>NC_134853.1:165381837-165685170 GCF_049852395.1 Peromyscus maniculatus bairdii
AAGCTGCAAAATGACTATTTTGTTCCTTCCTTGCTCGTGTCCAGCGTCTGAGAGAAGAGATGGAAGAAATCACCCAGCAGCAGCTGGTACATGACAAGTACTGCAAAGACCTGATGGGCTTTGGGACAAAGCCCCGGCACATCACCCCCTTCACCAGTTTCCAGGCTGTGCAGCCCCAGCAGTCGAATGCCTTGGTGGGACTGCTGGGGTACAGCTCCCACCAAGGCCTCATGGGATTTGGGGCTTCCCCCAGCCCTACCAAGTCTACTCTGGTGGAAAGCCGCTGTTGCAGAGACCTGATGGAAGAGAAATTTGATCAGGTAAATGGCAAAGGCCTTTTTCTTTTTCCCCAAGCCCCACACCTTCCTCTCCTCTGCCAACCCTGTGTCCTTCCTCTCTCAGGTGTGCCAGTGGGTGCTGAAATGCAGGAGCAGCAAGAACTCACTGATCCAGATGACAATCCTTAATCTGTTGCCCCGCCTGGCTGCATTCCGACCTTCCGCCTTCACAGGTGAGGCTCTCCTTGGAAGACATCCCCTCTTTAAGGATAATCAAACAGGGACAGAAGCGGTGGTCCCCGAGAGTCAGGTCTGCCTCTCTTCACTAGCACTGACATGGTGGCTAGTCTCTGGTCACTTTGCCCCGTCCAGTTTCTCCGTTTTCTATTAAGAGACCACATCGAAATGGTGGTACACGTGTAATCCCAGCACCTGGAGGCAGAGGCAGACGAATAAGGAGTTCAGAACCATTCTTGCCCATGTAGTGAGTTTGAGACCAGCCTGGACTACATGGTACCCTGCCTCAGAAAAAAACAAAAATTACCACAGTGTGTAGTGGAAGGTCAGTTCTAGGCCAGGCCATTACATTAAGCACACATAACTTCTTGTGCTGGGTGTGGTGTCTCATAACTACATCACAAGCCTTCGGAGGCTGAGGTGGGGACCATCTACAGCTTAAGGCCAGCCTGGGCCTCGGAGTGAAGGCAACAGAAGGGCACTGCAGGTCCATACTTGTTTACTGTCAGCAGTGCCCGTCTGGGGCAGGGTGGGTTTAGTGACCTGTTTTTCTCCATGGTGATCACAGAGCATCCTCACCTCCTTAAGAAAGAATTGTGGGGGCTGGAGAGATGTCTCAGAGGTTAAGAGCACTGACTGTTCTTCCAGAGGTCCTGAGTTCAGTTCCCAGCAACCACATGGTGGCTCACAGCCATCTGTAATGAGATCTGGTGCCCTCTTCTGGCCTGCAGTCATATATGCTGTATACATAATAAATAAATAAATCTTTAAAAAAGAAAGAAAGAAAGAAAGAAAGAAGGAAGGAAGGAAGGAAGGAAGGAAGGAAGGAAGGAAGGAAAGAAAGAAAGAATTGTGGGTGATTTAGAGCAGTTTCCACAGATGTGGACAGTGAGTTTCCAGATGCTGTGCTGTCCTCAGTGGTCACTGGGTTGCAGGCTGTTGAGTCTCACCTAGCTCAGATACAGGCCTTCCTATGGGGCCTTCTCACATGTTCTGGCTGGAGACATTCTTTTCCTTTCCACCTGAGTTCTTAGCTGTAGGACGCTTGGGTGATGGACTCGGTGTGAATCCTGCATCAGTCTGTACTGAAGTTTGGGACAGGTTATTGACCCTTGTGGGTCTCCACTTCCTGACTAGTGGAAAATAAAATGATAATCCCTGCCTCCCAGAATGAACAGCATGAATGCTTAAGCGCATTCTGTATTGCCTGGCACAGAGTAAGCCCCAGGAAATGGGAACCGTTATTAGATTATTATTGCCTTCTGGAGTTACTTCAGATGCATTTTGGAAATGAGGAGGTACACATGATGATACTCTAGTTGCCTATTTGTATTTAATGTCCCTCCCTCGCCTCTTTCTTGGTGAGAGTGAGACCTTGTCTCTTTGTACTTCACATGGCATGCTGCCTGTGTTTAGTAGCATTCAGAACCAAGGAAGGTCTAGTGGTATAAAGGGAAGGTCAGCCTGACCCTCAGCATGGGCTCTCCCAGCATGGATTCTCCCGTGCCATCCAGGCCAGATAAAGCCATTGGGGAGTCGGGGTGTGTAAATGGTGAGGGGTTAAACAGGCTAGGTCTGACAAGTGCAGTGTGTTGGGTAAGGACCAAACTGTCACGTAAACTTGCTGAACCAAAGAGAGACGATAGAATGAAAATCACCCATAACTTTTGAGATTTTCCCTTCTGCGTTCCTGGCGCCAGCAGCTCTTCCCTTTCCTAATGACCAGACACACCCGGTCAGCAGAGCTTTAAATGGTCTTGGGTTGAAAGTCTGGTTCAAAAGAAACTTAACAGCTAGGCCAAATTTGATCAAAGTCTGGCATGCTGTTGAAACAGTTACCATGGTGCATGGCGGGTGGGGGGCGACTGCCTAGCGACAGGATACAAAGACAGAGGCCCTGTGTGTTTTCTTTTGATGTAGGTTTATTGTTTTGTTAAACATCTCATTAGAATACATCGGTGAAATTCAGTCTAGAGAGCCGCCATAATTGCACACCTCCATACTGAAGCACCTATTATTAAAACTCACAGTATGGAAGTCATTGCCTATACTTCCCGATGGTAGAAGCTCTGGGAATAGCAAAAATGCCCTGAAAATAAAATTTAAGAGAGCAAAATACAAGCTGGGCATACTAACACAAATAAGTCAGAACATTACTAAGGGCCTGTGAGATGGCCCCTGTGCCTGAGGACCATCATTGGTGGCAGAGAAGGGGCCAAAGACGAGAATCAGGAAATCCTTTGTTCAAAGACAAACATTCCAGCACAAAGTACCCAAGAACACCTGCTCTGGCATGCTGCTCATGTAAGAAGCATAATGAAGGTGCAGGTGCTTTCCAGATCACATACTTAAATCTCACTCTAATGTATCTACAGTAAAAACCTCCAGGAAACAGCTGAGAGATCTCCAGGCCTACACTGAACGAAAGGGCCCGTTAACTGTAAATAATATTTAATATTACTTCCATTGTCTTACACTGTCAGGTTAGAGTAATCTCTTTGGTGGTTTTTGTTTTTTTTTTTTTTTTTTTTTTTTTTTTTTTTTTTTTTTTAGTTCTCGAGACAGGGTTTCTCTGTGTAACTACCCTGGCTGTCCTAGAACTCACTTTGTAGACCAGGCTGGCCTCGAACTCAGAGATCCGCCTACCTCTGCCTCCTGGGTACTGGGATTACAGGCATGCACCACAACTGCCTGGCTTACTTTGGGTTTTGGTATTAAAATTATTATTAATAATAATTAGTAATTAATAATAAAAGAATTATTTTATGTGTCTGGGTGTTTTGCCTGCATGTATGTCTGTGTGCTACATGAGTGCCTGGAACTTTATGTAGACCAGGCTGGCCTTGAACTCACAGAGATCCTCCTGCCTCTGCCTCCTGAGTGTTGGGATTAGCCACCACCACCCGGCTTACCCCTTAGCAGTTTTTGAACAGGAGCATGTACTCTTCCCCAGAGTAGTACTAATGGAGTGTCCAGCAAGATGGGTCAGCAGAAATGGTGCTTGCCCCTAACCCTGGTGACAAACCCATTCCACGAGCTGTCCTATAGCTTCCAAATGCATATTGACAAATAAACCTCAGCACACCCACACGCATACAAATATAATTACAAAAGAATTGGACTAAGGGGGACAACTGTATGGTACTCTCCTGAAGATGCCCTCTTTGCTTTTACTTTTTTTTTTAATTAAAGATTTATTTAATATATATACAGTGTTCTGCCTGCAGGCCAGAAGAGGGCGCCAGATCTCATTACATACATTTGTGAGCCACCATGTGGTTGCTGGGAATTGAACTCAGGTCCTGTGGCAGAACAGCCAGTGCTCTTAATTAACCGCTGAGCCATCTCTCCAGCCCTGCTTTTACTTTTTAAAGGAAAGACAAAAGACATTTCTTATTCCAGAAGACATACCTGAGGAATGATTACCAAGTGTAAAATGTCTTATAAGGTTTATCCTTTCAATTCTTAGAATCTTCCCACTGGGCTGCCTTAACTTAAATTTGAGTGCTGTACAGGAACTCTGACCTTGGCCATGTCTGTCTTCTCTGTACCAGATACCCAGTACCTCCAGGATACCATGAACCACGTCCTGAGCTGTGTCAAGAAGGAGAAGGAGCGGACTGCAGCGTTCCAGGCCCTGGGCCTGCTTTCTGTGGCTGTGAGGTCCGAGTTTAAGGTCTACTTGCCCCGTGTGCTTGACATCATCCGAGCGGCGCTGCCTCCCAAGGACTTTGCCCACAAGTAAGCGTCTCGGGTAGGACTTCACTTTGTCCTCCGTTCAGCCGGAGAGGAAGTGTAATCCACGCACTGCACAGCTTACGCCCTTCCACAGCCGTTGCTCTCTGAGGCGTGACAGGTGAAGGGCAGGCCCTCCTCACTTGAGCCATGCTCTTCAGCTGCAATGACTGTGTATGTGGTTAGAAAGGAGGGTACCCCGAGAACTTGTTGAATGTCAGTGCATTCTCCAGGCTGGCTCTTTTCTCTGGCATTCAAGTCTTATGTTGATAGAGCCCTTGTGGAGGAATCCCTGACTAGAACCGAAGAGATCAGATGGTCATCTTTTCCCTTAGCGCTAAAGTGTAACAAGTCATTCCACCACTGACTAGATGAGCGTGACCTTTGGCATCTCGCCAGATGGAGAGCCAGGCCTCCCTGGGAAGTCAGTGTCAATGGCCTCGTGCTTTCCTCTTTCCCTGTGTGTTTGTTAGCAAGGGCTGCCCTGCAGATTCCAAAGCCACCTGCACTGGACCCCAGCGTTCTCATCATAGGGAGACATTTCTTCCTGTGGGATACCTGTACACTACCCTCTGGTTCCTGAGGAGCACACCTCAGTTTGCTTCCCAACTAAGTACTTTGGTTAGCCCCTCCTTATCAAGTATGATACCTCTTCCTGAATTCAGAGAAAGAGCCCGTCAGTAAGTCACAGTACTGCCCTCTGCTGGCGCAGTGTTTAAATACACCCACAGTGACTGCTGGGCTGGGTCCAGTAGAAGTTTGCAGTCACCGTTACACTCACTGTGGCCAGTGCTGTCTGAATAACTTGCCCTCCTGGCCCCAGCGTGTCTTTGAGGTGGGACATTATGAATGTCTTTATGTCTAAAGTAGCCATTCTGTTTCTCTGCAGGAGGCAGAAAGCCGTGCAGGTGGACGCCACAGTGTTCACGTGCATCAGCATGCTGGCACGGGCGATGGGGCCAGGCATCCAGCAGGACATCAAGGAGCTGCTGGAGCCCATGTTGGCCGTGGGCCTGAGGTATGTGCCAGAGGCCTGGGCCACCCGGCCTCAGGAATGGGCCTGGCTTAGAAGAGAGAGGCAGGTTCCTCGGATATTACATTGGATAGGCAGGCTAGCTCAGGCTAAACACACAGGTTGGTTAGGAAGCCTAGCTTCATCACTAGCTCCTGTGTGATCTTGACTCAGCCGCTTCTCTGAGCCTCAGATTTCTTGTCTGAAAAGAACAGTTTATGCTGTCTAGGCAGTTGTAGGGATTAGGGGAAAGAGTTCAGAAAATAGCCACTAGTCAAGGCCTGGCGTATAGGGAGTACTCGGTAAGTGTGTGTGGCTGCTGTTGGTGTTATTAGCGGGGAGACTGGCTAGCCTCCCAAAATGTCATTCCCTCCCCTGTATGGAGGATGGCCTCTGTCTGCTTCCTGGTCATTGACTGAGACTCGCTCTCTGGTGGCTAAATTATATTTTGTAAGGTCTTTGGTAAAAACCATAAATGTATAGATTATTCTGAAATCTGAGACAAGGCCAAGGTTGTTCAGCACTTCGAGACCAAGCAGTGATGGTGCCCGGTTCTCCTGCCCAAAGCAGACTGCATCACACCCTGGCCACATAGTGGCAGACTGCACCATGCCCTGGCCACATAGTGGCAGACTGTGCCACGCCCTGGCCACATAGTGGCAGACTGCACCACACCCTGGCCACATAGTGGCAGACTGCATCACGCCCTGGCCACATAGTGGCAGACTGTGCCACGCCCTGGCCACATAGTGGCAGACTGTGCCACGCCCTGGCCACATAGTGGCAGACTGCGCCACGCCCTGGTCACATAGTGGCAGACTGCGCCACGCCCTGGTCACATAGTGGCAGACTGTGCCACGCCCTGGCCACATAGTGGCAGACTGTGCCACGCCCTGGCCGCATCATGACTGCTTCCTCCTCCGCAGCCCTGCTCTCACTGCTGTACTCTACGACCTGAGCCGGCAGATCCCGCAGCTGAAGAAAGATATCCAGGATGGGCTTCTGAAGATGCTGTCCCTGGTCCTTATGCACAAACCCCTCCGGCACCCAGGCATGCCCAAGGGCCTGGCCCACCAGCTGGCTTCCCCTGGTCTCACCACCCTCCCTGAGGCCAGTGATGTGGCCAGCATTACTCTTGCCCTTCGAACCCTTGGCAGCTTTGAATTTGAAGGTAAGACATTACAGTGGCCCTTGCCAAAGTGTTGGGGTACTGTGGCCCTGAGAAAGGGGTGAGAGTATCTAGATTCCTGGGTCTTTAGAGTCGTCACCACAGAGCACTAGAGCGTAGTGGCCCTTCCTTCCCAGGCTTTACCTGTTCAATTCCTGCCCTGTGATTTGTTTCTTGATGTGTTTGGGGCAGATGGTGTTCAGAAAAAGCATGCATTGCTTCAGAAAAATAATACATCAGAGGTGGAAACTTCAGGATGGCACTCGGCTCCTCCTCACCATTCCCCTCCGCTCCTCCTCACCTCCACTCTTCCTCACCATTCACCTCTGCTCCTTCTCACCTCGGCTCCTCCTCACCATTCACCTCCGCTCCTCCTCACCATTCCCCTCCGCTCCTCCTCACCTCCACTCCTCCTCACCATTCACCTCTGCTCCTCCTCACCTCCACTCTTCCTCACCATTCACCTCTGCTCCTCCTCACCTCCACTCCTCCTCACCATTCACCTCCGCTCCTCCTCACCATTCACCTCCGCTCCTCCCCACCATTCACCTCCGCTCCTCCTCACCTCGGCTCCTCCTCACCCCCTCCCTGACCTGCAGCCGGGAGGGGATTTATTGCTTTCAGATGTATGGCAGGGGTTTCTGGATATCTCCATTCTTGTGATGCTGTGATGTTCTGTGTGGTTTGGAATTCTGTCCCCAGCAGCAGGGTTCATTCTCTCCCCTTTTCCGCCCAGGCCACTCTCTGACCCAGTTTGTCCGCCACTGTGCGGATCACTTCCTGAACAGTGAGCACAAGGAGATCCGCATGGAAGCTGCCCGCACCTGCTCCCGCCTCCTCACACCCTCCATCCACCTCCTCAGCGGCCACGCCCATGTGGTTAGCCAGACGGCAGTGCAAGTGGTGGCGGACGTGCTCAGCAAGCTGCTTGTGGTTGGGATAACAGACCCTGGTGAGTCCTATGACCGAGCAGGCCGGGGGTCCTGGAGCTGAAGGTGTTTGCATGGTCTCTAGAGAGCATCAGCAGCATCAGTAATTTCATGTTTAGCCATTTCTCTGCTAAGGCATTAGCTTGGCTTCTCCAGCCTGTGGGTGTAAGATAATCAGTTTTTTACTTAATTTCTCTTTATTCCTATGAATAGATTAAAGTGGGGGGTGGGGGAGCGAAGATTAGATGATGAAGTGTTTTGGAGTTTGTTCAATAGTTCAATAGGTTCTCAACATGTGGGTCATGACCCCTTTGGGGTTGGACGATCCTTTCACAGGGGTCACCTAAGACCATCGGGAAAACAGATATTTACATTACAATTCATAACAGCAGCAAAATTGCAATTATGAAGTAGCATCGAAAATAGTTTTATGGTTGGGGATCAGCACACCATGAGGAACTGTATTAAAGGGTCGCAGCGTTAGGAAGGTTGAGAACCACTGGGCTAGGGTGATAGCAGTGGAGGTAAAAACTGGGAAGGGGATGGAGAGATGGGACCCTGAAGAGCTGTTCAAAGACTCGTTTGCTCCTGCAGACCCTGACATCCGCTACTGTGTCTTGGCATCCCTGGATGAGCGCTTTGATGCCCACCTGGCCCAGGCAGAAAACTTACAGGCTCTGTTTGTGGCTCTGAATGACCAGGTCTTTGAGATCCGAGAGCTGGCCATCTGCACTGTGGGCCGACTCAGTAGCATGAACCCAGCCTTTGTCATGCCTTTCCTGCGCAAGATGCTTATCCAGGTAACGGGGTGACAGGCAGCAAGGATATAGGACCTCCACAGTGAGTCAAGAAGGAAGTGCTGAGGACAGGGACCGGGAAGAAAGATGGAGATACTTGACCAAGTCACGTTTAGCACCAAGAGTCCACGTTTCCCAGCTTTGAGTTCAGTTCAAGTGCGAGCTTATTGGTCCCAGACTAACCTCTCGAGCAGCTCATCTGTCTTTGTGGCAGGTCCCCAGTGAACCAGCATCCTGGCTTTCCCTGCATCTGCTACAGGGTCTCAGGCTTCCTGCTCTTTCCTGTCTTCTGTTCTCCTTTTCTTGCTAATGGTAGCCAAGCACAGAGGCTGTCTGCCTTAACCTGTGGGCACGATTCCACATGATCCTGTGGTCATTGCGCTTGGTCGGGGGTCACTGGCTTTCATTTAGTCGTGTGATGTCTTGGTCCTCTGGAGAGACATCTGCTGCAGTCTAGGTCCTTGATTTTTGTCTTCACCTGCCTTGTAAGTTCCTTGGCTCCTGTGAACGATTCCTGTTCCAGTTCCTCCCTCCTTGATATGTCCTCCCGCATCATTTGAAACAGACGTGTTGCCTAGCACGTGAGGAACTTAAACACAGAGTCTCAGTATGTGCAGCTCACTCTAGGAAAGCGTCTTTTATTTGCCATAGTTAAACGTGGCTACAGATGCGATCATCCGTTGACAAATGGGAAAATTGTACTTTGTTGACACTTCCATTTTCAGCCTCATGACTTCCTGCTTTAACTGCAGGCCTGTGTGGGGGGTGCCTGTTGCTTCAAATCTTAAGACACCTATGGCTCTGGGAAGGAAGCAGCCATTACTGAGCCTACCAGCTCAGACTGTGCTAAGTTTCACATGGAAATATCTCCTAATGAGATCATGGGTTTGTTCATTCAGTGAGGACTTAATGCACATCTGCTCTGTCCCACGTAGAGCTGCGTGCTGGTGGTGTGTCGGTGAGCCAGCCAGATACAGTTCTTGTCCTTGGAAAGCTCATACTCAGCCAACAGGCCAGCTCATTTTCCTGATGCTGGAGAATGTGAAACGCCATCAGATGAATTGACCATGTGCTGAACTTAACCTATGAAACTTAAAAAAAAATACATAAAAATTTAAAAAATATTTATCTAGACTACATAGGGGGATTAAAACCAGGGCCTTGTATGTATTAGGAAAATGCTATCACTGAACTATACCCCTAGCCTTTAAACTCTGAAATAAGGAAAAATAGTTGGGGTATAGATTATTCCAAATTGAGTTGTGCGTCCTCGTGTATCGGTGAGTGCCTTGGCCTGTCCTGGTCTGCCGTCTAGTCACTGGGTGCTGGTGGATGTCACAGTGGTACAAATGGCTCTAACTCTAGCTTGGTCTGCACTGCACCTGCCAGTTGTCCTCTGCTCCCTGGGGTGCATTCTCTGCAGCCAGCAGCATCCCACGGGTCCTTTGTATTGCTAACTACTTACTGCTGTCTCCTGTCACTGGAGGAAACAGGCTGCTGAGAGACTACAGAATCAGTTAACAAGTCAGCAACTGAGCAAAATGTCTTCATTCCTGCAGACCATCTGCTGGACCCTGACTAATTGGGCTTTGTGGTGTTCACCTCAAGCATTCCCTTCCCTCAGCCATACCCAGAAGTCTGTCTGGATTGCCAGTGTCTACTTGATCTTGAGCTCACTGCTGTGCTCGGGTTTTGGGGGTGTGAGAACAAGCCTGGCAGCTCTGTGCAGTGATGCCCCAAGATGGACCTCTAGCGCTTCCTTCATGTAGCTGTGTCTGGGTCAGCTGTGGAGGTCTAGCTCTCCTTTCCCCTCACAGCTCTTCTAGCATCCTTTGATTCCTTTGTCCTTATTTATAGACTCTTGGTGATTTTGTGTCTGGACAGGCTTTTCCCCGGGAGCCCTCTCTTCAGTCCCTTGTCTGGAAAACTGTACTCACAGCTCTAACGGGTGCTCCTTCCGCAGTGCCGCAGGACTTTGCACTGCTGTGACTGGAGAAGGGACAGCCAGGGCTGTTCCGGGACCTCACAGATCCCCGCGCTTGCTGAGTGTGCAGTAGAGACTTGATCCAGTGGAAGTCGGGTTCCTTCTCTAGCTCCTGACACATTTCCCTTTACACAGTTCTCTCCGTTTTCCTCTGCCATAGTGTGTCACCTTTCTTCCCTGCAGATTTTGACGGAACTGGAACACAGTGGCATTGGGAGAATCAAGGAGCAGAGTGCCCGCATGCTGGGGCACCTGGTCTCCAATGCCCCCCGACTCATCCGCCCCTATATGGAGCCTATTCTGAAGGTACAGCCCAGCAGAGGGCCAGACTGGTATCTGTCTTACCTCTGTGTTTAGGAGACGGGGTGCTTCAGCACTCCTATACTGAACCGGGTTGATCATTCCTTTGGGCCAGGCTTGGGAACAAGGGCTACACATAGCTCCTCGAGTTAGAGAGTGCTAAGAAGCCACCAGTTGTGGGAATGAGTTTTCTTTTGTGCTTCGGCTCATCATCACCTGGGCTTGGAAAGGAAAAGTAGGTAAAGGGCGGGTGCACTTTCCCCAGATGAAGAAAAGTGAGCTGTAACACATGAACATAGCCTTGGTGCGAAGACGGTATTCATGTGAAGTTTTTCATGTATAACACATACACCACTGGAGGGATGCTAGGCAGGCAGAGTTAAAAGAATATGAGAAACATCTTCAAATCGTGGTGCTTCCTGGAGCATACACTGGGCTTGTGTTTGCTTTAGAGAAAAGCTTGGAAATGCACAGTCCAGAGACTCCTAGGTTCATAAAGCCTAGAAGTAACTTATGTGTGACCTAGAGGGTCCTTGGAGGGCTCTTCTTTTGTTTGGTTGTGTTCTGGTGTTAGGGGTGGAACCCAGAGCTTTGTATGTACTTGGGAGCTGTGCTGCCCTCTAGGGGTAAGATAGAGCTCCTGTAGATTCCAGTCCACACATTTTCTCGTACCTTCTTCTATAGGCTTTAATTTTGAAACTGAAAGATCCAGACCCCGATCCAAACCCGGGAGTGATCAATAACGTATTGGCTACCATAGGAGAACTGGCTCAGGTGAGATCTGCTGCTTTTCCAGGGGTGGAAGGAAACTCTGGCCCTGGGGGAAGTCAGAGTGTTCTTTTCCTCTTTGTTCTCTTTCTGGTTTTGTTTGTTCTTATTTTCGTTTAGAGACAGGGTCTCACTGTGTTGCCCAGGCTGGCCTCAACTTCTAGCGTTATTATAGGTGTGACCTACCATACCCTCCCAAAGAATGTCTTCATGCCATAATCTCTCATCCTGCCTGCCATTGTCTTTTCATCTTGCAGGTTAGTGGCCTAGAAATGAGAAAGTGGGTTGATGAGCTCTTTATCATCATCATGGACATGCTCCAGGACTCTTCTCTGCTGGCCAAAAGGCAGGTGAGTACCACTGTTGGCTGAGTGAGCAGGCAGTCCCATGGGACCAGGAACCAGGGACAGGTTCCTCTCTCTGTTCATTGTAGTGTGCCCAGTCATACATAGAGCTTTGACAGACGGTAAGTGCTTGACATTTTCTTTGAATGTGGAAGGAGAAAAGAATCTCAGAGAAGCCTGGGCTCTCCTCCTGACCAGTCCCCTGCAGTTGGTATCCAGGCTGAGCATCACCATTTCCTCTGTATGGAGGAGGAAAATACCTTCTGCAGTCTGGTTGTCAGAGCCCCAGCTCCTAGATGGAGGAAGCAAGCTTGGACACTGCCTGTGGAGGCAGTCAGCTGCCCCTCTCCCTCCCCAGGCACTGGAGGTTGATAGAGGAGTAGTCTAAAGTGAAGAACAGTATTAATTTCTTCTGTAGTTCCTGGTAGTCATTCAGGATATGAAAGGAGAAAGGTGGGAATATGCTGTATGGTCTTTTGTTGGTTTTTTGAGACAGCGTCTCACTCTGTGGTCAAGGCTGGCCTGGAACTCACTGTGTAGGTAGAACTGACCTTGAACTGAAGGCAGTTCTCCTACCTCAGCCTCCCTAGTACCGAGAGTACAGACGTGAGCCATGACACCCATCTCTATTCTTCACCTTTTGATCCTGTGATTGTAGGTTTGTGCTTGGTCATCTATTTTTATGTCCTGACTCTAGGATTCCTATTCATACTTCCAATTGGCTCTGGCATTTCATTTCATTTTTCTTGATACAAAGAGTATACTTGTGCTTTCTTTCTTGTACTGGTTCAATGAACATGTTGCCTTTTGTCCATTCAGGTGGCCCTGTGGACCCTGGGACAGTTGGTAGCCAGTACCGGCTATGTGGTGGAGCCCTACAGGAAGTATCCCACTCTGCTCGAGGTGCTGCTGAATTTCCTGAAGACTGAGCAGAACCAGGGCACACGGAGAGAGGTAGACAGCATGGGTGCCTGGCCTGCAAAGACTTGACTAGGACAGTGGAGAGAGGAAGTGATAGCAGTGACGTGCCCCACACTGGACTGGGCCTGCACTCTGTCTCTGCTCTGCCTATGGAGACAGTCGTTAGGGTGTGAGGTGTGGGAGAGATGTGCCGTGAACCCTGTTGTGATCAGATGTTGGGGTAAGTGCTTACCTTCTTTCCCTCCCTATCCAGGCTATCCGAGTGTTAGGGCTCCTCGGGGCTCTGGATCCCTACAAGCACAAAGTGAACATCGGCATGATTGACCAATCCCGGGACGCTTCTGCTGTCAGCCTGTCAGAATCCAAGTCGAGTCAGGATTCCTGTAAGTCGGACACATGAGAGACTTGTCAGGTCTGGACTCACGAAACCCTTCCTGGCCAGATTAGAAAGTGTTGGGTCAGATAACTGAAATGATAGATACTGAATCTCTTGACAACTTCTGAATGCTAAGCCTGTGGTCCCTGAATGCAGCGGGGATGCTGTACCCGATACAGCCAAGTCCTCGTGTCTGTCCACAGTCTTTGTCGAGGGTTAACAGGCTGAGTCTCCATTACCTCTGACACCAGGGAGGGAAGTGGGAATCACCCTGACACCCCTGTTCATCTGTCGCTCTTGGTTAGTGCCTCTTTCTTGTTCCTTTGTATTCCCTGGCACTCGTGGGACAGGAGGGTAGTTCTTTCCTTCTCTGGCTTATTTGAGGGCAATCACTACATAGAAAAACCAGTAGCGCCCATGAGTCCTGGGCCCTTTTGTTTTTGCTCCCAGTCTGACAAGAGAGACCCATTGCCTTTTGACAGGAAGCCTGAGGGTTTGGGAAAGAAGATGGAGTCTGAGTTTCTAGTCTCAGCCCACCGTCCACGGGGCAAGCCCGTTTATGAAAGTGAAGTTAGCAGTGGTCTCCCCACTGTTGTAGCAAAATGTGGATTTCCCAAAATTAAACAGATTGTTCCCAAAAGTCTCTGTAGGTGCGGTCATTGTTTTTAAGCCCTCCTCCCTTCTGGGTTGAGGTGCACCTTGTTATTACACTTCGGACCTTGGCCATCAGGAGCAGAGGCCAGGCCAGGTGCTGTGTTCCTCAGTGCTGGCCATCCAGTCTCTCCCCTGCCCCACTCTTTCCTCCTCGTTGTGTATCACTATTCCCAGGACAGAGTCCTTGCTGTTCAGAGTTCAGCATATGCCTGCTAACTGTCTGCATTCCCTGCGGGACCAGCCAGCTGTGGAACAGATGTTTGCCTAATCTAATTCCCTTTATTTTCATTCAGAGGAGTAATTATTTTTATTGATGGTTTCAGCGATGAAGTTGTGAACTGTAATGCTGAGAAGCTATGTTAAACCTGCAATTTAAAGAAAACCCATCATGTACTGTTTTAGGCTTTGGTGGTTTGGGTAATAGAAAAGCCAGAATGGGTTTTGCTCCTGACGGGGAGAGCCTATTCATCGGTTCCTAATAGCCCCTGTGTTCCCTATTCACAGCAGTGTCAGAATGCAGCAGAGAGAACGTATGCATGCTAATGTCTCTGACGGGGCTTTGTTTGCTGTTAACCATGCTTAGCCTCACACAGAGTCCTGTCACCAATACTCATGACTCTCTTTGTCACCTTGTCCTAGCTGACTACAGCACCAGTGAGATGCTGGTCAACATGGGAAACCTGCCCCTGGATGAGTTCTACCCAGCTGTGTCCATGGTGGCCTTGATGCGGATCTTCCGAGATCAGTCCCTCTCTCACCACCACACCATGGTGGTTCAGGCCATCACCTTCATCTTCAAGTCCCTGGGCCTCAAATGTGTACAGTTCCTGCCCCAAGTCATGCCCACGTTCCTTAATGTCATCCGGGTCTGCGACGGGGCCATCCGGGAAGTAAGTGCATTCACCTGCCCGCTTCTGCTCTGCACCACACCGTGTAGTTCTGCCCATGCCTCAACTTCCTCACACCACACTGCTTGCTGCTGAGAACAGTGCCTCTCCTCCCTTAGCTTCCGGCACCTGTGTGTACGGCTGGCTCAACCTGTGTTCTGCTCCATCCCCACAGGATAGCTAGAAGATGAACAGCGAAGTGGGAAGGAACGGCATTGTTCTCAGTAATGTAGTTCAATTGTGGACTGGACTGCAGTCTAGATTTCTGCCTGCTTCTTCCTGACTAGATTTAAATCACACTGGGTTTTTATTGTTTGTTTTTAGGATTTATTTTTATTCATTTTAATTATGTGTACATGTGAGGGGGTATGTACATGTGCCCAGAGAGGCCAGAGACATTGGATCCCCCTGCCGGGACTGGAGTTACCGGCTTGTGAGCCTCATGGGGTTGCTGGGAATCAAGCCTGGCTTCTCTGGCAAAGGTGTGCTCTTAACCACTGCTGGCCGGTGCCACCAGCCCCGCACTGCTCTCACTGGACTCGGGGCCTCTGACCCACTGGACAAGGGCTCTGTCTCGGGCTGTATTCCTCACCCTTTGCAACTTTTTATCCTGAGATAGGATCTCAGCAAATTCTCGAGACTGACTTTGAGCTCTGAGCCCCAGTAGCCTTAAATTTGGAATCCTCTTTCTTCAGCCTCCCTAGTAGCTGAGATTACTATCCTGCTAGGCTCTGTGAAGGCAAGGCAGAATCACACATTTTTCGTGACAGTTCTGAATAGCTGAAGTTGTATAATTCTTGGGTCTAATGGTATCAGTTTGTCCCATGACTTGGAGCACGTGATCAGGGTGGCAGATCTCTCTGCTGTAAGATTTCCCTCCTTGCTTTGAATTATAAGTAATCTGTGAGGTCACACTCTTTGGACTGTGACCGTGCTGTTCCTCAGCTACCTTTCACCCAGTGGCTTTAACATTCCTTGGTAATCCTTGAGTCAGGTGCTGAGCTGGTGGTCATGACCTTGTAGAGTTCTGTGGTTCCTCTGCTTTTACTGGCGAGCCTTATTCTGAAGTTGTCCCTTTCCTCTCTCCTTTCTTGGCTCTTTATTTCCTCTCAACTATAGGATGTGAAGAGTGGTTCCATGACGTCTGTACTCAGGCATGCTGTGTGTACTAGCAGCACACCTCACTCTGGGGATGCCAGGCGGCCTCCAGTTCTTGCTAGTCCTAGAATGCCCTGAGGGTGTGCAGGTGCTGTGGTTCATTATCCTTCCTCTGTGACCGTTACCAATTCGACATACAGTGAAGGGTGTGCTGTAACTTTATAGACTGCTTCCTGACTTTGTGTCTGAAGTACAGAAAGGAGATATATATCCTTTTTGGGACAGGATCTCTCTGTGTTGCCCAGGCTAGTCTCCCACTCCTGGGCTCTCGGGATCGTACCCACCCAAGTAGCTGTGGACTTGAGTTGTGAGCCACCATGCCTGGCGTGCAGCTCACTTTTGCGCATTGTTCCTGTAATTGTCAACCTCATTAAATTCTTATTAACTCTGTTGGCTACAAATGCTCCCAGATTTTCATTCTAGATAATTACATACTCTGAAAAAGAAGGGAGTTTGGATAGTGTTCATTTTAAACTATAAATCATTTATTACTTTTTTTGCTGCATTGCTGGGTCGCCACTGCAGTGCTGTTTCAGAGGAAGGAGAGTGCAGATCTTTAATCTTGTTTCTGATTTTCATGCTGACTTTAACTGCTATTATGTTTTTATTACTTGTTATACCTGTAGTATATACTGTAGGGTTTGGGCTGATGCTTTTTAAAGTTTTTAATATTTCTTTTTTTTTTTTTTTTTTTTGGTTTTTCGAGACAGGGTTTCTCTGTGTAGCTTTGCGCCTTTCCTGGAACTCACTTGGTAGACCAGGCTGGCCTTGAACTCACAGAGATCCGCCTGGCTCTGCTTCCTGAGTGCTGGGATTAAAGGCGTGCGCCACCACCGCCCGGCAATATTTCTTATAATCTTAAATTATTGGAAGTTTTTTTTTCTTTTTAATCTTGAATGATATTGAATTTACCAAATGCCTTTTCTTTGTTTTAATATTCATGTTTTATTCCCCTTCAATGTCTTGGTGTGTTGCATTATGTTGAAATAAGTTCTGATGCTGGAACACATCCACATATCCTTTTATTAAAACCACTCTGGTTGTTATAAATTTTTAACCTATTGATACTGCATGTGATATTAAATTACGAATTTTTGCATGAAATAGAATTGATCTGTAGTTTTTGGAAACTGCAGGCTCAAGATTGATTTAGCTTTCTTCTCGTCAGGAGTTCTTACGACTGTTCTGGTTAGCTTTTTCTGGGAAACACTAGCTTTATCTAAGTGATGACACTGTCATGAAGATGCTTCCACTGTTTGCTTATATTTCCATTTGTTTTGGGGAGGTTGTTTGTTGGTTTTTGTTTTTCGAGACAGGGTTTCTCTGTGTAACAACTCTGGCTGTCTTGGAACTAGCTCTGTAGACCAGGCTGGCCTCAAACTCAAGAGACCAGCCTGCCACTGCCGCCCAGATCTCTCTTTTTTGAATACAAGGCATCTTGTAGCACAGACCTGCCTTGAGCTTGCTGCATAACCAGAAAGCCCTGATTTTCCTGTCCCCTTATGTCTACCTCCTGAGTGGTGGGATTACAGATGTGTGCCACCAGTCCCAGTTTATGCTGTGCTGGGGATGGAACCCAGGGCTCTGTACGTACTAGACAGGCATTCTACCAACTGAGCTATGTTGTAACTCGTGTGTGGGTTCATGGGGGTCTGTGGAAAGAAGACACAGAGGCACTCTAAGGATGATTTTTAGCTTTCTCCAACAGCAGGGGGATCAGCTGCTGGGGACTGACTCACTGTCCTTAGCAAAGGGCCTTTTTATTGTTATCCAATTCACACCTTTAGCAAGTCAGTTCCATATACCAACACCTCTTATCTAAGCTGCCCAAAGAGGCAATGCCAAATGCAGATTCTCAGTTAGGAGACATTTTGGTTTGCTGAGTTTGCCCCCAACCTAGTTCTGCATAGGCTTTGCACCTTTAGGAAACTCTCAGACAAGATTTACATGTTTCAGAGGGAAGGTATGAGACAAAAGGTAGCAGTCACAAAGGGCAGATTAAAGCCAGGTGCTAACACTCCAGAAGGAAACCAGCTGCAGCTCTGCAGAAACTCTCCCTACAAAGCTGCATTGGCAGGCCTGTGCCTAGCTTTCTTCACTCAACATAATGCCTCCGGGGGTCATTCATGCTGTAATATATATTAGTAGTTTGCTACCTCCTTGCTGAATAACAATGAATTCTCGTTAATGTTCAAAAATAAGTCCTTTCTATGTTCTGACATGATGGTTTCTTCTTTCACCCTTGAGTTGTTCAGAAGTAGGTATTTTATTTGCACACTTAGAAGGTTTTTAATTTCTCTTTTTGGTATCGATTTCTAAGTTAATTGCATTGGGTTTGTCATTCTTTTGTGTTTGCTGAATTTGCCTGATGGTTTCATTGCTTCATTGATTTTCACAGATTTCCTGTATGCTTGTGCTTGCTACCGTTACCACTAGCTTTTACATACATCATTAGACTGTGTTCAGATTGTGTGTGTGTGTGTGTGTGTGTGTGTGTGTGTGTGTGTGTGTGTGTGTGTGTGTGTACATGTTCATATGTATGTTAGTGTTATGCCCAAATTGTGGTGACCCCCAAAAGACCACCATGGAGACCAGATCCCATATGTAAAAGAAGCAAAGAACCTTATTTTCAAGCTCAGAGCTTGGACTCTGTCTGATACAGCCCTGAGAGCACAGAGCCCAGGCCAGAGCCTAGGCAGGGTGGGGTTTTTATTGAAGCAGAGGTTGGGTTGAGGGAATTTCCAGGTTTCAGGACCCTGATTGGCTGACATTTGTCTAGGATTATAGGGAATGTTGGGAATGACAGGTATTTCCTCTTAGATGCAGGCCCCACTGGATGGGGTCAGCTTATGGCTTTTCCTGGGTCCAGAGGTTGCCTGACAGAACCTGTGTCTGGGCCTCTAAGCTTGTCATGGCAGCTGTATGGTCAAGCTGTTTGGGGGACCACCCTCCCACACACATTGGCATGTTTGTGGGCACACATGTATGAGGTGCATGTTCATGTGTGGGCATTCGTGTGGGCCAGAGGTTGCTATCAGGTATCTTTCCCTCTCTATTTTGTATGTTGAGGCAGGATCTCTAACTTAAGTGCAGAGCTCGCTGATGTAGCACGTGTAACTCCCAGCTCTGCTGTGGGATCTCCTCTGCCTCCCAAGCACTAGATTGCGGTTGGCCCGCCACACTTGCTGCACGCACGTTCATGGATGCTGGTGTTCTAAAATCAGGTCCTTGTGCGAGCAGTTTAGCCCACTGAGCCATCTCCCCAGTCCCGTGTTCTTGTGAAGTTTTTGTTTGCTAAATCTATCAAATGGGGACAGAACGGAGGTCAAATTTCCTTGCTTAGTGTGTGTTGTTGGTGTTGCAGAACTTCCCTGGGGTGTCTCTTTCTGTTTATCTGAGAGAGGGACAGCAGACCAATGCAAGAGCTCCTCCAAGTCCAGCAGGTAAAGCAGTGGAGAGGCAATGGGTGACTTAGGCAGCTGTACCACCAAAGACCACAGTTATGTCTCTCTGTCTCAGGTTCTCTGAGCTTCTTGATTCTTGTGAGCATCTTGTGAGTTCCAGGAGTCTCCCTCCAGAAGGGAGAGTTTCAATCTGGAGGAAACCATGTGCAACAATTCATTTTTCATGCTTTCATCAGTTCTCATATTTATTTACTTTTACAATTGTCTTTATTTGTAGTTGGGTGTATAGGCGTGTGTATGTGTGTATGCCCACTTGAGTGAGTGCAGGTACCCAAGGAAACCAGAAAAGGGCGTTGGATCCCCTGGAGCTGGAGTTACAGGCAACTGTGAACCAAATGATGTGGTTGCTAGGAACTGAACATAGGTCCTCTGTGAGAGCAAAATTTGTTCTCAACCATTGAGCCATCTCTGCAGCCCATCTCAAATATTTTTAAGATTACGGAGTTGTTTGGTTGTTTGGTTGGTTGGTTTCTGTTTTTTTTTTTTTTTTTTCTCCAAGACAGGGTTTCTCTGTGTAACAGTCCTAGCTGTCCTGGAACTAGCTTTGTAGACCAGGCTGACCTCGAACGCACAGAGATCCACCTGCCTTGCCTCCCAAATGCTGGGATTAAAGGCCTGCGCCACCTCTGCCCAGCTAAGATTATGTTTTTAAGTACATGCAAATATATCTTCATAGTAAATTGAATTTTTCATCATTATGTAGTGACCCTGAAGGGCCTTGAAGACTACCCTAAAGTTTATTCTGCCTAGTAATGTAGCTGTTCTCCTGTGATGAGTGTGTCTTTTTCTGTCCTTTTACTTTCAACTGTCTTCTGCCTTTGGTTTTTGCCTAGTCCCTTGTAGGGATAATACTAGGTTAACTTCCTAGTCAGACTTTAAAATCCGGGGTGTTTTTTGTTGTTATTGTTTTGTTTTGGTAGGATAGGTCTTTGTATATAAGCCCAGAGTGGCTCCCAGCTCTCTGTCATCCTGCTCCAGGTTTCCAAAGGACTGGGATTACAGGAAAATCTGCCCTTGAGTCTGCGTCTGGTCCAGCTGCTGTCATTATGGTTCTGTTGGAGCTGGGGTTACTTCTGCCCTTAGTACTTTCCTGTGCTATAGAGGGCTGCTTGCTTGATTTGTCTTTATTGATCCGACTTTTATTTTTATATTATCTTTTCCATTTTACTATCGGTTACCGTTCGCTTGTTTGTTTGTTTGTTTTTTGTTTTTCGAGACAGGGTTTCTCTGTGTAGCTTTGCACCTTTTCCTGGAACTCACTTGGTAGCCCAGGCTGGCCTCGAACTCACAGAGATCCGCCTGGCTCTGCCTCCCGAGCGCTGGGATTAAAGGCGTGCACCACCACCGCCCGGCGTTTGTTTTTTAAGACAGGGACAGGGTTTCTCCCTGGCTGTCCTGGATCTTGCTCTGTAGTCCAGGCTGTCCTTGAACTCACAGAGATCTGCCAGGCTCTGCCTCCCGAGTGCTGGGATTAGAGGTGTGGGCCGCCATCCTTGCTTGTGTTTCACATTCCTACTTTGATTTCTGTAAGCATCTTCAGCAGACTTTCACTGTCAGTGTGATGAGGCTCTTTTCTCTAAATCCTTGTTTGACCCAATTCATTGTTCTTTGTCTCTCTGGTCCCTTGTGATGGCCCCTTCTGGGTGTTTTGTGGCCGTACATCCTCATTTAGACACTCCCTGAAGCAGTGCCGGAACATCTGCTCTGAGGAGCGGAGAGGAACAGTTGTGCTTTGGGTCCCAGGCCACCCAGGTAGTTAGCCCATCTGGGAGTAGGCCTGAGATGCTCAGCTCCTCCAGGAGAGTTTCCACCTAGAACTCATGTTAAGACCGACAGTTTCTTTGTCCGCTTTTGCCAGTAGAAGGAGCTTTTCTTTTCTTTAATTAGAATTCACTTTTCTCTTTAGATGTATCCCATTAAAGTTCTGGGTTTATGCAAAACGATTGGATTCTGATGATTTGGTTTTTTTAATGCATTAATTTCCAGTTTTCATAGTGGGAGGATTCAGAGATTTAGTCTACCATGTGTTTCAGGAACAAAGTCACACACACACACACACACACACACACACACACACACACACACACACATACACGCCTGTATTTGCAGGGGTAGAGGAGGTGTGCATGTCCCACAGCACACGTGGAGAGCAGAGGACAACTTGCAGTGGGGACTGCTTCTCTCCTTCCTCCCTGTGAATCCCAGGGATTAAAGTCAAGTCCTCAGGTGTGGCAGCAAATGCCTTTGCCCTCAGAGCCATCTCACTGACCAAAACCTTCATATTCTTTCCTATTACTGTTCAAGGGTTTTGTTAGTTTTTATTTTTAATTGTCTGTGTGTGTGTGTCTGTGTGGGAATGTACACATGAGGGCAGGTGCCTTCAGAGTTCAGAAGAGGATGTTGGATGCCCTGGAACTGGAGTTGCAGGCAGCCATGAGCTGCCCCGTGTCGGTGCTGAGAACCCAACTTGGGTCCTCTTTTTGTGCAGTCCCCGCTCTTAACCACTCGCAAGCTGGCCTCAGCCCAGGGTTCAGGGTTTTAACAAAGAGAAAGCCCGTGAAGGTGCTGCAGGAATCTTGCTGGAATAAGCGCTGTGACACCAGTGAGCGTGGAAGAGAGGAGATGTCACCAGTGGACCGAAGCCAGGACAGCTCCTGACAGGCTTCTTCCATGTCAGGTCCACTTTGTACTCGAAGACTCCAGAGTAGGGGTGGGCAAGCAAACAAGATTCTACAGAGCTGACTTGGCAGTCAGCAGGTTGTTAAGGGCAACCACCAGTTGTCTCAGCTGTTTCTCCAGGTCATTCTGTCCCAGGTAGCAAGTGGACTCCTACTCAGCAAGTAGGCAGTGCTTTAAGTAAACCACCAAGTAAACCAGTAACTAATCATTGTCTTTTCTCCTTTATTCTACTTCAAAAGAATCTACGGGAGAAGAAAAGGGGGTGGGCCCCGAGTCTTTGCTTGGGTGTGAGGCGCTTGCACCCCTGCTTTAGCATTAGCTGTCAAGCTTGCCTCCCTGGGCATGACCCGGAACCAGGAGGCTCATTTCCTCTTTCTCTCTAGTGTTTTCCTGACCCCCTGCTTCCTCAGTACCCTGCTTTGCCTCTGGCTTAGGTTTTCCATCTTCTTTCAGGTTCTTATAACAAATTTAGCTGACGTGCCATTTTATCTAGAGTTTCCTGTCCCTTGATCTTTTTCATGAAAGTGCCAGCAATGATTCCGTGAGGGACATGCTGAGATGGGCTGAGCCATGTGGTGCTGGGGTTTGAACACTTTAGCAGCCATGGGGTCCCTGTTAGGAACTAATACAAGGCTGTCTGTGGACCTGATTCTGTGTGTCTTGTCCTCACTTCTGCAGGCAATGACCTCCAAGAGTGCATAACTTAATATTTTATTTGTTGTGATAGGATGTTGCTAAAAAGTACAGAGTACCCTTGAGCTCACTATGTAGCCCAGGCTGGCCTGGAACTGTTGATCTACTTCCCCCAGCCTCCTGAGTACTATGAGCACAGGCAGGCTCTTGTCACTGTTCAAAGCAATAAATACTATTTTACTCATCCCCAACTGACCCAAGCTTCCAAACGAAGAAAGGAATAAAATGCATGTTTCTTTCCAGCCTTGTTACTGGAGAGGAACAGACAGAGAGAGCTGTAAAGTCCTGCAAGTCACAGGAGCTTCCTTACCTGAGCCTTTCCTGGTCCCTGGTTCACTTAGTGGTGGCAGCTCTTCTGACAGCTTTAGGATGCCACCTGCTGGGGTTGGTGACTCACACCTGTGATCCATCCCAGGATGTCAGTCTAAGGCAAAGGCCAGCCTGGGCTACAGAGTAAACCCTGTCTCAAAACTCAAAAAACAACAGCAACCAAAAATAATAATTAAAAATGATACTACCCTAAATAGAATCTCCTCACTCCTATCCAGTCCCTCTCCAAGTTTGCTCCTCATTTTGGCTCACAATTTCTTTGAGATATCTTAAGACCTAATTGAGAGCTGGATGTAGTAATGGCATGTCCAAAATTCAGCACTTGAGAAGTGGAGGCAGGAGGATCAGAAGGTCAGGGATACCTGGTAGTAGTGGTACATTCCTTTAATCCCAGCCCTTGGAAGGCAGAGGCAGGTGGATCTCTGTGAATTTGAGGCCAGCCTGGTCTACAGAGTTGAATTCCAGGACAGCAGGCTATTACATAGAGAAATCCTGTCTTGAAAAAACAAACAAACAAACGAGATGATCAGGGAAACTTTAGTTATAGCAAGATCAAGGCCAATCTGGGCTACATGAGACACTGTCTCAAAAAAAAGTAATTGATTTATTACTAATAAATTGATTATAATATCCACAATGAGGAGTTTATGTTTATATTTATTTATTGAGACAAGGTCTCACTGTATAGCTTTGGCTGGACTATAACTCACTACATAGATCAATCTAGCCTTGAACTCTTAAAAACCCACTTAGCTCCAAGTCTCATGAGTGCTGGGATTAAAGGTGTATACTACCACACTCATACTTTGGAAAGTAAGTTGCAGCAAATTAGGACCCAGTTACATTTGTAGTTGGCTAATAATTTCATGCCAGGTTTGTTGTTGTTGTTGTTTGTGTTTGTGTTTGTTTGGGGACAGGGTCTCCTTTGTTGTACTGGCTGTCCTGGAGTTTGCTATGTCAACCAGGCTGGCCTCCAACTCACAGAGATCCTCCTACCTCTGCCTCACAAATGCTAGGATTAAAGATGTGTGCCACCATTACTGGTCTTATACCTATTTTTTTTTTTTTAAGTCGTTAGTGACTCACAAAGCTATGCTCCTGACAGTCACGCCACACAGAGCAGCATTCAGTCCCACTCTGGTGCTTTCCATGTATGGCCTGGGGTGGCACTTGGGATAGTCCATGACTAAAGCACTGCTGTCTGCAGTTTCCCACCACAGAGGCAGGCACAGGAGGTGACAAGGCCCTGTAAGCCACCAGTCTGGCTATGAGCTCCTGCCATCCAGTGATTGGCTGTCCTAGTGTGTAAGATCCTTCACCGCTGCAGGGTTTAAGTCTCCTGAAGCATACTTCAGTAGATGGGGTGCTGTGCACAACCCCAGAGTTGTCTTTGCTCATTGCTGGGTAAGCCTGTGAGTTCTGTATCCTTCAGGTACCAACCTGTTATCTCTTGTCTCTTTCAGTTTCTGTTCCAGCAGCTGGGGATGCTGGTGTCCTTTGTGAAGAGTCACATCCGCCCTTACATGGATGAGATAGTCACCCTCATGAGAGTGAGTAGAAGTTACTGCTCTCTGTTCATCTGCATTTAGGTCAAGGGTTTCCCAGAAATTAGTTTAGGTTACGTGGATGTTGCCTTCACAGATCACTGTAGAGCTGTTACATGACTGCAGAGAATAGGACTCCACAGTGCGTGTATTAGTCATTGGGGGTTGATGGTGCAGGCTCCCAGCTCCCAAGTACAAGAATGGAAGTCTGAAGTCCGAAGAGAAATCCTGAAATAATTATTCTGCCGAAGACATTCTTGAGTTACTTGCCCACACACAGCCAAGTAGTTTCACTTCAGTATTGCAGCAGCGCTTTCTTACTCCTACAGAAGCCCCTCTTCTTACTCCCCATAACCCACAGCTCGGGTGGGTTGGGAATTGTTTTCCTAGGCCTCTGAAGTACCTGTCAGGCACTGGGTAACGAGGTGAAACTTTGCCCTGCAACCTCCAAAGACATAAATGTCATCTGACTTCAGTGGCACCCAAGGAGGGGCTGGGGCCTAGCATTTCATTGAATGAGTTAAGCAAGTGCTAGAAGATACCCCGATAACAGAAACTGTTTTCTACTGCCCTATGTGATTTAAGTGATTGTGTGAGGAGGGTTGCTTTGTAGTTAACTTGGCGGAAGCAGCAGGGCCAATATCAAAATGGCTCACTTCCCCAGAGGAACTTCCCAGCGCCTGGGTTCAGAACTGAACAGCCCCTACATGTATAAATCATTAAAAGCTGCTGTGTTCCCATTTTCTACCATGGAGGACTCAGTGCAGGAAGAGTTAGGCCAAATGCTTAACTGCCCAGTGGATGGCCTTGGGGAAGGAAGGCAGGAAGGAATCAGTGTGCTCAGGGTAGGAAGCTGAAGGCCTCTGAATCACCCCCACCTCCCTCAAGGAAGTATGACCAATGCACAGGGATTGGAGGAGGGCCTCGCCCGCAGAATGCAGCTTTAGTTCCGTCCCAGCGGAGAAGACGGAGCAGGTGTTCTTCCTTTGGCTGTTGATCCTGGACATTTTAATGAGCTCCCTCGAGTCCAGGAAGAGAACAGTCTGTAAGCAATGATCTAGCCCACATCCCCAGGCAGACTGCTGGCATCTGAGTAAAGAAACCTCTGTGAAGAGCCCGTGGTGATAGGTTGAGAAACTCGGCGTTCTCTGAAGACAGCAAGTGGGGTCCAAGTGAATGAACATAAGACAGACCAGGACCTACAGACTGCAGGGTCACTGCTGGGAGTGAGCAGGTTTTCCAGAGGGGGGTGTGGTGTCCAGCAGACAGGAAGTTTAGACAGACCAGGACCTACAGACTGCAGGGTCACTGCTGGAAGTGAGCAGGTTTTCCAGAGGCGGGGGGTGTCCAGCAGACAGGAAGTTTAGGCAGCATTTTCTAGTGTGATTTCCCCTTGTTCTTCCCGACTGCCCGTGTGCATTGTTCAGGCCCTGGGAGCACTGGTGCGTGTGCCACCATCAGCAGCAGAGTGTCTGGCACTTTCAGTCTCCTGCTCCAGAGGCTCTAAAGAAAGCTGTAGGTCCATTTTCGAAGTGACTTGAGATGACAGTTTTCATGGAGTTGGAGACTTGGGCCGGTTTGCCTTGCAGTTAGTTCCAAGGCAGAATCTGGAGCCATTGGCCAGGTTTTTATATCAGTAACTTCTATGGATTGTTCCTGCATGGATGTGGAAGTACATACTTTGTTGCAGTATCCGGTGGACAGGGTGTAGGGAATAGGTGTCAGATCCTGCCCAGCCAAGTATAAATCCTGAAAGGGCAGAACTCCTGGTAACACTGGGGTTCTCCTCTGGTAGAGGATCAGAGCTCTTGGAGTGACTCAGATGTAAACATGTTTGTTTGTAAACAGTCTGATGACTAGAGTATTCCAGATGTTCTGGTAGGTTCCAGGGATCAGAGAAGAATTGGTGAAGTCTCTTGCCCAAGTCTAGCAGAGAGGCTTGCCCTCCCAGCAAGTTAGCATCGTACTGGGAAGGAACGACAGGGGTCCGAATGGGTGAGTGCAGCCCAGGAGGAGTGAGTGAGAAAGTGACAGAGAGGGCACACTGAGCACACCCTGGGCTTCTAGGGGAGGACTGCAGGAACACAGCATGGAGGAGGGGGCACCCAACACCTGGGAAGTGCAGTGTTGTCTGTCCCTGTGGCTGTGGGCACGCAGTGAGAGGAAGATGGGAAGACACTCACTGCGTTTTCGCCCTTTTTAGCAAATGAGTGCCTGAGTCTCCTCTCTGTCTCCCCTCTCTAGGAATTCTGGGTCATGAACACCTCAATCCAGAGCACAATCATTCTCCTCATTGAGCAAATTGTGGTGGCTCTTGGCGGTGAATTTAAGCTCTACCTGCCCCAGCTGATCCCACACATGCTGCGTGTTTTCATGCATGACAACAGCCAGGGCCGCATCGTCTCCATCAAGGTGAGCAAGGGTCCCAGCCTCCTCAGATCCGTGGGTGACAACTGAGCTGTGGGCCCTGTTCTGGGTGACATGCTGATAGGTGCCCAACAAGACCAAATTCCAGGTACAAGGACATCTAGCACTGGCAGTGTCTTTCCGGAATATTGACAGTCCTCTCTTTATTAACTTCTGTTTTGTCTCCTTCGGTGGGTTGCTCTTAGTAAAGGTTCATCTCAAGCCAGCCGTATGATTTAGCACCTGATCTACGTCAGCTGAGACAAAGCAGAGAAAGCAAAGTAGCATGTACTCATAAAATAAGGGGAAGGAGGCACCAAAAAGAGCGCAGTCCAGAGCCCTTTGGCAGGGGCTCTTCAGAATCCCTGCAGAGCTTTGGGTTTTCTGTATACTGCCCCGCTGTGTCCCGGGCTACGCGATGCCTTCCTGTATCTCTTTACCACCACGCTCTTGCTCACTTTGCAGCTGTTGGCGGCGATCCAGCTGTTTGGTGCCAACCTGGATGACTACCTGCATTTGTTGTTGCCTCCGATTGTGAAGTTGTTTGATGCCCCTGAAGTCCCACTGCCATCGAGGAAGTAAGCACCCTGTCTTAGCAGGCCATCTTGGTGGCTTTCATTTCTGCACCCATCGTTAGTTCAGAAATGTCCCGGATTGTGGAGATCCTGTTGCTGCCCTCCTGGTGTGTAACGTTTCGGGTTCATAGCACCCACAGTACCTCGCAGCCATTCCTTCCCGTTCGTTCCCTCAGTGCTGAGGTTGAGGTAGCCTTCAGCTTGCACTTGTTGTAGGGCTGCCTTGGAGACAGTGGACCGCCTGACAGAGTCCCTAGATTTCACTGACTACGCCTCCCGAATCATTCACCCTATCGTTCGAACGCTGGACCAGAGCCCGGAGCTGCGTTCCACAGCCATGGACACACTGTCTTCACTTGTCTTTCAACTGGGGAAGAAGGTAAGATGGGACTCCTGAACGACCCATGTTATTTATTGTACCTCGTTGGTGAAGAAAAACTTGGGAACTCTCCAGTTGTTAGGACGTAGGTCGGTGTGTGGGTCTCGGCCAGTCTTGGAGAAGACGCACTGATTTCACTTGTTATTCTTCTCCTTCCTGCCTGTGTTCAGCCAGTGTGAATTGAAGCACCTGTGTAGGCTGAGTGTCGTTCTAGAGATTGCAGAGATTAGCTGGGGATGGAGTGCCTCCCGAGCCAGTGCGTGGAGGCCTGGGGTTTGTCCCCAGCACTGCATAAAACTCGGTGGCACCTACATTCTGGGGAAGCAAAGTGAGTCACACTCCCCCTCCTCCTCCCTCCCCTACCGACCTGAGTGTGCTGGGTAAAAGTGGGAAGAAACGCCACTCATTCAGGGGAGCTAGGAAAAACTTTTCTAATCAGCTATAGTTTAAACAGAGACCTGACTCCAGTCACCCCAGCTCCAGAGTTACCTGGAGATACGAGGAGCACCAAGTGCACAGGGTGAGGTGGGCAGCTGGAGATGGGAGCACCAGGGTGAGGTGGGCAGCTGAAGACGGGAGCACCAGGGTGAGGTGGGCAGCTGGAGACGGGAGCACCAAGTGCACAGGGTGAGGTGGGATAAGCGCCATCAGCATCTGTATGCCTGGAAGCTTGTTGGGAATGCAGGATCTCAGGCCAAATCTGCAGATTCAGGAACTTGGGCTGTGTCATAAGCCTCCGGGGTGCCAGGGCCCACCAATGTGTGCAGGTCACTGGGAGGACTTTTATGCTGAGCAAGACTAGAAGGCTTGGGAGATTTTGATCACAGGAAAATAGAATTGATAATATTTTAAAATGAGGATTGTCAGTGAAGTGTGGAGAAATGGACTGTAGAGCAGCAGACCTGGACACTGAGGAAATGGAAGGCAATGGGGAATTGGCCTGGCATTCCAGCTGGGGTGAGAAAAAGTTCTAGCGCTGAGCCAGCCAAGCGTGGGAAAGTAGCTCTGCTCTCTCTTCTCCAGAGTGATAGTTTCTGGTGTCTTCCTCCTTCCTGTCATAGTACCAAATCTTCATTCCAATGGTGAATAAAGTCCTGGTGCGACACCGGATCAACCACCAGCGCTACGACGTGCTCATTTGCAGAATCGTCAAGGTGAGTGGGCGCCCTTCTGCTTGAGGTCCCAAGAGTCTTTCCTTCTTGGCATTCTGGTCACAGCAAAGGGCAAGCCGAGGCTAGCCTTTTAGCCCTGGCTAGGACTGGCAGGCATGTCTGGAGAAGGTGGTTTTTTTGTTTTTTGTTTTTCAGAACTGTAGGCTGTGTGGTCTCTCTGGTTTCTGTTGAAGCTTCTGACTTCCGCCTCTGTGACCTTTTTGGTTGGCCACACACAGCACAGAACATATGAGCCTGGCCCCAGACTAATTAGATTTCGTTTGTGGACACTGAGGTTTGAGTTTCTCACAATCTTCCATGTATTGTGAAGGATTCTTTTTTTTTTTTTTTTTTTCAGAGCTGAGGACGGAACCAAGGGTCTTGCACTTGCTAGGCAAGCGCTCTACCACTGAGCCAAATCCCCAACCCCTAATTTTTTTTCTTAACCATTTGAGAGTGTGAGAAAAAAAAAAAATCATCCCTCTCTTGGGCTGTATGAAAACAGGTAGCAAGCTGTGTGCTGTGTGTGCCCTCAGCACTTGCTCAATTTATTCTCACTTACAGTTTGCCTTCGCCTGGCTTTGTGGCTGCCCTGTGAAAGGTTTCTCAGTGACCCACCCCAGTGGGGAGCTCAGCCAGCTGTGGTTATTTTACGCATACATGCAGTGTGTCCTGCTTGTTGAAATCCTGGCTCTTCCAGGCAGGAAGCTACCTAGGTCTGTGACCGTTTTGGAAGCGGGGAGCATCTGGTAGGGGTGCGGGTGTTTCAGTACATCTCTGTTGCAGGGGTACACACTTGCTGATGAGGAGGAGGACCCTTTGATTTACCAGCACCGAATGCTCAGGAGTGGCCAAGGAGATGCACTGGCCAGTGGACCAGTTGAAACGGGACCCATGAAGAAGCTGCATGTCAGCACCATCAACCTCCAAAAGGCAGGTCCATTGTTTCCAGGGTTTTGGGAAGCAGAGCTCTGTTTTCCTCTCTCACTCAAAACTTTCATCTCTTGCTACTTTGAATTTAAACCAACCAATGAACTTTTGTTTAAAACAAAAAATCTCAGCATTATGAACGTAGGCCATTGTGTGTTTTTACATTTGTTTGTTTCTTTGCTTTGATTTTTTTATGTACCAAAAAGCATGCACCACCATGACTGGCAATAAATAAATAAATTTTAAAGCATTAAAAAAATCACTGGCCTGGTGGCGGTGGCACATGCCTTTAATTCCAGCACTCATGAGGCAGAGCCAGGAAGATCTCTGTGAGTTCGAGGCCAGCCTTGTCTACAGAGCGAGATTCAGGACAGGCACCAAAACTACACAGAGAAACCCTGTCTCGAGAAAAAACAAAAACAAAAAGAAGAAACAGAAGTGCCAGGCATGGTAGTGCACACCTGTAGTCCTGTCCCACAGTAGACTGAGGCAGTAGGATTGTGAGGGTTTTTTTTTGTTTTGTTTTGTTTTATTTGAGACAGGGTTTCTCTGTGTAGCCCTGACTCTCCTGGAACTCGCTCTGTAGACCAGGCTGGCCTCTGCCTCCTGAATGCTGGGATTAAAGGTGTGTGCCACCACCACCTGGCTATAAAATTTTCTTTCTTTTTTTAATTATTTGCTTATTTTATTATGTGCAGTGGTGTTTAGCCTGCATGTGTATGTCTATGTAAGGGCGTCAGATCCTCTGGAACTGGAGTGACAGACAGTTGTGAGCTGCCATCTAGGTGCTGGGAAATTAACTTGGGACCTCTGGAAGAGCAGCTAGTACTCTTAACCACTGAGCCACCTCGCCAGCCCCTATAAAGCTTTTTTTTTTTTTTTTTTTTTTTTTTTTTTTTTTTTTTTTTTTTTTTTGGTTTTTCGAGACAGGGTTTCTCTGCGTAGCTTTGCGCCTTTCCTGGAGCTCACTTGGTAGCCCAGGCTGGCCTTGAACTCACAGAGATCCGCCTGGCTCTGCCTCCCGAGTGCTGGGATTAAAGGCGTGCGCTGCTGCTGCTGCTGCTGCCGCCGCCGCCGCTGCCGCCGCCGCCGCCCGGCAAGTTTTTTAAATGTAGAAAATTAAGTATCTTTTGTGTTTCCTTAGAACTAGGGCCTTTTGTTGCAAACAACATTCTCATGAGAGCAAAGCTGGCATCTCAGTTTCCCTTCCTGCTGCTGTGATAAAAGTCTCCAGCAAGGCCGGGCGTGGTGGCGCACGCCTTTAATCCCAGCACTCGGGAGGCAGAGGCAGGCGGATCTTTGTGAGTTCGAGGCCAGCCTGGGCTACCAAGTGAGCTCCAGGAAAGGCGCAAAGCTACACAGAGAAACCCTGTCTCGAAAAAACCAAAAAAAAAAAAAAAAAAAAAAAAAAAAAAAAAAAGTCTCCAGCAAAAGCAGCCTAAAGAGACCGGTGTGTTTTGGTCTATAGTTGCAGAGTGACACGAATAATGGCAGGGAGGCTGTGGCAGCGGGAGCAGGAAGCAGGCTGGTCACATTGCATCCCCACTCAGGAAACAGAGCAGGAGCAGGAAGTGGGGCTGGGCTATAAAACCGCAAGGCCCTCCCCCAGCCACTCATTTCCACTTAAAGGTTCTGTGACTTTCCCAAACAGCACCACCAGCTGGGGAGCCAGGTGTTCAAACACAGGAACCTGTTGGGGACATTACATATTTAAACCACAGCAGCTGGCAAGCCCCTAATTAGCCATAAAACTGATGTGAGCTGCTTAACACAGTGCTTTCTCACTCTTTCCCCTCTCATCGGGCCTACCAGTTTCCAGGGATCTTATTAAAATGTTTACTCTGATGTGGGGTGTCCGAGCTCAGGCCTGGTACTGTATTTCTAACAAGCTCCCAGGTACATGTGTGGAACTTCCTGCCTGTAGACCACACTTTGAGTATCTAACTTTTAGAACTTCGCTAGTGAGTACTGAATTGTCTCTGCTGACCACAGCCTGCGATCTGGCCAGCTTTCCGCCATGTGTGCTGTCGTAGATTCTCCTAAAAGCAAGCTGTTTCAGTGCTTCTCGGGGGAGCCCGAGCAGAGTAACCATAGTTACTTCACCAGCTTTAAACACACCAGGCTGCTGGGTTTCCACACTTCTTGCGTCGCTCTTCGGAACCTCTGGAAACAGTAAGTGGCCCCTGAGTCGAATTTCAGCCTGGTGCTTTTCTTTGTTTATTAGCAGCTCACCCTCAGCCACTGAGAGAGTTTAAGAACCAGGCAGGCTTTAGTCTTCAGGGACTCTTTTTCTTTTGGTCAAGCCTATAAAAATTTGAACACAGACCTGGGGGGGTTGCATTTATGCCCAGCATTAAACAGTAAAAGTTTATTAGTGACTTTACTCCCCCACAGACAGCTAAGAAATACTTGCTGGTTTAAAATGGAAGGGTCAAATATCCATGGGTTAGGAGGAATGCTACCTTTCCTCTGGGGTCTCCTGATTACTACTTCAAGGGAGGACCAAGATCATGAGTCACAGAGCATTGTCACATGGTTATTGGGGCTACCTGGCAACACCTCAGAAAGGGGTAACAGGCAAAGAGATCAGAAGTACATCTGCACCAGAATCTCTCTGTTCTCCATAGGTTCAGAGCATCTCTCCAGGCAGCCACCCCGACTCTGGAACTCTGCTGTGCCTTGCGAATGTCTCCTCATGGTCTAGGTTATTTCTACAAGCTTTCCTCTCCACTCAAGATGTGGTTGTTTTTAAGAAATTATTTCTTAGCTGGGCGATGGTGGCACATGCCTTTAATCCCAGCACTCAGGAGGCAGAACCAGGCGGATCTCTGTGAGTTTGAGGCCAGCCTGGGCTACCAAGTGAGTTCCAGGAGAGGCGCAAAGCTACACAGAGAAACCCTGTCTCGAAAAACCAAAAAAAAGAAAAAAGAAAAAAAAAAGAAAAGAAAAAAGAAAAAAAAATTATTTCTTATGTGTGTATCTGCTTGTGAGTATGTGCTAGTGCATGTGGGTATCCATAAACACCAGAAAAGGCATCAGATTCCCTGGAGCTAGAGTTAGAGGTGGTGAGCTGTCTGGTGCAAGTGCTGGGAACCAAACTCAGGTCCTCTACAAGAGCAGTATATGCTCTTAACCATGGAGCCCTCCATCTCTCCAGCCCCTCTACCCAGGACTTAGAAAATAAACTTCAGCAGTTAGACCCAGGAAGAAATTTCTAGTTTGTCTTCCCAAGAAAAGATTTAAGTTAAAAAACTAAGCAAAATCCTCCATAGCTGACTCTTGAATCCATTTTGTTGAAAGTAAAAATATGCTTCTGTGTATTATGTAATCACAATTAGGGGTTAGTGTATTTATCACATTTTTTAAAGTTTCTTCTATTTTTCTGTGGTGCTGGGAATCAAATCCTATTTTTTTTAATGATTTTATTTATTTTTATTTGATGTACATTGATTGGTGTTTTGCCTGCATGTGTGTCTGTGTGAGGGTGTTGGATCCCATGGAACTGGAGTTACAGACAGTTGTGAGCTGCCGTGGGTGCTGGGAATTGAGCCCGGCTCTTCTAGAGAGACACCAGTGCTCTTAACCGCTGAGCCGTTTCTCCAGTCTAAACCCTCGTATTTTTGAGGTGCAGCGGTGCATGCCTGTAATCCCAGCACTTGGAGGGTAGAGTAGGGAGCACTGTGAATTCAAGAACATGTCGGCCAGTTCAGGTCCGTGTTGATGATAGCAGCCACTTTCTGCTCACCGGCTGAGCTAGGCCGTCTGGATACAGTTAGATGAGAAGCCTGGGCTCAGTGTTACAGCTGTGAGTGGTTGGCTCAGGATTCCAAGTAGGTTTCCGGCTTCAGAGAACAATACTCACATACTGCACTAGTGTGATGAGCACTAGTGTGACAAGCACTGTTAAAGGCCACTACACTCATTAGTAAATCCTTAAGATGTTCACTTTATAAATAAAGAGACAGACACAGAGTATTAAGTAGTTGCCAAAGATCAGAGAGCCAAAAGTTACATAACTGAGACTTGACTTCAAGCCTTTGAGTTCCTGGGTGTGGTTTTGGCCACTGCACTGGACTCCTCCAGAGTCTAATGGCCCACTAACTAACCTGCCTTAACTGCCCCAGGAGTTCTTTGTGGTGACAGGGATGGAACGTAGAGCCTCACACATGAGCTTCTCAACCACTGACCCCCACCTCAGCTCCGCAGAGCCCACTTGCTGCCTGGAGAGGTCAGTGCTTTGAGGAAAGCCTCCTAGTCACCTGTTGTGGCCTCGCTCACACTTGACCGGTTTCCTTCTGTCTGTGAGAGCCTCTTCTCTGTTAGATGAGTTGTGCAGAATGCCCAGCTCACTTCTGCACTGCAGGCGCCTGTTAGGTTTCATGAAAGCACTCTGGGTGGAACAGACCTGTTCACGCTGATTCTACCGAGCGAGTCCAGCAGCAGCAGGTGGCACATGGGCCTTTTCCACACTGTGCTGTGTTCCAGAGGCTACCACTTTGCTTTATGTGTTTTAATTAAACATCTCTCTTTTGCTTATGTTCTGGAGGAACTGTAGGTATACATTTACCAATCACGGTAGAGTAATGGTGGCAGAGATGATAGCACTTTGCAAGTGGCCCTGAAAGCTGATGGTTTTCTTTGTCACCTATGGTATCACAGGCCTGGGGTGCCGCCAGAAGGGTCTCCAAAGATGACTGGCTGGAGTGGCTGAGACGGCTGAGTCTGGAGCTGCTGAAAGACTCCTCGTCACCTTCCCTGCGCTCGTGCTGGGCCCTGGCCCAGGCCTACAATCCAATGGCCAGGTGCAGTGTGCCAGGGCTTTCTGCCTGGCTTCCTTTCCATTTTCAAGGCTCTTTTTCCCCCCCTGCAGTGGACATTTACTGTGTAGAGTGAGGAATTAAAGTGGTGATTTAATTAACAGACAACCATTTCCATTACTAGGCAGCAGAAGGAAGGCATTTTATTTCAGTTTTATCAGCAGAGCTGGTTTACTGCATATATTTAGTAATAGTCATGGGCTCCAAGATTATGGCTTTGATCATGATTTTGTTCCTCTCATTTATTTCAAGTTTTGGGGTATTTTTCGTTTTGTTTTGTTTTGTTTTTAGTGTTTGAAAAGCCTAGTCTAGAAGTTCTCTGTTGTGTGTGGATTACACATGCCTCGCTGATGTTCCATGTCAGTCTTCTATCCAGCTCATCTCTGAGCACAGTGTCATTCCCAGAGAGGCTGGTTTGTTTGGATTTTGGGTTTGGTTTGGTTTGGTTTTGGTTTTTCAAGACTGAGTTCCTTTGTGTAACAGCTGGATCTCGCTCTATAGACCAAGCTGTCCTCAAACCCAGAGATCCTCCTGAATGCTGGGATTAAAGGTGTGCGCCACCACTGCCATGCAGAGGCTGTTTATTAACTTAGTCCCAGATGTAAACATTGTGGATCTGTTGTCACCTTTGAATATATAAAGAAAGCTTATTTTTTCATTTACACCAGATTTGTTTCAGTGTTCAGATTAGAATTTCAAATTTTGGGTTTTTTTTTTCCTACCAAATTCCAAAATTACACACATTAGTCTAATTTAACATTGAAACATGTAACAGCAAGTGAAGAAGCATCGAGTTCTGAACCCTCCATTGCAGGGGCTCCATTCCTCACCACAGGCCACATTGCCTAGAAAAATGGAGAGCAGGGTTACATTATCTGTTGGGGGCTGGGAGGGTGTCCACCCATGTGATGCTGTGGTACTGTCGCTGGTGTAGTCTTGAAAGCGGCTTGTGTTCAGTTGGAGACCGTCTGGGAGGCTTGTGCGCCTTCTGCTGGCGCATTGAGTTTGTTGTCATCTCCCACGTAATCACCCAGGGAAACGTCCTCAGTATGTTTGGAAAGCAGGAACAGATGCTGCCTTTGCCATTTTTGATCTGAATTTGGACATTGTCCATGAAATATTCCAAGAATCACTTAAGGACTGTTACTTCCTAAATCTGTTCATGTCTAAGTTTTCTTTCCGTTCATCCCAGTGAAGAGAAGCAAGTCAGAAATTGCCTGTTCTCCTCCCCACCCCACTCTCCCGTAGCCCCCGGTATATCATGTCTGTGCCTACCCGAAAAGAGAACGCTGTCATTTGCTAGGCTTGACAATGCCTGAGGTCACAGCAGTTGGGTGGGGGAAGCAATGGATCTCTGAGTTTAGGGCAGTCTGGGCTATGGTGTGAGACCCTGGCTCAAACAAACAAGAAGACTCACAGGCGGTGGGCACGTGTAAAGTTTCCTCCCTTGTTTGCCACAGAGCAAGAGCAAGTAGTGACCAGCAGTTACTGTGCTGCTTGGGGAAGGTTTAGACAACTTCCAACAAGTTCCACCAGGTAGCATGGCTCCTTGTAACCCACCGGCAGTGCCAGAAGCAGGTTGACAGAGCTTGTGGCACCAGGCAGAGGAGCAGGAGCACTTCCTAACATCCTTCTCTGCTCCCTGTGCTTACAGGGACCTCTTCAATGCTGCATTTGTGTCCTGCTGGTCTGAACTGAATGAGGACCAGCAAGATGAGCTCATCAGAAGCATTGAGTTGGCCCTCACTTCTCAAGACATTGCTGAAGTCACACAAACCCTCTTGAACTTGGCTGAGTTCATGGAACACAGTGACAAGGTGAGACTTTATCCCCATTGTCCCAGGGGACGGTGATAGGAAGCCAGCCGGCAGGAGGAGAAAGCACGCCGCGCAGCCCACTCTTGTGTGCGCCCCATCTACCACATGCCTGTGCTTTCCTGCAGGGCCCCCTGCCGCTGAGAGATGACAATGGCATCGTGCTGTTGGGGGAGAGGGCTGCCAAGTGCCGAGCCTACGCAAAGGCGCTGCACTACAAAGAGCTGGAGTTCCAGAAAGGGCCCACACCGGCCATACTGGAGTCCCTCATCAGGTAGGCCCTGAGTGCCTGTCCCGCTGGACTGGAGTCAGTTGTAGAATTCAGCTGTGTGAGATCTGCCGTCCAGTGTGTCGATAAATCCCCAGGAGTCTGCCTAAGGGGTAAAAGGAATTTATTGGGATATAAAGTGGCGAAATACACTCATGAAATACAGAATAGGAGAATCATCGCAGGGTCCTGGAAAGCTGAGACACAGTCCAGTGCTGTTCTGCTGCTGAGATGGTTCACACCGTCCAGCCCACGAGCGGGAGAAGAAAGCGGCATGGCATGTGTGCCTCCCAGGTCTTCAGGGTAGCCCGAGCCACTCCCCAGAGGCAGGTACTTCAAGGTCATAGGTAGGTAGGACAGTTACCTACTACCTCTCTAGGGGCGGTGCTTCAAGGCCGTAGACAGAACAGATGTCCACTCCCGTCAGGTCTGGCTGGCACGTGTAAATATGTGGTTACAGGTGGCTGTCAGTAGTCAAGCCATGGTTGTCACATCTGTCCATCCTTACCATCTACACTCTGTTGTTTTCCACCTGTGCTTGTCTCAGTGAAATCGATGAGAAGCAGTTCTCTGGCCACAAGACCCTAGGAAAGACAGATGTGTATCTAGGTTAGGTCATGCTTCTGAGCAGGATTAGGGCGCACAGAGGCAGGGTCAGGTGTTAGAGACGAGGTCTTGTAGTGCCCATCTTCCTCCTTTGGAGTTTGTGAATATAAAGAGCAAAGTCTGAGATGCAATGATCTTTCCCCTGTTTCGGTTCTATTCTCTCCTCTCCTAAGATGCTTTGGAGTCTTCCGGGTATGGAAAGGAAGTTGTTTAATAAATTTTGTGCTGTTAGAAATTACAGGCAGAAACATTAGCCTCAGCTCCTAGAGGACTGCTCACTTCCCCAGTGATTTTAGAAGTGTTAACTCTGGAATCTAATATCTCTCTATGGAGATGCTCACAGCGTTCATCATTTCACTGCGGATAGCTCAGGACAAATCAAGAGCTAACGAGCTCCTGGGTGGGCTGACAGGCCCGGCCGAGCAGCGGGCTCGAGCAGCCGTGCTCTGTGCACACTCTGCCTTTAGCAGGTGACAGAAGGTGCAACCCAGCAGGTCGAAATGGAATCCTACGTCTGCCCAGGTCCATTGACATAGAGAACGCTGATTTCTGAAGTACCGTGTGGAGACAGTTACAGAGGTGCCGTCCACAAGGACTGCTTCAGCACAGAGACACAAACCTGCATCTTTCCCCCCTACCCCTCACTTGTACAACTCGTGTGATAGCTTACAGAAGCCAGGGCGACTAACTGGACGTGTTAACTCTAACTTGAGACAGCTCGTTAACCCATCGGGTCACTGCTGCCTTTTCTGAGACCTGTTGGAAGCTCCTCATCCCACCGTTGGCTTTTCCTCATACTTGAGACAATCATAGAAACGTTGACGTTAATGCAGTTTTTAGCAGAAAGATATAGTATGAATAGAAAAGTACTCATTAGCTTTTTAAGCCAATGTCATTGAAAATTATCATAATTCTCTGCAAATAGATTTGGGGTTGACATGTTTTGTCTTGTTTTTCGGTTGTAAATTTGGATCTGAGGGAAAGCACACACTCTGAGCTGCTCGGGCGTGCTCAGCTGGCGGAGGTTGGCTGGCTCCGAGCCTGTGCAGTGCCTTTCTCTGCAGCGTCTTCCATCTGCAGCTTTCTCTTGGGGCGGGAACTCCTCTCCCTCAGCACTGTTGGGTTGTGTTGACTGTGATGCGCCTCTACAGGGAAGGTTGTTCTATTGCTTCTGGGGTGTCAGGTCTGGGGTCTTGGGGTTTTGGGGTTTTTGTTTTTGTTTTGAGAAGCAGTCTTCCTATGTAGTGCAGAGTGAACTTGGAATCCTCCTGCTTCAGTCTCCTGAGCTCTGGTGGAGACATACGCCTGCAGAGAGTTACAGGAACAGCTTGGGCCTAGGTGCTGTTGGGAAACTGACTGCCCCAGAGTTGTAGGAGAGACACCTAGGGACTCCTCCTGGGTCCTGGCACTTTGAGTGGTGTGCCCCCTTTGTGGGTCTGGTCTTGAGGACATGGCTCTCGAGGCACTGACTGCATTCCTTTTGTCACAGTGGCTCCTGAGTTCCAGCTCCTCTCCCTCAGCAAACTGTAGGTGTCCTGTCTGTTTTGACTATTTGTGCCCCTCCCTCCACACAGTGGTGGTTGGTTTTTTTTCCTAGTCATATTCCACTCACTAATTTATCTATTCTCAGAGCTTATGGTGATACATACACTTAATATTAGCCACCTAGTTCTGAATTTTGTTTTTGTCTTTAAAAAACAAACAATATCCCTTGGAGCCAGATGTGGTGGCTCCAAGGGATAATCTGTAATCCCAGCACTCACGAGGTAGATTTGGGAGGATTTTATGCTCTGGTTCAGCCTGTCTGTTTCCTACCCGTTGGCTGTCTTACCTGTCTGCTCCAGAACAAATTAAAACCCACCTGTGATCTCCAAGCTGGGGCAACACTAAGACACTATCAAGTGCTGGAAGCCCAAGAGATGAGAAAGTCAAATCACCTCTCGGGAACAGTGCATTAGAAGGAGCTGGACTTAAGAAACACATCATGGTAGCTGTGGGGGTCTTGTTGGTTATCCCGTGCATGAGGGCAGAGGTCTGTTGGCCTGTCTTTTCTTCTTCTTGTTGTTGTTTTGAGACAGGGTCTCACTGCATAGCCTTGGCTGTCCTGCAACTCTCTATAGACCAGGCTGGCCCCTGCAGAGATTGACCAGCCTCTGTCTCCCAGGCATGTGCCACAGCACCTAGCAGCATGCCTTTCTTCTCTGCTCAGTAGACTCTCATCAAAGCTGTGTGCTTGCTGTCCCGCATGTTGTCTCCTTTTAAAGGAGGCGTCTGCACAGTTCAGCACAGGACTGGTGCTCACTGGGGGGTCTGCTTGTAGGCTGGTTCTGTGTAGCACTGTTCTGTATAACTCCTGTTCCCGTTTCTCAAAGGGCCTGTCAGAACAAAACGTCCTTTGTCTTCTGCAGCAGCACTCAGCTCTGCTTCCGGTCCCTGGTGGTTCTGTCTTCTCTCTGGTCAGAGGCTGTGTGTGGGGACACCATCCTTGGTGTCCCTCTGTCAGCCAGTACCAAAGCACATGCTCGGAAATGTGGGCGCTAGGAAGGCCTTGTCCATTCTTCACCCTCCCTCTTCCCCTCTCTGAGAAGTTTCCCTAGAAGTGTGGAGACCCTCAGAAGTTCTTTGGGGATCATACTAAATGAAGGGAGAACCGTCAGCTTGTCTGTGTGGGCGCCTTACTCTACACACTCTAGCCGTTTGGTGCTGGGCATCTCATTCTCCTGCCTGCCTGAGGAAGTTTCTGTTTGAATAGTTCCCCTGGGAATCTCTATTTTATGCAGCTTCTCTTCTCACTTTATTTCTTTGAAAAAAATCCCGAGGTTCTTGTTCATGAGGGGAAGTGGATTCCCGGGAACCCGAGAACTGTGGGTACAGTAGAAGTTTCTAAGTGAGAGAGAGACATGGCTTATCTTTACTGACTCCTCCAGAGGACAGGTCTCCTAAAGGGCCCACCACTGACATCCCTGCAGTGAGACCGGGTTGGTGTGGGGCTGCCGATGCCAGGCTCTGCTCCTGCTCTGCTCCTGCTCTCCAATGGCTTATGCCCTTCCCCTTCTCTTCCCTCTCTCTTCCCCCTCTCTTCTCCACCCCCACTTCCTCTCTGCCCTTCGCCCCCTGCCCTCCCACTGCATCTTTCCTTTCCTGGCTTCCTGCCTCTTTGGTTTCCTTGACTATGGACCCAACTGCTCACTCTGACTTTTTACCTGAAGTTTTTTACCACTCTCTCAATGCTAATAATAAGAATTTAAAAGAAAATTCTCAAATTTTGATAGTATTTATTGTAAAAGAAAAAAGATATTTTGAATGTTTAAAACAGAAACTACAATATTTTATTTTTACAAAGCAAGATACTTCTTATATACAGCCTAAGTTTGTAACCACAGCGCCATCTACCTTCATTTTCCAGACATTTTCCTTATAGACAGTATTATAAAGGGGATCTCTTCAGTCCATTTCTTACAGAATGAATATAAATGGATGCGTATGTTGACTGAGAATGTTGTAAGGCTGTACTGTGATCACTCTGAGACTCACCTCCCACTGGTCTTCCCTTCCACATCAGACCCACAGCGTGCCTTGCAGTGCGCTCCCTGACCCAGGACCTAACAGAAGCAAGTCCAACCTGGGCAGCTGGTCTTCAGCCCCCACATTTTTGTCTCTTAAAAAGCCTATGTGCCTGTCATGGAGGCGCAGGCCTTTAATCCCAGCACTTGGGAAGCAGAAGCAGGTAGATCTCTGTGAGTTCAAGGCCAGCCACTACATAATGAGTCCAGGTCAGCCAGAGCTATGTAGAGAGACCCTCTTTCAAAAAGAAAAACAAAACAAATCCTATAGACACAGGAAATGTCCTGGGATTTAAGAAGAGGAAGCCTCCTCTTCATCATCCACTCTTGCTGCCCAAGGGCTCTCCTCTGAGAATCACAACAGTTCTTTTCATCTGCTCTTTCCCTCATTTTGTCTAAGCCTCTGTTAGAGAAAATGGGTAAAGTGAGCCAGGATTACTGGTTCCCACAGGTAAGTCATGTGGAAGATGAGCTGCTGCTCTCGGGGCCCACGCAGTCCTCCCCCGGGCACCCAAGGCAGGCCCCACTGGGTGTACTGGCTGTTGCCATTTATTTGCTAGTGAGTGCTGTTGGTATGTGTTGTTCTGTTGTGTGTGCATGTGCTCACAGATAGAGTTCTGTCCTGCTCCTTAGAGAGTGGCTTTTCATTGTAGATGATAGACCATTCCCTTCCTGCCCTTTCTCACTCTCCTCCCATCCTGCTCTGCCCCCTCAGCCTTCCACACGTCTCACTTCCATAGCTCTGCATTGCAGCAGGCTTCTTAGTTAGGCTTGAAGACTTCTGGACGGATCTTCATCTCCACCCGTTTGAGGGAGTAGTTGGCTCCGTGCCAGCCATACCAACTGATGCCATCCATGTGCTTCTTGTGCTCCCCCATGCGGTAGTACACCCCATTGAGGTTGGAGTCTGTGCAGCAGTTGTACCAGTAGCCACCTGGCATGAGAAACAGATGTGAGGGTAGTAGGCTGGGGATGCCCTCCCTAGATTGTGGCTGACTGATGGCGTTAAAGAGAACACCACAGCTGGAGCACAGCTGCAGTTCACAGCTTGTTCTCAGTGGGACTCTGGGCCCCGAGCTCTGTCACCCGTCATCCGTGGTGTCTCTCCCCCACCCCTCGCCTCCCAGATCTCACCTTTGCGGAGCTCTGCACACTTGTCCAAGCAGTTGTCATTGTCCTTGTCCTTGGTGCTGAAGACCGTGTTGTTATGGTAGAGGAGGGCATCCTTCCCCACGGTGCCACTGTAGTTCCCCAGGAAGAGGCGGTAGCTGTTCAGTTCATTACCCAGTGCAAAGTGGCTGTACTCTGCGTAGCGTGCATTGCCCTCCCAGTCCTGGCAAGGAAGAGCAGAGCCTTGGGGAAACTGTGAAGGACTTCATTTCTACAGACCCTGAACCCTTCCTCTCTCACTAGCCCCACAGCCAAACGTCTCTTCGGTGATGGGACTCTGGTAAGACTACTAGAGTTCACCATGTTAGCTGGAAGCTAGCGAACAAAGGTCTGAAACCAGATTTGGGGTCTGGACTCACCATGCGAGCTGGATTGTTCTTTCTGTACCCCTTCTCTGATTTTTGTTAAATCTCACTCTGAGATACTGTAGAAGCAAGTAGGGACATTGTGCTTGAAGCTTTCTAGAGGTCCACCCCCCAGCATCACTGAGATTTGCACTTAGAAAGACCCAAAGCAGAGACAATGGTGTTTCCATCCCTCTAACTAGGGGTTCACCCTGTTCTGGCCTGGGTCTTCCCGGGTCTGGGTCAGCTGTAGTTTAACTTTGCTGAGAGACAGAAAGAAAAACAAATCTTCTTTCGCTGTACCAAACCTTCAGGAAAATAGCGGCTGTGACTCTACAGACCTACTGTGAGTAGACGATGGTGATGTTTCCAAACCCGCATGTCCGTGTGCAGTGGACCTGGGCCAGTGGACACTTCACAGCTTGCGCTTACCTCCAGCTCCACACGGAGCCGTGTTGGCTGCCTGGTGAGCCGGTGGATGTGCTCATTCCCTAGCCAGAAGTCCCCTCGGATGCTGCCAAAGCCCTGCTTGTACTGTCTCCAGTCTTGGTAGAAGGAGACAAGGCCACTCTTGCGTCTCTGGATGATGGTCCAGCCTCCGCCTGCAGTTTCCATGTCACAGAACACCTGCAGCAGAGAGGGTCCTCTTGGGCAGGGGCAGGAGCTCGAGGACAGACACCCCAACCTGTGTTGCTGTGCCTACAGGGTCAGCAGTCCATGGACTCTGCACACTGCAGCAGAAATGCTGCCCCAGTGTGGAGGGGCTGGGACACAGTCAGCTTGGGAATGTGTATGGGGAAGGGGTCAGCTAAGTACACGTTGGTGGAAAAATTAGGTCCTTCAGGGTGCCTCCTTCTGATACCTCCTTTCCTCTCCTGAAGAGCATTGCTCTAGGATGTTGCCAGAAATGTAAACTAGTGAAGTTATGTGTTGGTGAGAATCAGAGTGGGTATTTGACTGACGATTTGAAAAAAAGCAGATAGCTGGGATTTGGAGGGAGGAGTCCCATAAAGTGGGCATTCTCATAGCTCCACCATGTGGTGCATTTGCTTCCCTGAATTTCCCTTTCTGTAGACCAGACCAAGCCCTGTTGTCTCCGTGCCTTTAGCGACCTCACCTCCAGCTCAGGGCTGCCCAGGAACTCATCGGGAGGAAGCTTGTACACTCCAGAGATTCGGTAGTTCTTCTGGTAGAGAGAATAGCAGTCATAGATGGCATCTGTAAAGGCGACACCCAGAGTGAACAGAGATTTGGGCCCCAGGGATGGGAGGGCATGCTTGCTACATCTGAACCGGATTAAAAACTAAGACTTTATTTGTACCACAGGGTGCCAATGGGTAGAAGTGGGCATCAGGATCACGGGGGCATGTTTGGGCTTCCTTAGTTATGAGGCGGTAGAGTAAGGAAGCCCTTTCCCTGTGCCAAGGGACATTAACCAGGAAGGTCCAGGTTAAGTGTAAGATACCCTGCTATAGCACCAGGCCATGAACCAGAAATGATGTGGTCTGTGAAAGCTACTTAGCAGCTGCCCTGTGAGTAGCTTCAGCCAGAGGCTCAGTCCTGAGCACTCAGGGGGTTTGGGTTATTGTTTCTCAGGTCATAGCTACCGGCAGGCTGGTACTTTAATTAGGGAGACAGATTTGAAATCTTATCTCCTCCCCAGTCTCACATTGCTAGATGCTCAAATGAAAACCAAAACTCCAAGGAGCCCATTGGGACCGGTCCCTGCAAGTTTTGATAAAACAAGGAAATGAGACTTTCCCACCTCCCCTTGGGCTTGACTTAAAAGCTTCCTTGGCTGCCTCGAGGCTGCTGCTCTGTGCTAGCTTTTGTCTCCTTGTTCTGAATAGCAGAGTGAGGCTTCAAAGAAGCAGTTGCTTCCAGGAGAGGCTGTGGCTTCCTGCACCATGTCGGGACGTTTTCCCTGGTGCCCACTGGTACAGGTGGAAGTGGGAGTTTCCACGGTGCCTGTTTCCACACGGAGCATGTTGGGAAGGGAATGAGGTGCACCTGCCCCGTCCCCAGGAGACTTCTAGTAGCAAGAAGCAGTCCAGTCAGCTCTGCCTCTGGCCTGGTCTTCTCTGTGACCTGTTGCATCTCACAGACCAAATGAAGACTCACTTGTCTGGTAAATAAGAACACCTACCTTTCAGTTCCCAAACTGAAGATCAGGAAGTCCATGCTTTGAAAGCAGTTTGTATATTTGTTTAATTAGCTAACAGACTTTTCAGGCTTAATATTTGGGCAAAAACTTTTTCTTTGTCTGAACCAAGGGTAACCAATCATGTCTTCTTGACTTGGTTTATAATGCAGCCAGCATTATTAGTAAGAAATGCTTCACCTATGGAATATGCTCATTCCAAATGTCCCAATAACCTCAGAAAATTAGATTTGTCTCTGAGCAGCAAATTCATTTCTTGGCCTGTCTGTGCCAAGCTAACCAAGAATTGAATATTGTTTTCCCAAAGAATGAATTGCATGTGCCTAAAGATCAGTGTTTCAACATTACCTTTACTTATTTTCTGTATTATTTGGGAGAGTTTTATTAGCAATCATAGGAGAAAATAGATCAGAACTATAGAAAGTAGAGGAGTTTGTCCTTCCTTGAGCACAGAGGTTTCTTTCAAATGGCTGTATGGCTGCAGGCGTTTGCACCCCTCCACACTAAGTTCTAGGGATACCCAAACACTGTGGGGATGAAACTTTGCATCTAGAGCAGCAACTGTCCCAGTCTGCTGTTTGTTCCTGCTTCCTTTACAGTCTGTCAGCTCTCAGTAAGGAAGTGTATCAGGGCCACACCAACCTTTGAAGACTTCATGCTTCAAAGGGGAGTTCAGACTCCCAATTTGCTGAAATTTTGTGTGATTCAGATAGACTGGAGCCAGACATGTTTCATGCCTGTAATTCCAGTGCTTGGCAGGCTAAGGCAGTAGGATCCAGAGTCCAGGGCCAGCCTAGGCTACATAGTGAGTTTGAAGCCAGTCTGGGCTATGTGAGACTTTGTCTGAAAAAGAGACTGGTAGGTCCTGGCTAAACTTGCAGGACATCGCTAACCCCTAAAGAATACAAATGAGCCTTAAAGATAAAGCATTCCCCAAAGGTCCCCCGAAGTTGTTCTGTCAAGCAGGCTATCCAGAAGCAGCGCTGGGGCCAGGAGACCCTCAGCGGGGACGAGGTGAGGAGTGTCTGAGGACAGCGCTTACCTGCTGAGGTCTGAGTGACGGTCTGGGCTGCCTGTAGCTGCATGATGTCGATCTGGTTGTTCATCTCCGAGTACTTGCCCTCGGCCACCGTGAGCCGTGACTCCATGCGCTTGCTGCTGCTCTCCAGCTCCATCACCTGCATCACCACACTGACCCAGTCGCTCTCCTGCTTCTTGCTCAGCTCACCCAGCAGACTGCTGAGGTTGGCAACCTGGGCTTTGAGCTCCCTCATCTCCTCACAGCACACCGCTGCTTTGAGCTGTGCAGGTGTCTTGCGCTTAGGAGGCTTCTGCAGCCACACTGGGTGGCTGACAAAGGCCACAAGGATAATGCATAACCAGGTCTTCCTCAGCATGTCTGTGGGCCTGTTGGGGGAGTCTTCCTCTAGAGTCTGTACCTGATGGAGGTCTATGAAACTGAGGGAAGCTTGTGACTTATAACACGGGCAGTTTTCTTCCTTCCTGGTGGTCTCCTTCCTCTGAGCTTTCTTAGCCTTTCTCAAAGCTAGAGTTTCTGAAGTGGAACTCAGTGGGTACTGGAACACTTTCCTTCCCGGGTCTAAATGCCCCACCAAGGCAGCATCTTAAATATTGTTAGTGCCTGTACCTCCACCCTACCATGGCTGTGTGCTCAGGCCCCTCCCACCTCATCTGGGAGGGTCGGGTGCCTGTTCAGTGAAGTCAGCGCAAACTCAGGCCAGAACAGAGGAGGAGGGGCGGGGCCGGTGTCTGTCCCCTTGTCTGTACAGTCTCTGGGCTCAGACAGGAGGCTGGGGATTTGTTTCCAGTTGTGCCTATTAGATTATACCCCTGCCAGCCTCTGGCTGAGCTCTATCTGCTAGCAGACAGGCAGTAGAAAGTCTCCAAACTCCCGTCTGAAGGTTACATAACACAGGCTGAGGGTGAGGGAGTGAGAAGGAGTCTGGACGGAGACTGCTGAGCTAGGGAGGCCTGCTAAGGTAATCCATGCTGTTTACTTGCGTTCTGGTCTATGTGGACATCCCGATGGGTGTGGGCAAAGTAACTGGGCTGGATAGGTCTTCTTCTGGTCATCACTCAGGGTTTTACAAAATCCTGTTGAATCTGAATTTGTCTTCTTTTTACACACCTTCCTTCCAAAAAGATCACCTGACATTTGATAAGGAGGTGTCATACACTTAGGACAGAGAAGAAGATTCAGCCATGCCAGGCACGGCTCTGGGATTGGTCACCCTCTTCTGTCAGTATCTGGGCAGCAGTGAATAGGCTCAGCCTTTGCCTGAGCTTCAAATGCAGAGAAGAAAACTCCACATCACCTAATAAATCTAGATTAGAGTCTAGGTTCCTCTCTCCATGCAGTGTGGCTTGCAACTTGACGTTAGTCCTTCTGTACCTGCATATGACTTTGCCTGAGAAATGGAGTTAGTTATTACAAACTTTATATCCTTTCTTTGAAGTGCTCTCCTATAATCCTGTAAAACATGGAACTTTTCACTAAAACTGTATACAAAGGTCCCTCTGTCCTTCCCGCAGGAGCTCTGTCTTTGGAACATGTGCATGCTGTCTCTATGATGGTGAGCCACGGAGACAGTCACTTGACTTGGTACTCAGCTTGGGTCCCCACCCAGACCTGACATTGCACAGCTCTTCCTGCTGTGGCCTCTCTGAGCCTTTTCCAGCCGAGTGTCCGGCTCTGCAGAAAGAGGTTTCTGTTGAGGCCGCGCAGGTTAGCAGCAGGTTTACGTTTCTGAATGAAAGAGCATTAAGGACTCAGATAGGCACTTCTTGTTTCCCCTCATCTCCCGTCTTTTTTGCGTCCTTGGGGATCAGGATGTTACTGACGGGATCTTCTGGGTTAACCTACTCAGAGATTCGGGTCGGCACTCTGCTCGTCGGCTCCTTTTTCACTTTCCTTAGTGAAGAGCTGGGTTAGCAGCCTTCATTGGCTCCGTGGAGTTCATTGGTGTTTAATGTCATTCAAAATCTGCTAAACTCCGTGGATCTCTTTAAGGTAGTAACCTCATGTCTGTCCAGTGATGCTGTGCTTAAGCCATGAGTTGCAGAAGTGCCGTGTACCATATGATCATATAAATAGTGGATGCTACATATCCTGTTGCCCCAGAACCAGTGTCATAGTGCAGCAGAGAGCACTGGGGACAGGCCAACCTTTGCAGTAAGTGTAGTGAAGCAGCTGGTTAGCAGTCAAGCAGAGAACATTCAGATTTTGATCCTACTTCACACCATACACAGAATTTCAGTTCTAGATTTAAATTTTAGGTGTGAAAGGCAAGATCATAACAAGTGGTGTAGGAGATTATCTTCAGCCTCTTGAGATAAGCCAAACACCAAAACTTCCAACATAGTGGAAAACATTAAGATGTGCAGGCCAGTTGTGGTGACACTCTCCTAATATCCTAGTACTCAGAGGGCAGAGGCAGGAGAAATGTAAGGTTTTGACCATTTGTGCTATATAGCAAGTTCAAGGCTAACCTGAGCTGCATGATAAAAAAGAAGAGGAAATGCAAGAAAAGTATAGACATTTCTTTCCCTAGAAAACACTGAGAAGCCAGGCGTGGTTGTGCACGGAAGGCAGAGGCAGGTGGATCTCTGTGAGTTCAAGGCCAGCCTGGTCTATAGAGTGAGTTCCAGGACAGCCAGGACTGTTGCACAGAGAAACCCTGTCTCAAAAACAAAACAAAGAAAGGCTCTGAGAAGAGAGAGAAAGTCGTGTTTCTCACAGCATCCACATGCTAGACAAAGTTCCAAGATCTTGGCCATCCAGAGGCCAAGATCAGACTTCACCCAAAATACCCAGTGTGCTTTGCATCCAACTAGATCAAGGTTGAGCTCTGAGCCCTCCCCACCCACATCTTCTCCTTCATAGTCTCTCCCTGAGCTCTTCATTTCTCTCTGGATATGAAGAAGCAGAAAAAGGGAGAAAAACCCCCAGGCATCACCAGAAGAGGGGCAGTGCTCACTGTTGCAGAGTAAAAAGATAACAGCCAATTTGTCAAGAAGCGCTGACAAAAAGATAAAGTTGGAGGTAATTAACTGGCTGACACACTGGGAGCAATGTGCCTGCCAGTAGCTCCCTAAATCAGCCAGAGCCTTGGAAACACGACAGCCATTCATCATTTTTACAGCATGCCTCTGACAGGCTCCTCAGTTGGAAACCTGGCCCGCACAGAATCTGTGCTTTGACACTCTGAGGCTTGAACCAACCTGTGCCACATGCTGGGTTGGATTAGGTACGAGGTCCACATCCATCTAGGAGATGCTTGCAAGCAGAATATATCCAGCCTGTCACCAGGCAGTGCTTGGCCTCCAGGGACAGTTTCCAGGGGGCACATGGAGTTGTGAGTGGGTGCACAGCTTTCCTTGTGGCCTGGATCCACCAGGTACCACTGTCAGCCAGCTGGATTCTCTTGGTGATGGCTTGTTGGCACCGCATTAAGAAGAATTATGAGGCCAATTGTGGTAACTCACACCTGAAATCCCAGCATTGCAGTAGGTGAGACGGGAGAAAGCAGGTTCGTGGACTACATAGTGAGAACATCTCAAAACTCAGGAAACAAAACAGAAAAGGAAGGGTGAAGTATCTTAGTAAAGTAGAAATGCCTATGTTATATGCCAAAGCAGGATGCAGGAGCGTAGGTTGGGCATCAGTCTGTAAAATGTGTTTAATTAATATGCACGGGTGAGATTATTTTAAGTTACAATTATATTGTAATAAACTTCCCTGCCCTGAATATTTCTTAATTTGGAGTGGGGAGACTAGAGGTAGTTTAGTGGAATAGCACTTTCCTAGCACATGTGTGAGGTCCTGGGTTCAGTCACCAGCACCTTGTGCCACCAGAAAACCTGTGTGTTTGTCTCGCTGTGTCCCCTTCTCCAGCAAGTCACGAAAACGCTTTGTTGGGTGTGGTCGCTTGTGTCCGTCTTCCCAGCACTCTGACTGACACGAGAATAGCACTGGGGTTCAAGGACCAGCTTAGGCTACATAGGAAGACTGTCTCAGAAAACCAAAAACTAAAACAAGCAAATAAAAACACTATATAAGATATCCTCACTCAGTAAAATGAATATTAAAAAAGAAGGAAAGAAAAGAAAAAAGATATCCTCGTTCTCAACAATTTCTAAAATGTACGGTTTCTTTATGCCTCTTCCCACCCTCGCCATGAGGATCACACTTTCTCGATGCACAGTTACCAAGTCCTCTAGATAGACCAGACATCCTGGGAACTGTCCAAAGGGGAGGGATGAGGATGCTACAGGAGCTTTTCCTTCTGAGGAAACTCTGGAATTAAGACAGCAGGAACCTTGTGGAAGGTTAGAAAATAGTCACTTGGCTTATATTAACTTTGTTATTATTAACAGATGTATGATCCTGCTGCCTCAGCTTCCTAGTGCTGGGATATGTGTGTGCGTACACGTGCACACCAGTACACATGCACAAAGACCAGAAGAAGGTATCTGGTGTCCTCCTCTATCACTCTTCACTGTTCCTTTGAGGCAGAATCTCTCCCTCAACCTGGGTGTTTTCCTCAGCTAGGAGTCTTAGTACCGTAGATTCCTGAAAGTTGCAAAAAGTACCAAATGTTCCAGCTTCCAGTGTCTGTGATGGGGCCCATCTTTTCTTTCATAATGTGCAGGGGAAATGCTAAAAATTTCCTTTCTCTTAAGTTTTTAAAAAAGTAAATTTGCCGAGTGGTGGTGGTGCACGCCTTTAATCCTAGCACTCAAGGCAGGTGGTCTGTGAGATCTGGGCCAGCCTGGTCTACAGAGCAAGTTTCACGACAGCCAAGGTTACACAGAGAAACCCTGTCTTGGAAAAGAAATTTTTTCTATTAACTGTGTGTGTGTGTGTGTGTGTGTGTGTGTGTGTGTGAGAGAGAGAGAGAGAGAGAGAGAGAGAGAGAGAGAGAGAGAGAGAGAGAGAGAGAGAGAGAGAGCGCGCGCATGTCGGCACATTTGTGTAGTATTACACATGTGGAAGCTGAGGGCAACTTTTGGAAGTCAGTTCTCAACTTCTACTATGTGAGTTCTAGGGTCACACTCAGGTCATCAGACTTGGTGACAAGTGTCTTTACCCACTGAGCATCTCACCTTTTGGTTTCCCACCATATTCCTTCCTGTCTGCATTTAAATGACCCACCTCACCTCCTCGCAGTCAGGTTCAAGTACCCCTTTGCTTCCTGTCTTCACTGCTTCCATCTTGAAATTAATCTATTCCGAAAGAGACTGTTGTTGAGGCCCCTGAACAAAACATTCTCTGGTTCCAGACTCTTGAACTGCCTGATGAAGATGTCAGGGCGTAGCCAACCCTTTCATCCTGGCTCTGTAGGGGCATCGACAGTTCTGTTGTTAATCGGTGCTGGGCACAGAACTGAGTCGGTGCTGGGAGGAGCAGTTCTGTGCTATGAAAACAACCGATGAAGTGCTTGGGATCCAGAGCCGTGCTCTGTACCATCCCCTGTGGCCGCTCAAGACACCCCATTCCATCCCCTGTGGCCGCTCAAGACACCCCATTCCATCCCCTGCCAGCTGTGGTTCGTGTACCATTGGTTCAGCGCCGAGGGAATCCAGAGAATTCCTTTGACAGGGAACCAAGTAAAAGGCAGACGGCAGTCTGCACTAGAAGGAAGGCCCAGGGCCATGTGGAAGCAAGCAATAACGATCTCATAAATTCCTGACGGAGCACCAGGGAACCCAGGCATTGCAGATGGAGCACAGATGCTCCCGGTCTGCCTGGGCATCCGCCCCTCCAGGCTTGGTGTGGAAGGCTCCCCCTTTGCTTGGCTCTTAACTGCCCTGAGGTCACTAAGGCTCTGAGGCTAAGAGAAGAGCGATAAGCAAAGGGCCACAGAGGAAGCAGACTCCAAATCAGCTACTGGGAGCAGTGACTAGGAAACCCTTCAGGGACTGTGGTGCTTCCCAGGCAGCAGGAATGGTAGCTGGGCTGTTTGGCTTTTAGGCCAGTCCCTTCCTTCTCGGTGAAACTAGTCACAGACTGCCTATGAAGAGCCCCAGGATGTGAGATGGACATGTCGGGAGGTTACAGAGGACTAGGAGGAGGGAAGTGGGGTACATATGTTCTCGACACAGTGTATACATGTGTGACGTTGTCAGCAATAAGTTTTTTTAAAAAATCATAATTTACAGATAGCCGGGTGGTGGTGGTGCACGCCTTTAATCCCAGCACTTGGGAGGCACAGGCAGGCAGATCTCTGTGAGTTCGAGGTCAGCCTGGTCTACAGAGTGAGTTCCAGAACAGCCAGGGCTACACAGAGAAACCCTGTCTCAAAACAAAACAAAACAAAGGAAGGGAAAGGGAAGGCACAGGAAAGGGAAAGGAAAGGAAAGGGAAAAGAAAGGAAAGGGGAAAAGCCCAGAGGGACAGCTTAGGGGCGGGGGACCACAGGAGTCACCCGGCCCTCTTGCTACCCTGGAGTCTCAGCATCACTCCCACTGTGGCAGCAGCGTGTTCCCTCACTTCAGAACCCTTCTCTGGTGTCTGACCAGTCTGCTCTCCCAGTCCCAGAAAAGAAGTGCCCTTTGTGACCTGCTTGTGGATGAAGACATTGAGGTGGCTTCTTGTCCTTACTCATTAGTTGTGACCAACTCCAGAAAGTGTTTTCCTCAGGTGACAAGAATGTTTCCAGTCTCTAGCCCTTGAATTCAGCCTCACTTTATTCTGAAGAGAATGAATAGGCTCCTTTGCCCCCTGACAAAGTTTCCTCGTTTCCTACAGTCAGGTCCATTTGTGGACTCTGGGTCTTACTTTGCAGGTAAGCAGTTTCGACCTGCTTTGTAGACTCCTAACTCTGTAAGCCGACTGACCTGTCATTTCCACCCACTAAGTAGCAGTGGCCGCCCACGCCTCAGTCTCTGCCTCTGCTCGCTGTTGTGTCTTTACCGGCATCAGTAGAGCTGGTTTGTGTTGAGCATTCCTCTGCTGCTGGGCCGAGTCTTCTCAGGTCAGTTGGTCCCCTGTATCTTTCAGTGTCAGTAGAGAAAGACTGGGGGGCGGGGGTACGCAGGGAGGGTTTACAGAAGGGGCTTTGTGACACTCCCAGCTCTATAAAGTGGGTTTTTCAGAAGTGGGGTAGGGAGCAAAGGTGACTTCTTCACAAGAGCAGAAAACACACCCTGTCCTTCGGTTCCCATAAAGTGACATTTGCAGGTAGTCAGAGGACAACTGTCAGGATTCAGGTCTCCTTTTGTCATGTGGGTCCCAGAGATTGAACTCAGCTTGCCAGACTTGGCAGCAAGAGCTCTAAGATGGCTTTGAAATGGTGGCATGGCATTCAACAGCCTGTGACCTCTTGTCTTCATACATAAAATGAGTCTATTAATGACTGTCATTCCTCACATCAATGTAGCCCCTGCCATGTGCAGTGAGCACTCTCCTGATGAAGTGAGTTGTCATAGCACATTACCTCTGAAGGTAGGGTCACGGAAGAAGAAGAAGGAAACATTAAAGCCTCCAAAAGACAAGCTCTCTTTTTGGAGTAGAGTGAGTTAGAGACAAGATTTCTCTGTAGCCCTGACTGGCCTGAAGCTCACTCAGTAGACCAGGCTGGTCTCGAACTCAGAGATTCATCTGCTTCTGTGAGTACTGGGATTAAAGGCATATGCCACCACCGCCCAGCAGACAGGCTCTCTTAATCAACAAGATTTTATGAATTTTATCTCTGATTGAGCCCTCTCACTTTTCATGGGTCTCGGCTAGAGGTAATTTCTCAATAGTTTTCCTTATTGCTACACAAGAGCAGCCCATGGTGGCAAGAAGCATCTCAGCTCCATGGCCATTGCTTAAGGCCTGATGCCTCCGCTGTGCTCAGCCTGCTCTGTTTGCCCTTCCTGCTGAGCCCCCTTTATCCCCAAGGCCTGCACAGCAATGTGGGATACCCTGCAGAAGTGATTTGTTTGGACAGCCGAGGGAGTTAAGGCCCAAGGAGGTCTCATTCTCTGCGCACAGTGCTCTATTGGTCTGTCTTACAAGGCTGTGTTGCTAAACCATGGAACCAGTGAAGAGTTTGAATCTGTGCATTAAGATATCAAATTGTCAGTGATGGCGCACGCCTTTAGTCCCAGAACTTGGCGATCTCTGAGTTCAAGGACAGCCTGATCTTCAGAGCAGTTCCAGGGCAGCCAGGGTTACTCAGAGAAAAACTAAAACAAAACCAAACAAACAAAAAAAGATGTCAGATTACCACTTCCTAATTTTGACTGTTGTTGTTAAACTCTCTTTTACGCATAATTAGTGGCAGAATGGATTGGACAAAGGCATTTTATGTGGTTTTAGTTTTGGTTTTTTGTTTAACCACAATGAGTTTCAGAGTAAACCAAGCATTTGTAGTGTTCATAATTTGTTCTTGAAACAGAGTGTTCGGACAAAGTAAGAAGATAGCTGCTAAGACTGGTGTGGTGGTTTTTCGTTTGGTTTTGTTTGTTTTGTTTTTCAGTCTGGTTAGAGTTAGCACTCTGGTTTAGGCCGGAGCACTTCACCTTCCTTGTCAGGACAGTTTCCTCCTGCCAGGACCTCCTCCCTCCAAGGCTGCCTTTGGAGTCCACTGACAAGAGTACTGAGAACATGGAGTGCCATGTTTCGGGAGTGCTTACTGGCTTTCCTTTTCCTGTGTTCTTAGACTTCCAAAACTACCATTTGGTTAAAGAACTAGACAGTGGCAGAGCTGTACCCAGTAACGTTGGTTAGCAATGCAGTCCATCCTACCCCATGAGAGTAGACCACCGAGGTGAGGGGTTCTCATGCCATGACACCATGTAGAGGCCAGCCTACAACTTTCCGGAATCCCTTCTCTCCTGCCGTGTGCGTCCTGGGGATCAAACTCAGATGGTCAGGCTTGGTAGCAAGTGCCTTTATCCACTGAGCCCTCTTGCCCGCCCATTCTCCATTTCCTAATAGAGACATCCAGTTGCTCCAGCTCTTAGGGGAACATTCTGATTCAGTCTGAGTTTAGGCTCGGTGCCCTCATTAGTAAGATGGAACAAATCTTAACCTTTCTCGCCTGGTTTTCTCAGGAATGCGAGGCCAAAGGAATGGTGGTTGGAAGGGCTGTCCAAAATGTGCTTTGTAAACATGAGGCATTCAATTATTACTTTCACAAATGTTAACTTCTCTAGTCCATCAGATTTCTGGGCAGTTCCTTCCTGTTTTATTGGAAGAAAAGTGATGGAATTAAGAAAACATGTTTATAACAGCAACCTCTTGCCATATTACCACATGGAACCCAAATCCTAGAATTTCCCAAAACCACTTAAAAATTAATTCTACTCAAGTAGACAGTTTGTACTCTGTGCAGTAGACTAGATCCATGCTCATTAAATCTGTCTAGATTCCCAAGTCGGTATGCCACATGTTGGTGTTTGCCCGGCTGGTAACTGGAGACACCATGTGGCCTGCCCGAAGGTGCTCCGGCTCCTGCCTTCCGGAGCAGTCGCAGGCTGTACTTAGCACTGGCGCAGCTGCACAAGTTCCTCGTAGAATGAGGGGCTGAGGCTTGCGGTTCTGCTTTCGGGCCATCTGAATGCAGCCTCTGGTGACTTCACTCGAGGGACCAGGGCTTCAGTGGCACTGTTCTCCAGTTCTGTGGGCCCCAACACCGCCTGGAGGTGACTTTAGTGAAGAGCATCCGTATGCTGATGGCCAGCACTAAAAATTCTGCCCCCACAAGATTTACTGCAGAGGGAGGGAGTTGTCCCTGAAGAGGGACCAAAGAAGCCTGTGGATTTGAAGATAGAGCTCTGGCAGATAAGCAATGAGCATGAGTGGAAAGCCTGGGAATTATGCCATTTTTTTTAAAATTATTTTTATGTCAATGAATATTTGCCTAAGCATATATATGTGCACCACGTATGTGCAATGCCCATAAAGGCCAGATGAGGCCGTCAGATACCCTTAGAACTTGAGTTACAGGCAGTTGTGAGCCGTCCTGGGGGTGTTGAAAATCAAACCTGCATCCTCATTAAAAGCAGCAAGTGTTCTTAACCACTGAGCCATAAAACACGTTTAAATGTGTGACTGAGAGCGTATATAGCTCAGTAGTAAAGCACATGCCTAGCACTCTGGACATGCACTGCCTGCCAGACGGCGTCTGAGTGAAAACCAGTCTCTGCTGTCCAGAGAACAGGCCAGAATACACATACTAGCCTTTACTACCCCTCAGCCTGGGGCAGGAAATCAAAACCCTTCTCTCAGGTAAAGTCATTCAAGCTGAGCTTTCTGGGTGGTGATAGGTGATGGACACCCCGGTGTCCGTGAGACCTCATTCTCGGGATGCTGATGAGCCATCCTGCCCAGTGTCCCCAGACCTCTCTCCTTCCGATGCATGAGTGTAACCATGTCTTCCTTTTGTTTCCTCAGCATCAACAATAAGCTACAACAGCCTGAGGCAGCTTCCGGGGTGTTAGAATATGCCATGAAACACTTTGGAGAGCTGGTAAGTACCTTCTAATTCCTTCTGGGGGTTTTCCTTAATTTGTGAGGATCTAAATGCCCCCTTGCCTGTATCCTAAGGATGAAAGGGACAGTGCAAGACGGACCACATTCACATGGAATGGAGACGAGGGGGGGTGATGGTGCACAGTCTCATCGGCAGTGGTGGTTGCTGGGAACTCTTAGCATGTAATGTGTGATGGGTGCTCCACATGCTTCATCTGGCTCCATCCTCACAGGAGCACACTGAAGTGGCTGTTGTCACTGTCCCTTTCTCAGTGAGGGACTGTGGGCCCAGCAGGGTGAACGCCTGTGAGCCAACAGAGCAGGATTTGAACTTGGGCAGGTGGGCACCAAGACTGCCATTCAGCCCGGTCTATCACCTGTGTATCGCCTGTGGCAGAGCCCTTGTGCCTGTCCCTGGGTTAACACCTAGTACACTGTGTTAGAAACCTAGCCAGTTCCCCAAGAGGAAACTAACGTGCATCCCTTTAATCCCTGATGCCCAGGGACTTCTGTTTCATTGTTACTTTTGTAGCTGCTTCTCTGCTCCCTCCTTGCCTGTCATAAGCAAATCATTCCCATGACTTCTTGCAGTTTCAGAAGGTGCTTTGATGGTCCCTAAATGTATAGCACCAACTTAATCAGTTTAACACTGGGACCCAGGAAGGCCAGGAAACTCTGGGTCCATATATTTGATGCAGAGCCTTTATTAATTGTGTAGGTCACTTACAATGCTTTGCCTTAATCAAAAGGCAGGGGCTTCTGTTTGATTCTCTAGCATTGCCCCTCATTTAGAACATTGGGCTGAAACTTGAGGCCACCTTTCACCATCTTAAACATGAATTGCCTATAAACAAACTGAGGACAGCATCTCTCCAGATGCCCAAACACAAAGAACAATGTCTCCCCCATCTTTGCCACAGTCCTTGTTTGTGGAAGGCAGAGAGCACACAGTGTGCTCCCCAGGCCAAGCTGCACTCTGCTGCAATAGCCCTGGAGCCTGGGCCCCTGTAAGTCTGGGTGAAACAAGGGTTCTTTGCACACCTGGTGTTCAGGTGATCTGCCAACAGATGGCTCATACTCCGGTGCTCAGAGTGCCAGCCGTAAATGAAAGTCTCTCCATCCTCAGGTTCTAAAGGTGGCCATTAGCTCAGGATTATTGCTAAACCGTGGTGGATTTTCTGTGATATTTAGGTAGCTGAATCATATTAAGCTTGACAATGGTTTGCCTTTGCTTGGCAGAGCCTGTGCTTTTTCAGCACAATTTATGTAACAGCAATCTCATTAGAATTTCGTGTGATTCATTGCTTAAACCGTATAGTTTCTGCAACCCATTGCAATTCAAAATGTCCTGCCCCCTGCTTGACCCGCTCCATATCCTGCTCCCCCTGCTTTCTGCTGGCTCACCAAGGGTATGCCACGCATTAGTCACGGGCTCCTTATGTAGAGATTCAACCTGGGACATTTATCTGTGCTGCCTTCATCTCGGAGTGTTTGACTACATCTCTCTGTAAGTCATTCTTCTCCGAGTTCTCTTTCATATCTAGGCAAATAGAAACATTACTCTTGGCTTTAAGGATGCAGTGTCGTTTACCTTCCACAGATAGGCTGATCTCAGCAACTCCCCCCTGGCGCTGGGACGAAGGCTGATGTGGCTTTGGTTGGTGCATAGACAACAGGGGATATTGGAAGGAAGTGCAGTCAACATTACAAGTCAAAAGGCTTCTTACCCGAGTTCAGCAAGAAGAGGTCCTTTCAGGCCACTCAACAGAATAGTGCTTCCTTCTGTCTCTGCTACGTAAACACCAGTTTTATCTAGAAAGGGGAGGAAGGAGCAGGGGAAACTAATGTGGGCCCTGCATGTATGATATCCAACTTCCACCTCAGAATCAGGTTGTTCTTTAAGGACCCTCTGGAGAGCCAATAGCCTGGCCTGGTGCAGAAATAGCCTCCTTCTGAGCTGATGAAGAGACTCAAAGGCAGACAGAACACACAGAGACAGTCTCCTGGTCATTCCGGAATGGAACTTCCAGACGGAGTGCTTTCACGCACGTGGACTCCACTCACTGTTGGCGTGGCACTCTGCCTGCCAGGATAATGAATCTCTCCTTTGGCCTTGATGCTGTAGAAGTGCCAAGTGCTACCCAGAGGGGAATGTTGGATGGAAGACTGTAGAGGGATGAAAGGTTGTCCAAAACATTTTAAGTAGTAGTGTTCTATTGTATTTTAAATTACTTCCTGGAAGTTTAGAAAGGCAGTAAGAATGCAGAGAATCAAGGGCTTCTAAAGAGAAGCAGCTGTGGCCCAGGCTGCTGTGCCTGTCACACAGCTGGACGTCAGCAGTGCAGCAGACTGGAGTGCAGGAGCTGTGGTGGGGGGCACTTTCCCTGCATGCTTCCCGCTGTGTACTAATGCTCCCATGACCACCGGAAGTGATGGGGGCAGAGTTGGACCCTCCGTGTGCTCTCAGTTTATCTCAGGATTCAGGATCTGTCATTAGTGTGCGCAGGAAATAGCATTTCTACCTCTGCCAAACAGCCTGCCTCCAGATAAGTTCCTTCGGCCTAAGCTCAGACGTGCTGATAAGTGAGGTCTGTGTGAACATAGTACAGCGTAGGAAAGAGTGTGTGGACTCACCAGCATAAACACTTGCTCTCCGCAGGAGATCCAGGCCACCTGGTATGAGAAGCTGCATGAGTGGGAGGATGCTCTCGTGGCCTATGATAAGAAGATGGACACGAACAAGGATGACCCAGAGCTGATGCTGGGCCGCATGCGCTGTCTTGAAGCCTTGGGGGAATGGTGAGCTGCACTGGGGTGATGACCTGAGTGGCCAGGAGAAGCTCCTGTCTCCAGGGAGTCTTCCCTCAGACTCTTGCTCTGTGCCACTGATGCTTTCCCGGGAATCGTTCGTAACTTTGGTGTTTCTTTTCTCTTCGGCCTCAGCACACAGTTGGCTCGATTTTTGTTGTTTGAGTCACTCTCACTCTGTAGCCCAGGCTGGCCTGGAACTTGTGGCAGTCCTCCTGCCTCAACCACCCTAGTGATGGAATTGCAGGTGTGCGCCACTGTCTCCAGCTCTGTTGTTTTGTGGTTTTTGTTTTCTTACTCTGCATAATGCTGCAAGCAGAAGAGTTGTGAGTCCACTGGCTGCCCTTCCAGAGCTCCTGAGTTCAATTCCCAGCAACCACGTGGTGGCTCCCAACCATCTGTAATGAGATCTGGTGCCCTCTTCTGGCCTGCAGGCATTCATACAAATAGAGCACTCATATACATAAAATACATACAGAAAGAAAGAAATCTTAAAAAATACAAAACAAAATGAGCAGACAAAGCACGTGAGCTCTTGGTGATTCTCTTAGGAAAGGACAGTGACTACCCCTGCCGCTGCGTCACAGCTGTCAGATAGCACAGGACCCACCATGCAGGGTACAAAAGGCAAAATCCAGCACTTACTGTGAGGCTGTTGGGCCAAGCACATGAACAGTTAGGAAAGGTGAAAAGGCGTCTTCCTGAACCTAATCACACATCCACTTTTTGGAAAAGCTACTGTGGCTTTTAGCCCTCAGCGGCAGTGGTTGCTAATCCCCAAGACAGAACATGATATCGTATTTTGCATGAAAATTTAATGTCAATGAATTTAGGAAGCAGCAGTGGCTCACACCTTTAATCCCAGCACTCAGGAGGCAGAGTCAGGAGAATCTCTGTGAGTTTGAGGCCAGCCTGGTCTACAGAGTGAGTTCCAGGACAGCCAAGACTGTTACACAAACCCTGTCCCAAAAAAAAAAAAAACACCAAAAAAAAAAAAAAAAAAGAATTCTGAAGACGGAGACTGGGGCAGTAACAGTCGCTGAAGTGCTTGCTGTAGAATCAGCATGAGGTCTGGGTTCAGATCCCCAGTGCCCGCAGAGACGCCAGACGTGGTGTGCATCTAACCACAGTGCTAGAGAAACAGACAAGTGACCCCTGGAGCTCCTGGCCAGCCAGTCCTGCCAAGTTGGTGAGTTCTGGTTCAGAAAGAGATCCTGTCAAGATCTCTTGACAGAGGGCGGGCAGGAGAGATAGCTCACCGGCACCACACATGCTACAGAGCATGAGGACTTGTGTTCACATCCCAGCGCCCACATCAAGAGCTGGGTGTGGCACACGCATGTACTTGTAAGCCCAAACACGTGGAGGGCAGAGACAAAAGGCTTGCCAGTGTTTACATTGCTGGCCTCACTCCAGGCACAGTGAGGAATCTTTTCCTGGGGCTGGAGCGAAGGCTCAGCTGTTAAGAGCACTGGCTGCTTTTCGAGAGGACCGGAGTTTGATTCCCAGCAACCACATTGTGGCTCACAACAGTCTGGAACTCCAGTTCCATGGATCTGACACCCTCTTCTGGTCCCTGTGGGCACCAGGCACACACGTGGTACACAGACATACACGCAGGCAAGACACCCATGCATATAAAACTTACTTTTAAAAAGCTGTCTCAAAGTAATTAAGGCAGAGAGTGATGAAACAGGACGATGACATCCTTCACTGGCCTCCACACATGCACACAGCACACACCCATGCACGTGCAGGACACCACACAGTCAATCAGTAAGGTGAAGGCAGCTGAGGAAGGAACCTGACATTGACCTCGGGCCTCTGCGTGTGCACATGAATACAAGTAAATTATACACGCACAAAAATGGTGATGGGTGGATGAACTGACAAAAAATATTTGAAAAGTGCTTGTCTAATTTAACCAGAACTAGGAAAACTAAAAGTTATTGTTTATTTTCATAAGTGAACATCTTTCTTTTTTTTTTAAGATTTATTTATTATGTATACAGTGTTCTGTCTACACGTATCCCTGCAGGCCAGAAGAGGGCACCAGATCTCATTACAGATGGTTGTGAACCACCATGTGGTTGCTGGGAATTGAACTCAGGACCTTTGGAAGAGCAAGCAATGCTCTTAACCTCTGAGCCATCTCTCCAGCCCCATAAGTGAACATCTTATATCCATTCCTCAGTGAAAGGAAGAAGCATATTCTACCAAATCTGCTTCATTAGTTTATATAACTAAAGGTGTTTTAAGTCCAACAAGTATCTGAAACTTCACTGCCTGGTACGGTAGCCACTAGCCACGCCTGGCCAGTTTAAAACTGAGTAAGACTGAAAGGCAGTTCCACAGTCACGCTGGCCACACATCAGTGCTCGGAAGCCTTTGTGGCTCCTTCGTCAGGCAGTGTGTACAGAGCTTTCCATCCTCGTGGCAAGCTCTGCTGGACAGCGCTGACCTGGAGGGAGAAGGCGCGTTCAGAACGACCCATGTCATCTCAAAATAGGGTTTTGTTCTTCCTACTTCCTACTCTGCTGTCCTGCAGCCGTATCTTAGGAGAAAGGTAAAACAGCTGCAAATATTTCTAATTTTAGATCTGATCAGTTCCAAAATGCCTTAGCGTTTCCCCGTGGCCTTTGAATGGCCTGTTGTACTGTGGCTTTAACCCACTTACTCAGCGTTTCTCGGTGGACGCTGTCTCCTGTCTCTCCAAAGCCCACTCTCATTCCCTTGTTCCCGCTGCTGCCATCCTTGCCTTTCCTTTTCTCTTTAGAACCACTGCTCCTTCCCTTGCACTCTTCGGTGCCCTTTCCTTTCTCGTGCCCTCCCTTTGCAATTAGAGCTGACACTTTCCCTGACCGAACCAAGTAGGGACAGCTTGGATACCCTGGAAAATCAGAGATGTTCTTTTTGTCCAGTCCCCTTAAATAACAGGCTCACAGCCTGAGGTCTCTCAAGAGCAAGTGACATGGGCCTCTCCTTGCCACAGTTCCCGCTCCCGTAGACCTCCAGTCTCTTGGTTTCTTTCCAGTTTTATAATTACCTACAAAGTCTAAGGGGCTAGAACTGCTGACCTAGGGCTTTAAGAATGTGGAAGTCTAAGAGAGACCTTAAAAGAGATGGAGGAAGCAGGATTCCTTCCTGGTCATTTGCAGCTTTCTGATAAGGCTCATTTCATCAATTCTGTTTAGAGTGCAATTTCTGAATTTCGTTCAGTGTGAGCATATATTCTGAATCTGCCTGAGGCAGGCGTTCACTGAAGGCGCCACCAGAAACTATGGGGAATCAGCAGTGAGCAGCATACAAATGTCCCCTCTCCATGCTCATTTGACTCCTGGGTGCTAACCAGAGATGGAGCCCCAGCACTGTGGCACCCGGGACACACGCACCTCCTCATACTTCCCACACAGCCTCCGAGTCTCTTGAGCACAGAGTCGGTGGGGTTGAAAACACAGGCCAAGCAGTGGAAGTCCTCCAAATGAAAGGGCTTACTCAGATTCCTGCTGCAGCACTATGCGGGAGGCCAGAGGGGGGCCAGAGGGGTACCCTTTTCTCCTCGGGTGGCTCACACAGCCCAGCAGCTGTTCCATGAACTGAATTTACTTGTTTCTGTCTCCCTCTCTCAATTGCAGTGACTTCTACACTGCTCTCTGGGCCAGTTGCCTGTAAGCTGGGTCTGGGTGGTCCCTGCCTGTCTCCTGCAGCCTCAGTGTCCCGCGGGACAGCCTCAGCACTGCTCTGCTGCTTTCTGCTGGGGGTGGGGGGACTATCAGGGAGAAACCTTGAGCTAGCTTCCTTCTTGCCTGAGTTGAAAAGGAAACCTCGTAGCCCCTGGCACAAAAACAGTGATCCTCACAGCAGTAGAGGGAAGCTGACTGCCATGGCCATAAGCCATAGTAAAGTTCATGGCATGTAAGCATGAGAACCTGAGTTGGGATCCCTAGCACCCATGTAAACAGCTGAGCTGGGGAAGCAGAGAGGCAGATCCCTGGAGCTCACTGGCCAGCCAGACTAGCCAGTAGGTGAGCTCCGGAGTCAGTAAGACCCTGTCTCTAAATACTGGATATCAGCCTCTAGCTTCCACGTGTATCCATGCATATGTACTCGCTCATGCTCGCGCTCTCTCTCTCTCTCTCTCTCTCTCTCTCTCTCTCTCTCTCTCTCTCTCTCTCTCAGATACACATATCATAGACACAAATTAGAATTCTCATTGGAGTGAATATAGTCAAAGCATTTGAATTCAGAGAAATTGTTTTTATGAAGCCCAAAATCATACAACGAATATACAGCGATAAAAATTTAATGACTTTGGGGCTGGAGAGATGGCTCAGAGGTTAAGAGCACTGGCTGCTCTTCCAGAGGTCCTGAGTTCAACTCCCAGCAACCATATGGTGGCTCACAACCATCTGTAATGAGATCTGGTGCCCTCTTCTGGCCTGGAGGCATACCTAATAAATAAATGTATCTTTTAAAGATTTTTAATACTTTTTTTTTTAAAGATTTATTTATTTATTTATTATACAGTGTAATGTCTGCATGTATCCTTGCAGGCCAGAAGAGGGCACCAGATCTCCTTACAGATGGTTGAGAGCCACCATGTGGTTGCTGGGAATTGAACTCAGGACCTCTGGAAGAACAGCCAGTGCTCTTAACCGCTGAGCCATCTCTCCAGCCCTTTCTAATACTTTTTAAAAATTGGAATTCTAGCTGGGCAATGGTGGCACACGCCTTTAAGCCCAGCACTCAGGAGGCAGAGGCAAGTGGATCTCTGTTGAGTTCGAGGCCAGCCTTGTCTACAAGCTGAATATAAGAGAATTCCAGGACACGCTCCAAACCTACACAGAGAAACCCTGTCTCGAAACACCAGAAAAAAAAAAAAAGGTTGAAATTCTAGTCCTGGTAGGATATTTTCAGATAATGGTGCTTTCTTTCTTACCTTTGGAGACAGCCCAACAAAAATGCACCAGTTGGTTTCTATGCTTTGACCCATGCAAATAAATAGATATCGGAGTTCTTATTTATTTATTTGTTTGTTTGTTTGTTTTTAAAAAAAGAAGTTGACTCTGCTTCCAGTGCTGAGCTAACACTTTGCAGTGTGCCTCTTTGAAAGGAAAGACGAAAGAGAATTCTAGCTGTGTCTTGACGCTCCTGCGAACTCGGGCTCACCTTCACCCGTGCACAGTGCAGAAGCAGAGTGTGGAGGCAACAGTTTTGTCTTATCTCTCTTGCTCGCTTGCTCTCTCTTTGTAAGCTGGGGTTGGAGCCCAGGACCTTATAGTCTTGCCAGCAATTTCCCACCAAGCCACAACTCTAGGCCCTAAGAGGGCACATTAACTGGCAACAGGAAGTTCCTCTTCTTGTCAGGCATGGTGACTCACACCTGTGATAACTGAGATGCTGGTGCAAGAGATTTGCCTCAAGTTTGAGGCCATCCTGGGCTACATAGTGGGTTGTAGGTCAGCTCGAGCTACAAAGTGAGACTGTCTCAACAAAATGGAAATCCCTATTCTGGTGTGGCTCTGTTCTTTTTGAATATTGGAGCTTTTTTATTTATTTAAATTGTATTTCTTTGTATGAGTGTTTTCTCTGGGTGTATGTATGTGCACCACATCTGTGCCTTGTGCCCACAAAGATCAGAAGGCAGCACTGGATCCCCTGGAACTAGAGTTACAGACAATTGTGAGCCTCCTTGTTGGTGCCGGGAAGCAAGCTTGGGTTCTCTGGAAAAGCAGCCAGTCCCTTACCCACTGAGCATCCCTCCAGCCCCTGTTGGCAGTTAAGCACTGTTCATCTCTCAGTGACTAGCTGTTTATAATGTGTGTGCCAGTGATCCCAGCACTTGAGAGAAGGATCATCCTTGGCTACATAGTGAATTTGAGGCCAGCCTGGGCTACATAAAACTCTGTGTCAAAAATATACAGATAAGGGGCTGGAGAGATGGCTCAACTCTCTTCCAGAGAGCCGGAGTTCAGATTGCAGTACCCACATCAAGCCGGCCTTCTTTCCCTATAGCTTTGCCTTCAGAATGAATGTCCAGATGTGTCTCTTCTTTGTAGACCTGCCATTAAAAAAAAAGACCCCAGATCATACTGAGAGGACAAAAGTCACTCAGCATCTATGAAGGCACCAGATGTTCATGGTATTTTACACCATACAGAGTTAGACACAGCACTCTGCTTGATAAATCTACACTTGAAAAATGGGCGCTGGGCCCTAGAAACCACAAACAACCTGTCCACTTCTGTTTCCAGGCTCCAAGTTCCAGGCAGGCCCATCATACCACTTCCTGTGGAGCCCTAGCTAACCCAGAGGAGGTTAATGGGTTGTAGGGAAGTTTTACTAACCTGCCTACTTGTTTCTCTTCCTCCAGGGGCCAGCTTCATCAGCAGTGCTGTGAAAAGTGGACTCTGGTTAATGATGAGACCCAGGCTAAGATGGCCCGGATGGCAGCTGCAGCAGCGTGGGGTTTAGGTGAGGCTTCCGCATGGGAACCCAGCCAAGCTGGAGACTCCATCAAAAAATGAGCTGCAGTGATGCATGGGGTAACAGTCTGTAGAAATGTGAAGACCATCTGTGCCTATGTACTGACGTCCTCCATCTGTCCATTCACTGTGGTTTTCACAAACTCCTTAGACGTGAGTAACAGTGGATCTTTGTGGGAGAGCCAAGGAAGACATTGAGGGAATTGGAAGCTCATCTGAAATTGAGATGTGTGTAAGATATTACCCCTCCCAGTTCAAGGACTCAGACCCATGTGACTGTACTCATGTTAGCACCAGTAGCATGTGCCAGGCTGTGCCTTGTGCTTCTGACTGACCTGCTGTAAATCAGGGTTCCCACAGCTCCTCATAAGCGCAGTATGCTAGGACACCTCCAAGAACTAGGGGGCACACGTCACTTGTGTTTGTTGTAAAGAATACAGATAAGCAGGTACACAGGGGTTCCTTATAGCAATATGGGGTGGGGGTGGTCACTTACAAGAGCAGACATGACTCCAGGACTCAAAACTGAAAGCCCACCCCAGCTGGGTCTTAAAGCTCACTGCACAGCTTGCAGGTACTAAACAGGTTGGAGAGTGTCTCTTCCAGGCAGCGCAGCTGGTCTGAGTGTCAGCGCTTACTGCTTGGGAGAGGGCTAGTGCATACGATCAGCTTCAGGAACTTCCTGGAGCTTTTGAGTCTGTTTACTTCATGAGGTTCGGAGCTTCCCAGCAGGGTGGAACATTTCCCCCCTTCAGAGCTTACCTCAGATGGAGTCTTTTATCTCAGAGGAAATTACTGTGGGGCGGCAGCCTGTGGGTGTGTTGCAGTCCTTGTGTCTTATTCAAAAACAGTCTTGCCCCACAGGAAACCCCAGGATTTTAGGAGCTCTGTGACAGGAAGCAGGGATAACTGAATAGATTTCTTTATACCATGGTGGAATTTGACTTTGTTTTAAAAAGAGTGCTAGTTTATTTGTCTATGGTACAAGTAATATGTAAAAGTAGTTACATTCCCAGGCTGACATTTGGGTCTTTGCCTTCGCCTTTCCCTCTGTGTGCGCTCAGGCCTTTTTACCTCAGGAGCCGTCTGTTGTTAGAGCGCCCCTACCCTCCCTGTGCCTCAGATGGGAGGGAAAGGGAAGGGAGCTGTCTATCTCTTTATAGGTCTTTCTCCACGTGTGTATAACTGAAGAGTGCAGTGGTGCCCATGTGCCACTGCCTTCTCCAACAATCACAGACATTTTAACCATTTTGTTTTGTCTGTTCTCACCCCCCGACACTCAGTAACCTCCCTGCTATTCCCAGAGTATTATAAAGATTATTTTTTAGATAGAGTTTCACTATGTGGCCCTGGCTGTCCTGGAACTTACCACCTGCTTCGAAATTAAAAGTGTGTACCACCACGCCCAGTCCAAATATGTATTTTTGATACTAAGTCCAAGCTAAGGCATGGCAATTCTTTGTTTTATTTTTAATTATGTTTATGTGTTTGTAGCTATAGGCATGTGAATGCAGGTGTGAACAGAGGCCCGAGGCTCACATCCTCCTAGAACTGGAGTTACAGGTGGCTGTGAGACACCCAGTGTAGGTTCTGGGAACCAAACTCTGGTTCTCTGCAAGGGCAGTATAAACCCTAACCACTGAGCTGTCCCTCTAGCCCCCAGCTTGGCATTTCTTAATGGGACGAGAGAGGCTAGACAGGATGTAGCCTGTGCAGAGCTTTTCCTGTGAGTCCTGCCCAGTCACAGTGCTCCCGAGCTTTGCTGTTGTAAGCTCTGGGCTGTGTCCAGAACATCTTTAAAAACAAATTGCTTCCTGAGGAGTCATCTTTTGCTGTCTGCTTTTGCCCAGAGGCGTTAGTAATGGATGAACCAATAGTTGGGAGTGGAATGCTGGAAAAGGCCTTGTCAAAACAACAGCCCTGCAGTTTGCACCTAATGAGGCCGATATCTTTTCTGCAGATGTGTTGGCAGGCTTGACATTTGATGCCTTCTCAGCCCACCAGGGGAAGTACATACCTCTTCCCTGGTGTAGCCATTTCCCCATTCTAACAACACACAGAGGTCACTGCACAGCCGCCGCCTCCCTCCTGAGGCTGGGATTCTGCCACAGTGAAAAGGGCAAACAATTTGTCAAAGCCTGTCCTCTAATTGTGTAGTGGCCATTTCCAATTGTTTAGAGGACAGTGTAATTTGCCAGTATTCCATTGAGCTGTGAGGTGCTCACTTGTAAGGAAGAATGTGATTTTACCTGGAGAAGCTGGCGGAAGTCCTGGTCCATAAGGGCAGCACTGAGCCCGTCTGATGTGCCGGCTTTGCACTTAGGCCCTGTTCTTGTCTCTTATGATGCTGCCTAGGGCATCAGCAGAGGCCCTTGCTTAGAAGACAGACATGGTTTTGTTAAAGTCAACCCCACAATGGATTGCAGGGCTCAACAGGTACATTAGGCTCATGTCCCGTTAACTTTGTGTGTACATCAAGCTAAATGAAAGTATCAGTGACAAGACCCAGGGCTGCCTCTCACTCAGCCAGCTGGCCACCCTGATGCTTTCTTGTGTGTTTGTGTTCCTAGGTCAGTGGGACAGCATGGAGGAGTACACTTGTATGATTCCCCGGGACACCCATGATGGAGCGTTTTACAGAGCTGTGCTGGCATTACATCAGGATCTCTTTTCCTTGGCCCAGCAGGTAAGACAATGTGTATTCAGACCTTCTACAAAGAAAATGTTTCTGTGTATGACTTCTTGGTTCCTGAGCACATGTCTGTGTTAGTAAGCTATTGAACTGTAGCCCTGTTCAAGTCCCTGAACTCCATGAATGGCCTTGATGGTGGAAGGTCTGAACATAGTGTTCACTGTGCATAGAACATTAGTGTGTAGGCTGAGGTTTCGTAGTGTTCCTGGAGCAAGGACAATTGGTGGATTGTAGCTGCTTTGGCAGTAGTTCTTTGGGTCATTGGTGACCCTCTTAAACACCTTGCCTACGTTCTCTTCTGCTGAGAGGGGCTTCAAGTTTCACCAGAGGCAGATTGGGAGAGACAGTGATCCCCACTATGCTGGAGAAGTCAGTTTTCTGGCCATCCAGGGAGCACACACTGTTCTAACTTGTAGAATGCATAATGAAGTGGTGCATCCACCTTGTCAGACACCAGACTGTCTTAGACAAACCGCTCAGTAAGTGGAACGTTTCAGAGATGACAACATAGTAATTAGCCTTAAACAGTGGGGAGGGAGCTCCATAAGAGGGGTTTTAATTGATAGTACAGGGAAGGTTCAGAATGGTATCCTGTGGTAGCCCTACACTGAAGGATGTCAGCCCTGGGTCTTCTGGGTCAGCAGTAACCATTTCCATGGAGAGCATTGCAGAGGCACGCCTTTGTGAGGCTAGGAGCCCTTGGAAAACAGGGGTGATGCCCACCTGGGAGCCACTGACAGTCTATTTTTATTTTTTATTTTTATTTTACAATACCATTCAGTTCTACATAACAGCCACAGATTCCCTTGTTCTCCCCCTTCCTGCCGCCCTCCCCTTCCCCCCAGCCCACCCCCCATTCCCACCTCCTTGAGATCAAGGTCTCCTCCAAGGACTGAGATCGACCTGATAGACTCAGTCCAGGCAGGTCCAGTCCCCTCCTCCCAGATTGAGCCAAGCGTCCCTGCATAAGTCCCAGGTTTCAAACAGCTATCTCATGCAGCAAGCCCAGGACCTGGTACCACTGCCTAGTTGCCTCCCAAATAGATCAAGCCAATCAACTGTCTCACCTATTCAGAGGGCCTGATCCAGTTGGGGGCCCCTCAGCCTTTGGTTCATAGTTCATGTGTTTCCATTCCTTTGGCTATTTGTCCCTGTGCTTTATCTGACAGTCTATTTTTACAACATGCCCATCAAGGAAAGTGAGAAGAAGGCAGGTCCCCAAGGGCATCCCCTTGCCATGCAGGAGTGCAGTCATTCTGTCCCATAGCACATGTTCCCTCCTCCTCGCCCCTTGCTTGTCAGTGCTGCCTGAGCTTCTGCTTGTGGATACTGTGTGCTGCTCTCTTTGATGAGACACTGGGTAGCGCCCTTCTCTAGCCATCCAGATTAAGGAGAATCCCTGCCCAACTGTGGTGAGTGCTTTGCTTCATCACTGGAATTGAAGTGAGGCAGATAACTTCTGTGAAGCCCCAAGTGCAGAGTCTGGTCTGGAGCGTCCTTGTTTCTCTCCTAGTGTATTGACAAGGCCAGGGACCTGCTGGATGCTGAGCTGACCGCCATGGCAGGAGAGAGCTACAGCCGAGCCTATGGGGTGAGTGTTGAGCAGTCTGCACACTGTCAGCATCTATGGTTTTAATGAGAGGGCTGGAGAGGACACAGCAGGTTGCTGAGAACTTGCTGTTTCCGGGGTTACCAGAAGGAGTGGTTGGGTTCACTCAGCTTGGAGGTTCTCTGTGTAGTCATTAGGGTGGAATGTGATCTGCTCCCATCAGGCCATGGTTTCTTGCCACATGCTGTCTGAGCTGGAGGAGGTTATCCAGTACAAACTTGTCCCCGAGCGACGGGAGATCATCCGCCAGATCTGGTGGGAGAGACTGCAGGTAAGCTGGAGACAACCCCAGTTCCCACCTCAGCCTGCCCAGGGCCTCAGGAGCACTTGCACCCCGCCCCCTTTTCTGTTCTCCTCTACCACCTCTTCTAAGCAGAACCTTCAAAAGCTGTCACCTCAGCTGTGGCTGAGAGAATGACCTCTTGAGCAGCCTCCTTTGGGGCTTTTCTAGAAATGGAAGAAAGTGTGTTTAAGCAAGTGACACTTAGGATCACCATGTGGAAATTGTAAATTCAGAGTCATTGGTTCTCAGTGCTCCAGTTGAGGCCTCCACACAGTGGATACACCCAGGTTCTGAATCTCTCCTGGCTCCCAGATGACTCAACTGAGAAGCAGCCCTCTAAGTGTACTTACCGGCCACCAGCATCCGACCTTCTCAGTGGAGTTGCTGGGTGTTCTGAGACAGAAACCCCTGCTTGTGACCACTGCTTAGTCAGACTCATCCCAGCACTTCCGTTCAGGCCTCAGAGAGATGTTCCCAAGGTTTCCACCAACACTTCAGTGTGGCATTCTGATCATGGCAGCATGAGGAAGGAGCCATCACCACCTCTACAAGGGTCTCAAGTGCCCCTGAAGGAGCAGCCTGTCCCCCTGGTCCTTGAGAAGTTGGAGGGAAAGATCAGCAAAGAACAAACAGGCTAGGAGTGTGGTTCAGAGATAGAGCACTTTCCTGACATTCCCAGGCCCTGAGTTCCATCTCCTGTACCACACACACACCTGAGGACACACTGCTCAGAAACCACACACACACCTGAGCACACACTGCTCAGAACCACACATGGGTGCACACACACTGCTCAGAAACCACACATACACCTGAGCACTCACTGCTCAGAAACCACACATGGGTGCACACACACTGCTCAGAAACCACACACACACACCTGAGCACACACTGCTCAGAAACCACACAGGGTGCACATACACTGCTCAGAAACCACACATGGGGGGCTGGAGAGATGGCTCAGTGGTTAAGAGCACCGACTGCTCTTCCAGAGGTCCTGAGTTCAATTCCCAGCAACCACATGGTGGCTCACAACCACTTGTAATGAGATCTGGTGCCCTCTTCTGGCCTGCAGGGACACATGCAGGCAGAATACTGTGTACATAATAAATAAATAAATCTTTAAAAAAAAAAAAAAAACAGAACACATGGGTATACATACATTGCTCGGAGAGAAGCTACACATGGGTATACATACATTTCTTGGAGAGAAACCACACATGGGTACACATACATAGCTCGGAGAGAAACCACACACACACCTAAGTACACACTGCTCAGAAACCACACATGGGTGCACACAAACTGCTCGGAGAGAAACCACACATGGGGATACATACATTGCTCGGAGAGAAACCACACACACACCTAGCACACACTGCTTGGAAACCACACACACCCACCTCTGAGCACATACTGTTCAGAAACCACACGTGTGCACAAATGCTCAGAAACCAAACATGGGTGCACACACACATTGCTCTAGAAACCACACATAAGTGCTCATACACTGCTCTAGAAACCACACGTGTGTGCACGCACTGCTCAGAAACTACACGTGTGGACACACCACTCTGAAAGCCACTGGCCTCCCTGATGTCACAACCACTCCCTTGGATTTTAAGCTATTTCTTCTTGGCTACATGCACACCTAATTCCCACTTCTCTCTCCAGCCCAGTCAAGGTTTAGGCCTCCAGGCTTTTTAGTAGGCTGTGACAAACTCTTAGACTCCAGGCTACATTCCTGTCTAGGAAGCTCAGGGCACATTCCACTGGACAGGAAAGAGCGCTGGGCACAGTCATCGTGGCTCTGAAGTGAGCACATACAGTTCTTCTACATGTTTTATTAGTAATTATAAAATGCCCAGTGAATGTTTTGATGGAAAGTTGTCTCCTGGGCACCAGAAAGAATTCCACAAGGGAAGATCTTCCCACTTGGCTTGTATACACCCTGGTGTTTTAAGTGCCTGTAGTGGGGTGTGGAACTTCCAAATCAGGGAGCTGATGACCTTCAGACATTGTGACATGGGGACTTAGAAATACAGACTTGAAAGGGGTGTGATGGAATGAGATGGAAGGGAGGCTCATGCTGGCTTCACTGAATTAGAGCGAGCATAGCTGTCGCCTTCCTGAGCCCTGTCTTCAGACAGCAAGATGCTCTTCGGCCTTCAGGGACCAAATGCCTGCTGCCTGTGGGAGGAGCTAGCTGGTGGTGAGAAGTAATCAAAACAGTCACTCGGTGTACTTTTTCCTAACTTTCCAAATCATTGTTGTCAACCTCGTGGGCTGGGAAGCGCTTACCTAAAGCTGGAAATAGAGTTGCCCTGCTGGAAACTTGGCTCTGGAAGATGGCATGCAGTCAAAACACTCAGTGACCTGCCAGGGCTGGAAAGCTGCCATGTTTGTGGTCAAGTCATTTCAGATCCTTAAAACCACTGTTTGCCACGAGGCAGTTGAAGAGGTCAGCCTTAGCTCCGTGTCTTTTTGCCTCAGATTCCCAGGTCGGGCCCAGTGTGCACCTCTCTGCTGTTCCATACAGAAGCCAGAGATCACTGTCACTGGGTTTTGGGTTTGTGAAATTCACACATACGGTGGCAGAACTCAGGAGCACATTTCCCTCCGGAGTGTGACTTTTTGTCAGCCAGGCTGGGAAAGTTCACTTAACACCTAGCACTCATTTGATAGAAAAATCTGTGTAGGCTGGGATGACGGCTCAGTGATAAACGTGCTTGCTGCCAAGCCTGGTGTCCTGAGTTGAGTCCCTGGGACTCCCTCCAGCTGTCCGACATCTGCCTTCCATGCGTCCACACCATAGCGAGCACACATGCACTAAGGTGGAAAAAAAGATCAGCTTAACCCCCGTGATAATAATTATAAAGAATTCACATGGAAGTAAGCTAATCAGCTCCTTCCTTACTTTTGTTTCTTTTGGTTTGGGGGGAGGGGGACATTGGTTTGTTTATTTTGTGAATATGAGTATTTTGTCTGCATGTATGTCCATGCACCATGTATGTGCTGGTTCCTGTGGAGGCCAGAAGAGGGTGTCAGATCTCCTGGAACTGGAATTATAGATGGTTGTGAGCTGCCCTGTGGGTGCTGGGAACTGAGCCTAGGGCCTCTAAAGAGCAACCCGTGTTCTAACCACTAAACCATCTTTCCAACCCGTTTTATTTTTGAGACAGGGTCTTTACCATGTAGCTCTAGCTAGCCTGAAACTTGCTTTGTAGACTAGTCTCAAACTGACAGAGATCCTTCTGTCTCTGCCTCCCAAGTGCTGGAGTTAGAGGCATGTGCCACCAAGGCCGTAGCTACTTCCTTTTCTATATGTATATTTTTTTCTATATCTATATTTTTGATTGGACATAAAAAAATGAGAAGAGAATCTAAGATAGCCAATGAAATTCCACCAAGAAACCACACCTATATAGAGGTGCAGGCCCAAGCTTTACTAACTTGAAAAATAGAAATAGAGATGGCCAACCAGCTAAGAACACTGGCTACTCTTCTAGAGGAGACAGGTTCAGTTCTAAGCACCCATGTGGCAGCTCACAACTGTCTGTAACTCAGTCTTAGGGGACCCAATATCCCCTTCTGTGTGCCACACTTGTGGTACACAGAAATTATACATGCAGACACAACATCCATACACATAGAATAAAATTTTAAAAAGAGCAAGTGAGCCCAGCATCTAGGATGTAGACAGGCAGATGTTTGTGAGTTCCAGGCTAGCTTGGTCTACATAGTGAGTTCCAGGCCAGTCAGGGCTACATAGTGAGACCCTGTCTCAAAAACAAACAAAGGGGCAAGTGAAACAGAACACTGACTTTGAATTCAGTACTCAGGAGCTGGGGATGATTTAGTTGGTAAACAGTCATGAAGACTGGAGTTTCGTGGTCCCTGGCACCCATGTAAAAAGCTAGGTGTAGTAGCATGCACCTGTAATCCAGCACTGGGGAGACAGAAATGGGAGCAACCAGGGTTTGTAGCCAGCCAGTCTAGCTGAATCAGTGCCAGTGCGCTCTGGTTCAGAGAGAGACCCTGGGTTAGAAGTTCAGAGAGAGACCCTGGGTTAGAAGATAAGATTTAAGAAGCAGTTGAGGAATAGTCCCTGGAGTTCACCACACACACACACACACACACACACACACACACACTCCCCCCCCCCCATTGGAGACAGCAACATAACAAATAAAAGCACTTTCTGCCATGTCTGCCTGCCTGAATTCAGCATGGTAGATTAGATAACGGCTCCCACAAACTGTCCTCTGACCTCTGCATGCATGTTGTAGCTTATGCATGCCTATGTACATACAAACAAATGAAAAAATTATTTATTCACAACCCACAAAAAATGTAAATAATTTAATTTACTCTTTACCACTGTCCTTTGAAATTGATTCTATTTTCATTCTGATCCACAAGATGGTCAGAAAGGTTAAGTAATTTTCCCAGAGTCACAGAGTAATACACAGCACCAGGTCTCAGCTCCAGGCACCACACCCTCCTGCTCCTCCGGTTGTTGACAAGCCCCTGGGGGGTTCATTCACAGTGAGCAGGCATGGCTGTTGCTGCAGGCTTCCAGGTGGAGGGCCTAACCCTCACTTCTGAACACTGCAGGGCTGCCAGCGTATTGTGGAGGACTGGCAGAAGATCCTCATGGTCCGCTCCCTTGTGGTCAACCCTCACGAGGACATGAGGACCTGGCTCAAGTACGCAAGCCTGTGTGGCAAGAGCGGCCGACTGGTGAGTAACCCACCACCGCAGGGGTGGTGTCCTGCCCGGTTCTCTGTGTAACCTGCCCTCTTGTTTTTAAGGCTCTTGCTCATAAAACCTTAGTGTTGCTCTTGGGAGTTGATCCATCTCGGCAACTTGACCATCCTCTGCCAACAGTTCACCCTCAAGTGACCTATGCCTACATGAAAAACATGTGGAAAAGTGCCCGCAAGGTATGTCCCCCCCCACCCAACAGAGGCCATCTGATGTGTTCCCTGCCAGGAGTTGGTGTCCTTACCATACCTACAGTGTTGGGGCATCTTCTGCTTTCACAGCGTGAGTCACAGCAAGGTAGAGACACATGGACCTTTGGTCAAACCGATGCTTGTAGTCACGGTTGGAGTGGTTAGGAGCTGAAGAGTACTGCCCCGTAAGAAAAGGCTGACCATTTGGCGCTAAAGTCTTTATTCATGAAATCTCAGGCCAGAGCTTTTCTAAGACCAGACTTCTGGTCTCCTTGCCTGTCATCGGTTTAGACTCAAATGCATCAGCACGCAGGAGAAATGCTGCGGCCAGGGGGAGATCGCTGCAGCCAGAGTAGAATTCCTCCTGTTTACAGACGAGGCCTTGGGAAGCCTACGAGCTCCTGGCTTTCGTTTGGAGGCCATCTCTGCGTGACGGTGGCAGTTTACAAAACACAGGCTTCAGAGACAATATCATTCTTGGGCCCCCGACATCCTTCCAAAAGGAGAGCACCCAGCCTTCTCCCCACTGCGGTCCTGCAGTGCTCCCTAAGGGGGAGCACCCAGCCTTCTCCCCACTGAGGTCCTGCAGTGCTCCCTAAGGGAGAGCACCCAGCCTTCTCCCCATTGCACTCCTGCAGTGCTCCCTAAGGGAGAGCACCCAGCCTTCTCCCCACTGCGGTCCTGCAGTGCTCCCTAAGGGAGAGCACCCAGCCTTCTCCCCACTGAGGTCCTGCAGTGCTCCCTAAGGGAGAGCACCCAGCCTTCTCCCCACTGAGGTCCTGCAGTGCTCCCTAAGGGGGAGCACCCAGCCTTCTCCCCACTGCGGTCCTGCAGTGCTCCCTAAGGGGGAGCACCCAGCCTCCTCCCCACTGCGGTCCTGCAGTGCTCCCCAAGGGAGAGCACCCAGCCTTCTCCACTTGGGTACATGGGGGTCTTCTCTCTTCTTACGTGGGTTTGTGCTTCTAGCTGATCTAAATCTTTTGTGGTAGTGAAGTCTCCAAGTGCCGTAGTGTTTTACATACCTGCAAAATTTTACTAGCTAGAAACAGTTCCCATCAGCCTAATTTCCCTTGGGGCAGTACTCTGTTAGTGAAGCAAGCTCTTGTTTCAGATTGCTTCATCTGAATTGTTACCTGGGTTGGTCAGACATGTAGGTTTCCCAGGACTTATTAAAGTGATAATTAGAGTTGGCAGGGAAAGCTAAAATGTGAGTAAATTATGAACGTTCTGGAATAACCCAGCTCTCTCCAGGCAGCATGCCCTGTTCTCTGTCCAGTGGGGTCCTCACCCTGTACCTCAGGGTTCTCTTTTTTGGAAAGTGCTGGCTTAGGTCCCCTGACAGGTTGGGCAACATGCCAAGTGGCTCTCTGTGCCTTTGTCCTGCTACAGATCGATGCCTTCCAGCACATGCAGCATTTTGTCCAGACCATGCAGCAACAGGCCCAGCACGCCATTGCCACTGAGGACCAGCAGCACAAGCAGGAGCTGCATAAGCTCATGGCCAGGTGAGCCCTGCCTGCCCCCCAGCGCTCCTTCGCACGGGCACACTCGGGCACCTGGAGTAGCTGCTGCTGACCCCCCTCAATTTCTGCAGAGGATCCCCGCAGCCATCGGCTCACCTGCTGCCGTCTCTGCCCTTTCTTCCCAGAGCACTCATGGGCTAGCCTCCAGCTGCCGTCCAGCTGTGGGATTCAGTGCCTTATTTCCATACACATTTTCTAATTTTACACTTATTTGTGTGTGTGTGTGTGTGTGTTTATATTTGTGTGTATATGTGTGTGGTTTGTGTGCACTCTCGAGTCACAGCATGCATGTGGCGATCAGAGGACATCTTACAGAGGTCAGTTCTCTCCTCCCACCATATGAGTTCCAAAGACTGAACTCAGGTCATCAGAGTTGGTGGCAAATGTCTTTACCCACTGAGCCATCTCACTGACTCGGGCTTCTTGTTTTAAAATGGCACCTACAATTGCTGATTTTTGCATAGCCCTGACCCCAGGTAGGTTAGTCTCTGTGCTTCTTACAAGAGCACTATTTCCTGGGGTGATGAGAGGTGTAGCAGCCTAGCACCAAGCACAGAGAGCAGTGCCTAGAGTAGAGTGTCCGTCAGCAGGTGCTAGCATGAGTATCGTTGCCGTCTGGAAAGGAGGGGAGGAGGAGGAAAAATCAATGAGAAAAAAAGTAGGCAACTGCTGTCCCCCACAAAGCTTATAGAGTCACGCAGGTACACCTGTACCAGTACCTGATTCATGCTGTCATTGGAAGACACAGCTCCTGAAGAAAAGACACTTCACTTCTAAGATTTTCTACAGAACCCCTTCCCCTTCCCCTTCCTCTCACGGGGCTGAACATTCATCGGTTGCCTCTGGAAAGCAAGAGTAAATGTTGGAAGTCTTTAGGGCACCCCAGCAGTCTGCTGCTCTCCTTCAGGGCCTTTGACGGGAGGGAACGCATAGATAGGGTCTTGCTTCTCACTTTCAGATGTTTCCTGAAGCTTGGGGAGTGGCAGCTGAACCTTCAGGGCATCAATGAGAGCACCATCCCCAAGGTGCTGCAGTACTACAGTGCCGCCACCGAGCATGACCGCAGCTGGTACAAGGTGAGGACGGCCAGCACTGGCTCCCGGCCCCTCAGTTCTCCGCACGGAGCCCTGAATCCTGCACCCTGTTTGAGCTCTTCCATGATCTCATGGTCATAGCCAGGCTCCTGAAATGCCGGAAGTCTGTCAGAGGCCCAAGGAGCCTGTGCTTTCCCTTATGAATTCTAGAGCAGCAAAGGTACTGAATGAGGCTTTGGTTTAAGAAACACTTCCAGTGATGCCCTTGTTCTGAGTGGCACTGGGGCCACAGCTGTCACCTGTCATCCTAGCAACATCTGGGCACATGGCTGATCTCCAGAACTCTGTCTTCCCTTGGGTCATCTGTACCCCAAGCTTCTTTGTGACTTCTGTCCCTGACCATTCCTCTGCTGGGAATTTAGACTTTCTTTTTTTATTGGAAAGATCTAGAAAACATACTGTTATATTACCAGAAACCTTTCTGAAAGACAAACAGTTATAAAATGTATGAAAGAAGTGGCTGGCTGGTACAGGGGTATTCCTGCCTGGCTGGCTGGTGCAGGGGTATTCCTGCCTGGCTAGCTGGTGCGGGGGTATTCCTGCCTGGTGCAGGATTATTCCTGGAAGCCCATGTTTTTGGGGAGCACATACTCTTTTTCTCCCTCACCTTTCTGATGGTTTCTGGGTAATAGCTTAGTTTAGCAATATCATCAATTTCTTTCCAAACTCTGCATATTTACTAGTAACTTATAAATTATTCCCTCTGGGATCATAGTTGATCTGAAGACCATAGAAACATTTACAATAAAAAGTATTTATCCTGCCGGACGGTGGTAGCACACACCTTTAATCCTAGCACTCAGGAGGCAGAGGCTGGTGGATCTCTGTGAGTTCAAGGCCAGCCTGAGCTACAGAATGAGTTCCAGGAAAGGTGCAAAGGTACACAGAGAAACCCTGTCTCGAAAAACCAAAAAAAAAAAAGTATTTATCCTCTGCAGATGTTTCATTCTGATCTGAAAACTGCACTTGCCTGGGGTTATAGCTCAGTTGATTGAGTGGTTCCCTACCTAGCATGCACAAAGCAGTGGGATCCATCCCCAGCAACATATACATGCGCGCGCGCACACAGAGTGCCGGTCTGTGATAGGAATAATGATTCCCCTCCCCAGATAGCTGCATGTCCAAAGCTGGAAAAATAATCAAATGAAGTCTTGCTTAGTGAGAACCTTGTTAATCAGCTCACAAACCACCTGTAACTCTAGTTCCAGGGGATCTGGTGTCCTCTTCTGATTTTCACAGGTACCAGGCATGCATGTGGTACATATATACATATATGCAGGGAAAACATCTAGTAACATAAAATAAATCTGAAAAAGATGAGCTAAAACTCAGGAAGCCTCACTTTCTCCCAGATGAAATGGACTGCCTTGGCCCATCACGTCCACCCCACTTGGCCAGCTCTCACTCTCCTCTGGGCCCTAGGCTGCAGGCACATGGGTTTCCTAGGGTTCTTTGCTATGCCCTCCAGGCACCTGTCTTGTTCCCCTGCCGTCATCGCTCTCTTCCCCTCCTTGCCCAGCTTCTGTGTAAGGCTAAGTCCCCTTTCTTTATGGAACTCTTCAGATCACTGCCATTTCCATTGCCACCTCTTCCGCCCCACCAGCCTGCAGAGTCTGCAGGCCGAAAGGTTTGTAAGCAAGCACCCCTTGCCTCAGTGTCCCTTGAGGCGAGCTATGTGCACTGCCGCTCTTGCTGTGACCCCACAATGCTTACTGTTAAGCCTACTTCCACTGGTGCTCGGAAGATGAGTGAGTCACATTGGTTACAGTTATGCCGCTTCCTGAGTGTCTGTAGACGTAGCGTCTCATCCTCAGAGCAGACTCAGAATGTCAAGCTCTGCCTCCTCGACACCAGCCTTGCGCTGGATCAGAGCGACCCTGTGTCTGCCCTTGGCTCTCGCCCTGTGCCTAGGCTTGGCATGCGTGGGCAGTGATGAACTTTGAAGCCGTGCTGCACTACAAACATCAGAACCAAGCCCGGGACGAGAAGAAGAAACTGCGCCACGCCAGTGGAGCCAACATCACCAATGCCACCACCGCTGCCACCACAGCCGCCTCTACCGCTGCTGCCACAAGCACAGAAGGTAGCAACAGTGAGAGCGAGGCCGAGAGCACCGAGAACAGCCCCACCCCCTCCCCTCTGCAGAAGAAGGTCACCGAGGTAAGCTCCTCCTCACTCAGAACTGGCCGAGCACAGCTCTGAGCTGTCCATCTGAGACAGTTGGGAAGCCCCGAGGAGCCTGAGGCTTTCTCGGCAGCAGGATGGGGCCGGACACACTGACGGGCTGGCCTTACTGTGTGGCAGAGGCTGTGCCCCGTGAATGCGGGCATGCCGGGGAGCTGCTGTCAGCTGCAGAGATGAGCTCATCCCCTCCATGCGCTGCCCTTGTGAGGGGGTGGCTGCTCCAGCTGCAGGGCCACTCTGAGGACAGAGCCTTGGGGATCTGTCCTCTGCCCTACGCTTTCCCTCTACCTCCCCTGGGCCTGTCAGTCCCGAAGGCAGCAGAGCAGCCTGCAAGCACAAAGAAGAGCATGTTCAGGGCCTCTGCTCCACTCCTGCTGCCCTGCTCGGGAAGCCACACTATGCCAGGATATGATTATGAAAACAGTTGCCACTGTGGAGTGCATTCTGTCTGCCATTAGCCCCCAGGCATAAGTGTTCTCACGCTCCTGACTACCCTCCGAGGCGGGCGCCATCAGTGTACAGACGAGAGAGTTGAGACCAAGAGTGTCAGTAATACACTTGTGTCTCAACAGGATTTGTCCAAAACCCTCTTGTTGTACACTGTCCCAGCTGTCCAAGGCTTCTTCCGCTCTATCTCCTTGTCGAGAGGCAACAATCTCCAGGATACACTCAGGTACGGAGTGAGGGGAGGGTGCTGCTCTAAGGCCTTATCAGTGACAGGACATAAAAGCCACCCATCTGGTGTCTTCCTATTCCCCATCTGGTCGATACAGTCCAGGTCAGCATATGGGTCTTTGTTCTCCTGTCCCTTGAGACACGACAGCCGGCCAGGCCTCCAGGCTGAAACCGTGGAGAGGAAGGAGAAGTGAGAAAGGGGAGGCTGCCTGCCGATCATGCTGGGGACTGACTGGTCTGGCTCACCAGCCTCACTGCAGGCACCTCCTTCCACATGTGCAGACCCTGCCCAGCTCATCTCTGCAGCTGAGCTTGTACCTCAGTGGCCCTGACAGACCTGGGATGAAACCCTTGGGCTGATCTTTAGGGATCCCTCACAAGCTCTGCCACCCGTCAGAGCCTTAAAGGTGAAAGGCAGACAAGCTAGGAAACCTAATTCTGACTCTCTCCTGTCTCCCCAGGGTCCTCACCTTGTGGTTTGATTATGGCCATTGGCCAGATGTCAATGAAGCCTTGGTGGAAGGGGTGAAGGCCATACAGATTGACACTTGGTTACAGGTGAGAGCCCGAGGACAGTGAGGATGGGTCACAGCCTCTCCCGCTTGTCTCCTCTCCTCTTGAAGTCCCCAGTGGTCACAATAGCAAGGCGGCCTGTGCCCTAAACTATAAAGAAGCACAGCTTGGTCCTGAGGTCCAGACTACATATTCTCCCTTGCTTGTGCCAGGGAACTGAGACCTGCTAGATCAAAGCATATGCCGGAAATCCCAGCACATGGGAGATTGAGGCAAAAGGATCATGACAAGCCTAGGCTGTATGAGACCTTGTCTCCAAAAAAAAGAAAAGAAAAAAAAAATCAGTCTTCTTTCCTATGCCTCATATGCTACGCATCGTGTCTTCCTGCATACCAGGTCATCCCTCAGCTCATCGCAAGAATTGACACGCCCAGACCCTTGGTGGGCCGGCTCATCCACCAGCTTCTCACCGACATTGGTCGGTACCACCCCCAGGTACGTGCCAACCCTGGGCATTTTCTCGTGAAACCCCTGATGGTTGGTTTGGTGGCTAACCTTTCCTAAAGCTGCTCAAGAGACAGGGTGGAACTGGGAGCTAGTGTGTCACCAGTGCTGACAGAGTGTCCAGCGAGCAGGGGCCTTCCTCTCCAGGTGCAGTGGCCCCTTCCCTCATGTCCACCGGCTAATGCTCTCCTCACCACTTCTTTGCCATGCTCCTTAAAACACACCAGGTCTTGTACACGTCGTCCTTTGCAAGTGTTCCTCTGCTTGCTTTAGGCCCTCATCTATCCCCTGACGGTGGCTTCTAAGTCTACCACAACAGCCCGGCACAACGCAGCCAACAAGATCCTGAAGAACATGTGTGAGCACAGTAACACCCTGGTCCAGCAAGCCATGATGGTGAGTGTGTCTGGAGCCGCAGCCACGGGTGTTGTGTGATGGCTCCTCTCCCTCAGCGTGGCACCACCCTCTCCTTCTCTCCCAAGGGTAGCTTACCTGTGGCCTTCCTTCTTTCTCCCTCTGATCAGGTGAGCGAAGAGCTGATCCGAGTAGCCATCCTCTGGCACGAGATGTGGCATGAGGGCCTGGAAGAGGCATCGCGCCTGTACTTTGGGGAGAGGAATGTGAAAGGCATGTTCGAGGTGCTGGAGCCCCTGCATGCTATGATGGAGCGGGGCCCCCAGACTCTGAAGGAAACATCCTTTAATCAGGTACAGGGACATTCTTCTCCTCACCAGACTGCTTCCCCTCTGACCTTCCTACTGCCCTTAAAAGTTGCACCCAGCAGGGGTCACAGCATAGAAAACTGTAATCCCAACACTCTGTGCAAGAGAATTGTAAGTTGAAGACCAGCCTACACCTAGAACTCATGCCTAGAAAAACAAAGCAAAACAAAACACTAGAAATGTAGTTGTTGCAATGACCATATTTTTTTTTAATTACTGGCGCTTTTTTTTTAAGCTTTACTTATTTATGTATATGAGTGTTTTGTCTGTATTGTGTACTAGAAGAGGGCATCTGTTCCTGTGGGTACAGTTGTGGATGTTGTGAGCCTCTGTGTGGGTGCTGGAAATTGAACTCAAGACCTGGAAGAATAGCCAATGCACTGAGCTGTCTCTCTAGCCCTTTAAATTATTGTCATTTTCTTGACATGCTGGGGGGCGGGATCAAACCCAGGGTCTCGCACATGACGGGCAAGCACTGCTCCACCAAGGCGCTCCTTCAGCTGTTGCAGTTTTGACTGGAATTCCTCCAGGGGTCATCTTACTTCCTCTGCTGCTAGCCGTTCCCTCCTGGTACCTTCACACCACCTCGGGCACCCTGGGGGTCTGTGTGGTCGCCTTGGGGATTGAGTCTCCTAGGGTCACGGCCACTTGGGTAACTTGAGACTGTGTCCTGCTTTCCCGCACAGGCATATGGTCGAGACCTCATGGAGGCACAAGAGTGGTGCAGGAAGTACATGAAATCAGGGAACGTCAAGGACCTCACCCAGGCCTGGGACCTCTATTATCACGTGTTCAGACGGATCTCCAAGCAGTTACCCCAGGTAGGCTCTGGAGGCTCCTGCCTGGGTTGTCTGTCAGCAGAGTGCCTTGTGAGCTCCTGGGCTCATCCTGTGCATCTGGCTTCACTTGTGCTGAAGTCTTTAGGACAAGCAATTCCTTGTTGCTATTTAATGAAAGAAAAATACTTAAATTGTGCTTCAGTTCCCCTTGCGAGGCAGAAGTCTAAATCCTTTCCTAACTATTCACAGCTCACATCCCTGGAGCTGCAGTATGTTTCCCCCAAACTTCTGATGTGCCGGGACCTTGAATTGGCTGTGCCAGGAACATACGACCCCAACCAGCCAATCATTCGCATCCAGTCCATTGCCCCATCTTTGCAAGTCATCACGTCAAAGCAGAGACCCCGGAAGTTGACCCTGATGGGTAAGGACCAAGCACACCTCCTCTGCCCTGCCTAAGTTCCCTTTCTTCTGAAATGATTGCCTGCCATTTCACCTGCTGCAGCCCCCATCTGTCAGAAGAGAGAGGGAAGACAGTGAATCTCTGTTGTTGTTTTTTTACTCTTTTGCGGGGCCTGCCACCCAGCTCCCAAATAAATCACACATGGAGGCTTATTCTTAATTATAAATGCCTGGCCTTAGCTTGGCTTGTTTCTTGCCAGCTTTCCTTAACTTTAAATTATCCCATCTATCTTTTGCCTCTGGACTTTTCTCTTCTATAAATCTTACTCTTACTTTGCGGCTTGCTGTGTGCCTGGGTGGCTGGCCCCTGGAGTCCTCCTCCTTCTCTGGCCACTTCTCCTTTTCCTTTTCCTCCCAGATTTCTCCTTCTATTAATTCTCTCTGCTGCCAGCCCTGCCTGTCCTTTCTCCTGCCTTCCTATCGGCCGTTCAGTTCTTTCTGTTAGACCATCAGGTGTTTTACACAGGCACAGTAACACAGCTTCACAGAGTTAAACAAATACAACATAAACAAAGTAACACCCCTTAAAATAATATTCCACAACAAATCTCCTCCTGTTACATCTTCTAAGACTTCTTGTTTGCCCAGCACCTTCCTTGTTGAAGTGAAACAGCGGACCGTCGCCCTTGTCTGATCGTTTGGTTGTGGTGGGAAGGGATGGGAAACCGATGGTGCCAAGAAAGTCATCTGAGGCAAACATGGAACGTGAGAAGCTGTTTGAAGACAGAGCTTTTGTGCTCTGGAATGTTCCTAGTTTACCATCATCGTCTATAACGAGTGTGCTGAACTTGAGTTCTCACAGTAGACTCTATCAACGTGAAGCTGCCTCTGGGGTTTCCTTAGGAGCAGTGTGCCGCCAACCTGGACCAATAAGGGAGGCCAAGAGCTCTGCAGGCTCTGGGAGGTCTCTTGCCCTTTTAGGGAATCGAGAAAGGTCTTGAAGCAGGGTCTCATTCTGTAGTCCTGGCTGCCCTGTACTCACTATGTAGCACAGGCTAGCCACAAACTTGAGGCTATCCTTCCTTTGCCTTCCAAGTACTTGTATTGCAGACATGTGCCACCAGGCCTGGCGCGTGCGTGCGTGCGCGCCAAATGAAGATAGAAGAGGGTATCAAGTATCTATCACTTTCTGCCAGTTCCTTTTTAAAATAGGATCTCTCCCTGAATATCGGGCTCTGAGGCTCTCATTTTCTCAGCTAAGCTGAAAGCAAGTAAATCCCAGCCATCCTCCTGCTCTGCTCCACTTAGAAGTAGGACACCTGGCTGATTATGTGGGCTCTGGGATGGGGCCTCCAGTTCCTCATGATTACTCAGCACTCTCCCCACCACACCCCCATTCTCCCTCTTTAATGTGTATGGATATTTTGCCTGTATGTATGTCTCTGTACCAAATTCATGCCTACAAAGGCCAGCAGAGGGTGTTGGGTCCCCTGGAACGAGTTGCGGATGGTTGTGAACCTCCCTGTGGGCGCTGGGAACTGAACCTGGTCCTCTGAAGAGCAGTCGGTTCTCTTAACCACTGAGCCGTCTCCCCATGCACAGCCTCATCTGCCGGTGAGCTGGCTGTCTAGTCCCCACTCCTGAGAGCCTGTGGGAGGGTCTAGTAGGGAGCATGGCTGCTCCTCTTGGACAGAGTGAGTAGCTTTGAGAGAGAGACACACGGAGCAGTGATAGAGGTCAGGGACGCCTGCCTAGCCAGCGAGATCAACCAAACCAGCCCTGGGATCAGTGGAGTGGCAGATGCCTCGGCCAGACTGCTCTCACGTCCTTCCTGGCATTTATTTATTTGTTTGTTCATTCATTCATTTATGGATTTTTTTTCAAGACAGGGTCTCACTATGTAGCCCTGTGTCCTGAAACTCATGATGTAAACCAGGCTGGCCTTGAACACTCAAGATCTGCTTACCTCTGCCTCCAGAGTGATGGAATTAAAGGCATTCACCACTATGCCTGGCTTCCTTTCTTACTCTTTTTCTTTTTCTTTTTCTTTTTCTTTTTCTTTTTCTTTTTCTTTTTCTTTTTCTTTTTTTTAAATTTTTCGAGACAGGGTTTCTCTGTGTAGTTTTGGTCCTGGATCTCTCTATAGACCAGGCTGGCCTTGAACTCACAGAGATCCTCCTGGCTCTGCTTTATATAGACCTATAGGACTATATAAACCAGGTGTGGTGGCACACACTTATAATCCCAGCACTCAGGAGGCAGGGGCAGGAGGATTACTACAAGTTCAAGGTCAGAATGGGCTACATGAGACCCTGTCTCTTTAAAAAAAGAGAAGCTTAAGAAGGAACTCTTAGCCGTGAGGCTCCTCCTCCCTCTACCCCAGACCTACTTGCCCAGCCAGCTATGGGGCAAATCCCCTGACCTCTTCATGTCTCCTTGCACCCTGATGGTTCTCCCACTGGGCATACTCCACTGGGGTGACTGGCCTGGAGGAGTCAGGAAAGGACAAAGTGGAATGGGGAACAGGGAACCTATAGGCTCTCAACACGTAATCATTCTCAGTCCTCATGAAACAGTTCTTGTCTTAATTAGAGCAGCATTGGTTATTGGAGACCACTGAAAGCAGAGCTGTTCTTTCCCTCAGTTCAAGGGTTCAGATGTGCTTGTCTCTGGGGACAGTATGACTAGGAAAGGGAGAGGATTCCGCAGCACCTTGGAATAGCTGGCGGTATTGGATAGTAGTGTGAGCAGCTCTGACCCATTTCAGTTGCTCCCCCTGTTTCTTGCAGGCAGCAATGGGCACGAGTTTGTTTTCCTCCTGAAAGGCCACGAAGACCTGCGGCAGGATGAGCGAGTGATGCAGCTCTTTGGCCTGGTGAACACGCTCCTGGCCAATGACCCCACTTCTCTTCGGAAAAACCTCAGGTATGCAGAACACTGAGAGGCTGAGCTCTGGGGCCCTTCCCATTCTATCCTATGTTGTCCATGGAATCATGTGTCTCCACAAACTTTAGAATTAGGTGCCTGAGCTAGGTCTGGTGGCACATGCCTGTAATCCTAGAGCTTGGGAGGTAGAGGCACAAGGATCAAGAATTCAAAGTTAATCCCAGCACTCGGGAGGCAGAGCCAGGCGGATCTCTGTGAGTTCGAGGCCAGCCTGGGCGAGGCCAGCAAGTTCAGGGACAGGCTCCAAAGCTACACAGAGAAACCCTGTTTCAAAACAACGCCCCCCCCCCCAAAAAAAAAAAAAAATTCAAAGCTAGCCTAATCTACATAGAGAGTTTAAGGCCAACCTGAACTATACAAGAGCTGTTGTGAAAAAGAAATCCCTCTCAGTATGGTGGCGCACTCCTGTAATCCCAGCACTTAGGAAACAGGCAGGAGCAGGAGGATTGCTGCAAGCCTGATCTAACAGGTTCCAGACCAACCAGGGCTGCACAGAAAGACCCAGTCTCAAAAAAAAAAAAAAAAAAAAAAAAGCAAAACAAAACTAACATTCAATTAAAGTATCTGGCAAGGAGCACCAAGGGGCCCAACACAGGAAGATCCTCCAGACTTTTTAGTGTGCTCCCACTGTGAAATGCCTTAGCGAGCTCAAAGAACTCGGAAGGTAGTGCCTCGAAGATTAGACTCAAGTCCACAAATGTGATGTCCCCCGGGACCAGAGCCAGCAAACCACTTCCTGCTGTGTCTCTGCCCCAGCTGATGGCTGTTCCACTGAGGTTACTCTCGCTCTATAAGTGGTCATTTGGTAAATTTATGAGGTAAGTTGAGGACCACTGTGGCTTCCATGGCACCTTCTGGGGTGCCTTCTTCACAGAGGGCCCCCCAGCCCACACCTTGCAGCAGGGAGCTCAGCGCAGGCATTGTGTGTCTTAAGCTGACCAGAGGTGTGCTTGTGTCCACCGTGCAATGACCTCCCTCCCTGTGGCCACCAGCATCCAGAGGTACGCAGTCATCCCCCTGTCTACCAACTCGGGCCTCATTGGCTGGGTCCCCCACTGTGACACCCTGCATGCCCTCATCCGGGACTACAGGGAGAAGAAGAAGATCCTCCTGAACATCGAGCATCGCATCATGCTGCGGGTACGTGCCACCATCGTGCCAATGCCCTTGACCCTCATGTGTACCCACACTTCAGGGTACCCACACCTGTTTGGTGGGGTGTGGTGGGATTTTTCTTGGGGCCTCTAGCTCACAAATAATGACACAGAGACTTATTATGAAAGCTCGGCCTTAGCTTAGACTTGTCCCACTAGCTCTTATAACTTAAATTAACCCATTTATTTTTATCTACATTTTGTTGTGTGCCTTGTGACCTCATCTCTCCATACTGCTCATGCTGGTTCTTTCCTGTCTGACTGGCGACTCCACCTTCTTCTTTCCAGAGTTCTCTCTCTGCCCTGAAGGCCCTCCTGCCTAGCTATTGGCCGTTCAGCTTTTTATGACCCCAATCACAGCAGTACATCTTCACACAGTGTACACACACCCCACAACAGTGGGGTACCCTGAGAAAGCTGTCCAGGGGATCACTGTGGGAAAGGCTTAATGAAGTAACTGATAGAGCAGATAAATGCTGGGAAGCCACAAAGGAGGGCAGGTGGGCGGGCAAGAAGGCCCAGCGGGGAAGGGGCCCACTGTGCAGGCCGCCTGATGGCCCCAGAACCACAGTGAACGAGAGAAGCAGCTCTCTGTTCCTCTGACCTCCACATGCATACAAAATAATAATACAGGTTTTTTTAATTATAAAGTTGTCAGGCAGTGGTGGCTCACACTTTAATCTCAGCAGAGGCAGAGGCAGGTAGATATCTGTGAGTTCAAGACCAGTCTGGTCTACATAACAAATTTCAGGACAACCAGGGCTACATAATAAGACCTGTCCTAACAAAAAAAAAAAAAAAAAAAAAAAAAGCCACCACATTGGTTTTTTTTCCCTTTTCCGTGTTATTTCCTTTCTCTGTTGGCATTGCTGGTGAAATCCGAACCCAGCTCTGCCTGGCCTCAGCCTGTTCTCCTAAATGTGGGCTGGCTGTTGTGGGCTCCTCTCTCACTAACTGATCATGTCCTGATTCAGATGGCTCCTGACTATGACCACCTGACTCTGATGCAGAAAGTGGAGGTGTTTGAGCACGCCGTCAACAACACAGCTGGGGATGACCTGGCCAAGCTACTGTGGCTGAAAAGCCCCAGCTCAGAGGTATGGCCCGGGCTCTGCAGGCATTCCCACCACCACCACAGACACCCACCTTTGACAGGAGTAGACTCATTTTTGTTGTGATTAGCTGAGGAATTTTCACACAAAGCTTTCTGAAACCTGATTAAATTGAGAATGATGGTTCATGCCTGTAATCCCAGCCTTTGGGAGACTGAGGCAGGAGGATCACCATGAATTTAAGTCCATCCTTTACTACATAGAGAATTTTAAGACTATCTGAGCTATATATGAGATCCTGTCTTGGGGGATGGGGGAGAGTACTAGAGATATTGTTCAGTGGTTAACAGCACTGGCTCCTCTTGCAGAGGACCTCACTTAAGTTCCCAGAACTCACATGGCATCTCACAACTGTCTATAACTCCAGTTCCAGGCATCCAGCATCCTCCAGGCCATCACAGGCATCAGGCAGAGAAGTGGTACACAGACACACATGCAGGCAAAACACACACACATGTAAATAAATCAATCTTTTTTTTTTTTCCAAATGAAATAAAACTGGACCAGAGAGATACCTTGGCAAGTTTATTCACTCTCTAACAAGTTGACTTCAATCCCTGATACCCACGTGGTAGAAGAGAACCAACTCACACAAGTTGTCCCTGACCTCAGCTTGAATCTGTAGCACATGCACCTGCCTCCCAGACATACACAAATCAATAAATATGGTTTTTTAAGCTACTAGTTCACTGTTTTTCAGAATATCTACCCTTCCCCACTCCTAAGAGACTGCCTTGCTTACACACTGATCTCAGTCTCCCAGGGATTCACTCTAAAGCCATCTCATCTTTCTCTGCCTATTTAATGCAAGCTTCTTCACATTGGCTAGTTCAGTGTTTGTTTTCTACAACATAAATTTGAGGATCATTGTATTGATGTATCAGAAACAGTGCTGTTGACATTTTTTAGAATGACATTAAATGTACCAAACAACTTGGAAAGATGGTTTGTCTTCACAGTCTCAAGTGGAAATCCTGAAATGCATATTTTCCCTGACATCTTCATGTTCCTAAGGAAAGGCTCATTTATTCATCCAAACACAACACATTTCTGATAAAGTTGATTTTGAGGCATAGTTTATAATCATAAATGGGATCTTTGTTCCATTATCCATTCTAACTGGTTATGGTAGAATCTAAGAACGGTTCTCCTGTACTATCTGTGTAAACTACTGACTTCTAGAATGCTGACTCGCGTGTGCACCTGTGTTACAGGTGTGGTTTGACCGCAGAACCAACTATACCCGCTCCTTAGCCGTCATGTCAATGGTTGGATACATTTTAGGCCTGGGAGACAGGTGAGTGCATATAATTTGTTTCTTTAAGTCTCTTTCTCCAGTGGTTTTGAACAGTTTTGTTTTGTTTTCTAGTGAAATGACATGACCATTGAATAAATAACTTTTATTTTTCAAAGGGCAGGCACGCATAGTTTTATTGAGAAGTAGGGTGATTGTGCCTACAGCAGGGAGGGCTCACCAAAGTGATCCATTGATTGAACAAACTCATCAATCACCACTGTGCTAAGACAGCTCATTCTCCATCTACAAACCAACCAAAGTAGAACCTTAGATTATACGAAATACACCTCTAAGTGTAGTAACCAAAGCAATAATTCAGGGCTGGGGATAAGACTCAGTGGAAGAGCACTTGTGTAGCTAATACAAAGCCTGGAGTTTGATCTGCAGGACCACCCAAAAAGAAAAAAAGAAAAAGGAATGTTCAGATACTGACTAACAAGAACGTAAACAAAACTGATTATTTGGTGTCTACTGCTGTGGGATGGTCTGTATGTCAAATTACTCTGATTGGTCAATAAATAAAACACTGATTGGCCAGTGGCTAGGCAAGAAGTATAGGTGGGACTAACAGAGAGGAGAAAAGAAAGAACAGGGAGGCAGAAGGAGTCACTGCCAGCCGCTGCCATGACAAGCAGCATGTGAAGATTCCCGTAAGCCACGAGCCTCGTGGCAAGGTATAGACTTATAGAAATGGATTAATTTAAGATATAAGAACAGTTAGCAAGAAGCCTGCCACAGCCATACAGTTTGTAAGCAATATAAGTCTCTGTGTTTACTTGGTTGGGTCTGAGCGGCTGTGGAACTGGCGGGTGACAAAGATTTGTCCTGACTGTGGGCAAGGCAGGAAAACTCTAGCTACAGTCTACTGCTTTTCTTTTGGAATTATGTCTCATACATTTACTTAAGTAAAAATCATTTTGTGCCCCCTACCTCCAAAATAAAAACTCAGGACTAAGAGCCAAGCTTTAAGGCATGCAACTATAGTCCCAGTGCTTGGGAACTGAGATAGGAATGTTGCCTCAGCCTAAGATCCTTTTTTGTAAATTGGTCCTGAGCCTAAGATTTGAAATGAACCTGGGAAGCAAAATAAGATCTCATCTTTAAAAAACAAGGCCAATCAAGGCATGGTAGACAAGCCCTTGACTCCAGCACTCAAGAGGCAGAGGCAGGCAGATCTCTGTGAGATCTAGGACAGCCAGAACTATACAGTGAGACCCTGTCTTTAAAAAAAAAAAAAGCCAGAGAGCTAGCTCCACAGGTAAAAGTGCTTACACCACAGGACCCGACAACCTGAGTTTGCTCTCCGGAGCCCACATGGTGGAAGGGAGAATCAACTCCTGTGAGTTGTCCTCTAGCTGCCAATCAAGAGCCATGGTGTGTACATGTGCAGGTGTGCACTCAAACACACACACACACACACTGTAAAAATACAGAGCTCTGGAAAGCAGTACTTTGAAACATGAAACCCTGGCAGAATGCCTTTGAAGAAAGACTGGCGACTAAGGCCTTAGACTGATCCAGAGGTTCAAGCAGACAAGCCCCTGTGGTGGCTGCTTGGTGTGAATGACGGAGCTGGGCCACTCTTGACAGAAACTGTTTTCCTGGGGACCCAAGATTAGGCTGTGTGGGCTGTGTGGCCTCTGCTGCAAGGCCTCTTCTCTGCCTTTGTGGCCCCGAAGCAGCTTTCAGCCATGCAGAAACCAGTGAATAAGGCTGGCTCCCACAAACCCTGAGTCACACAGGCAGGTGGGCACTGGGTTCACCCCAGTGGGCCTTTGCCAGCCCCTGGCCTGCAGCTGTCTGCTACATTGATTCTTCCCTCCTTGCTCTGTTTGTCAGACACCCATCCAACCTGATGCTGGACCGGCTGAGTGGAAAGATCCTGCACATTGACTTTGGGGACTGCTTTGAGGTGAGCGCTGCAGAAAGCTAACCCTCCTGACACTTTGGGCAACTCCAGCCCCAAAGGCCTTCCCTCCCCACCCCACTTAGCCTCTCAGCCCCTTGGGCAAAGACTCTCCCCACACCCTCTCAGAGAAGAGGGATGTCTTGTCCTCTGGCTGCATGCTAGCTAAGGCTAGGCAGTGAGCACCTGTCCTTTTCCTTTCCTGTTTTTGTTTTCTTAAGTCGTCTTTCAAATCCCTGTGATAAATACCCTCTCACTGAATTCAGTCAGTGCACGTGATGTCAAGAGAAGCCACCCACCTTCACCTGGCCTTCGATAGAGGATATGACCTAACTGTGGATTGATTTGGCTTTTCCTTCCATGACCCTATAGGTGGCTATGACCAGAGAGAAATTTCCAGAAAAGATTCCATTTAGACTAACAAGAATGTTGACCAATGCTATGGAGGTGAGTGGATCCTGGGTACACGCTGATTTGAAATGCAGCCAACACAGTTATACCCTTCTCTGAGGACAGATATGCTTGTTAGAGCACATCAGTTCTCTGGGTACCCATGTGGTTTCTGTAACCGTCCCTGTTACTGTGTCTGGCCTGGGTTTGCCCATGTGAGGGTGACAGGCCCCCCACCCCCTTGCCTTGGTCATAAGGCACCAGTGAGCCACCGTTAGTAACTACTGGCTGTGTGGCTCTGTCCCTGTGCAGGTTACAGGTCTGGATGGCAACTACAGAACCACATGCCACACGGTGATGGAAGTGCTTCGGGAACACAAGGACAGTGTCATGGCCGTACTGGAAGCCTTTGTCTACGACCCTTTGCTGAACTGGAGGCTAATGGACAGTGAGTTTCAACTCTGTGGGATGAACGCTTTGTATGTTCTAAGCCAGCCTGGGCTATTTGACATAAGTGTTTATGTGTGTATATTTGTGTATGCGTGTGTGTCCCAAACACATTACAAAGCAGCTCTGGGGCTGAGAGGAATTTCAGTATTTCTATGAGCTGTGGAACACTCCCAATCCAGTCCCAATCCAGGCTTAGCTGTTTAGTGAAGATGCTCTTCTAGATAAACTATACCTTCATGGTTTTGTTTGTTTGGGCTGTAGAGTGAGGAAGCTAGGATTTTAGTAAGAACCACGGACAGTTGTGATTTGAAACTTCGGCTGCTCTGTCAGTAAACCAGCACTCACCTTGTCTAAGTCAGGTCTGCAGTGGAGAGCATCTAGGTTGCAGATGTTCCTGGCTCTCTCACTTGGTTTTGAATGATAGATCTTGTTCACTATTCAGTATTACAGCTTTTCAAAAAATTATGTTTTTATGATCATAAGGAAATACCTTTTCAACCAAGTTTCTTTAAAGTCACAGTCTGAAGTACTTCATAACACTTTCTTTTCCTAGCAAATACCAAAGGCAATAAGCGGTCCCGAACAAGGACAGATTCCTACTCTGCAGGCCAGTCAGTAGGTGAGTACATCCAGGGTATTTGAGGTCATCTTACCTACATAGCAAGTTGGAGGCCAGCCTAGGTTATGAGACCCAGTATGAAAAAAAAGAGGTGGGGGCTGTCAAGATGCTTGCCACTCCAGCCTGGGGACCTGAGTTCGATTCCCAGAACCTATGTAAAAGGTAGAAGGAGAGACTGACCCAGTAGGTTGTCTTCTGACCACATATGAGCTGTGTCATGCACTCCTCCCCCACACATCATACATTCACAATTGCAGGCTGACTTTTCTGTCCTGCCAACCAGTTCCCAAATAACCACACTGAGACTTATCTTTAATTTTGAATGCTCAGACCATAGCTCAAGCTTGTTACTAACTAGCTCTTACATTTTAAGTTAACCCATATTTCTTATCTACGCTGTGCCACATTGGAGTACCTTTTTTCAACACAGCAAGTCTATCTTGCTTCTCTCTGCCTCTCCTGGAGACTCCCCTTTCTTCAAGCTCTCTTTTTGTCTGCAAGTCCCGCCTAACCCTCTACCTTCCAGGTATTGGCCAGTCAGCTCCTTTATTCACCTAATCACAGTGACATATATTCACACAGTGTAAAAGAATATTCCACATTTCCTTCTTTTTGTTTAGTTAAAAAGGAAGGTTTCAACTTTAACATAGTAAAATTATATACAACAAAAACAGTTATCAAGTAAGAATTACAGTTATAGCCAGGCAGTGGTGGCGCACGCCTTTAATCCCAGCACTCAGGAGGCAGAGGCAGGTGGATCTCTGTGAATTCGAGGCCAGCCTGGTCTACAGAGCTAGTTCCAGGACAGGCTCCAAAGCTTCACAGAGAAACCCTGTCTCGAAAAAAAACAGAAAGAGAGAGAGAGAATGAATGAATGAATGAATTAATTAATTAATTACAGTTACACACAATAGTAACAAATAGTAAATTTTTAAAAGAATTAGAAAGGATCTCTGTGAGTTCGAGACCAGCCTGGTTACAGAATGAGTTCCAGGACAGCCAGGATTGTTTCACAGAGAAACCTGTCTCAAAAAATAAACAAAACAACAACAAAAAGAATTAGAAACTAGGGCTGGAGAGATGGCTCAAAGGTTAAGAGCACCGACTGCTCTTCCAGAGGTCCTGAGTTCAATTCCCAGCAACCACATGGTGGCTCACAACCATCTGTAATGAGATCTGGCGCCCTCATCTGTATACATAATAAATAAATAAATCTTTAAAAAAAAAAAAAAAAAGAATTAGAAACTAATTGCTTTATATTACTCTTTTTTAAAAATCTTTAATCATTTTTTTTTATTTGTATGTGTATGCATGTTTTGCCTGCACGTATGTCTATACATTTCATGAATGCCTGGAGGAAGCCAGAAGAAGGTGTTGGATCACCTGGAACTGGAGTTACAGAAGATTGTGAGCCACCAATCTGGTGGGATCAAACCCAGGTCTTCTACAAGAGCTACAAGTGCTCTTAACCACTGAGCCATCCCTCCAGCCATGTTACTCTTTTCTGATGTCAGTGCTAAAGACGTAGCTTAGGAAAGTGCTTGCCTAACATGAATGAAACCCAGGGTTTACTCCTCAGTGGGTAAGGAAGGGACTTAGGGCCAACCCTGGCCCCCTAAGGTGAATGCCCTGGACGCACACGGTGGAAGGAGAGAAACAACTCCTGACAGTGGTTCTCTGACCTCCCATAGATGCTCACTCCTCCAGCACTCACGTACACGTAAATAAATGTAATTTTTATTTAAAAAAGAACAACAGGGCTTGGACAGGTGGCTCAGCAGTTAAGAGCACCCACTGCTTTCCCAGAGGACCTGAGTTTGGTTCCCAGCACCCATGTCAGCTCGATCACAGCTGTCTGTAACTCCAGCTCCAAGAAGATCCAACTCCTCTGGCCTTAGGCACCCACACCCCACATGGGCATGCCCACATACATATACATACACATAATTTAAAATGAAATAAAAAAAAATGGGCTGGGGAGATGGCTCAGAGGTTAAGAACACTGGCTGCTCTTTCTGAGGTCCTGAGTTCAATTCCCAGCAACCACATGGTGGCTCACAACCATCTGTAATGAGATCTGGTGCCCTCTTCTGGCCTGCAGCATACATGCAGGCAGAACACTGTATACATAATAAATAAATAGTTCTTTAAAAAAAAAAATTCAAGAGTGACAGCCAGGCATTGTGGCACATGCCTCTAATCCCAGCACTTGGGAGGTAGAGGCATGAAGACCAGTAATTTGAGGTAATCTTTACCTACGTGGGGAGTTCAAGGGCAGCCTCTAATACCTGAGACCTTTCAAAAAAAAAAAAAAAAGAATTAGAAAATAATCATTTCTTAGTATTTGAATCGTCTGCTGATTGATTTTTTTTTTTCCCCTAGAAATTTTGGACGGCGTAGAACTTGGAGAACCAGCCCATAAGAAAGCAGGGACCACGGTGCCAGAATCCATTCATTCTTTCAGTAAGTCCCTCTGAGGAACTGTGGCAGGGACTAGCTCACAGCACAGACAGCAGGCTCACTGAACCCTGAGCCAGAAAGGGAGTCGGCAGGGCAAGTCACAAAGCTGCCTTTGAGAGGAAAGGGTTTGTGCACTCCGCATTGTGTGCTGAGGTGCTGAGGACGGAGACGCATGCCCGGGATTGCTCACGCTCACAGGTGTTTCATAGAAGCGGGGCAGCCTTGGACCTGTTGCTTCTGCTCTTGTGTCTTTCAGTTGGAGATGGTTTGGTGAAACCAGAAGCCTTAAACAAGAAAGCCATTCAGATTATTAACAGGGTTCGCGACAAGCTTACGGGTGAGTGAGTGGGGTTAAAGGGACAGGACACCCGAAGAGGAGAGTGCTCTCAGCGGGTGGCCAGGCCACTTCCTGGGATTCAATTCCACCTGGGCTTCAAGGCAGCAGTGGAGCACCCCCACCCCCACCCCCCACCCCCGCTGGCTCTTCTTGCTGAAGACCCTTAATATCCCTTGACATCTCTTAACCTGGAGATGAGGGAGGCTCTTTAGGAAATCTGGGTGGATTCCAGAACCAGCCACCTCCAGGGTCAAGTTACTGGCCTCATGGTGAGATACTGGAGGGTGCCTGACCACTTGGACTGCAGTGGAAGGATGGAAGAGGAGCCATGTTTGATTTTGGAAAGAAGCAGCCCATCCACAGTCATCCTCTTTCTTCTGTTGAGTGGATTATTATATGGAGAATGGGAGCCAGAAAGCCAGAGACCCTGTTCCATACTCACTGTGTGACCTCTGAACTCTTGTCTCCATCTGGATGATAAGAAGCCCTGACAGAGGACGTGAACATCATAGGAAACGTAGGATGCCAGGCACTGGGCGTCAGCCGGTCGTTTTTGTGAGCAGAGGCGGTTAATCAAGTACCCGTTTGTGTTGGATGCTAAAGGAACCACAGTGGTAGAGACACACAGCTTCCCTGGCTTCTCAGGGCCCAGAATCTAAGGGGGACACTGCCACTAAATGGAGGAGAGTGATCCAAGGCTATTGCGCCTTGGGATGGAAGGGTTTAATTTAATTTGGAAATTCCAGAAAAGTTTCCTAAGGAAATAACTGGAGTTCAAGTTTACAAGAGGACTATATTAGTTACTTTTCTATTGTTGGTAATAAGACACCATGACCAAGACAACTCATAAAGAAAGCATTTATTGGGTTGGGGATTTAGCTCAGTGGTAGAGCAGTTGCCTAGGAATTGCAAGGCCCTGGGTTCGGTCCTGAGCTCCAGAAAAAGAGACAGACAGACAGACAGACACACAGAGAGAGAGAGAGAGAGAGAGAGAGAGAGAGAGAGAGAGAGAGAGAGAGAGAGAGAGAGAGAGAGAGAGAGAGAGAGAAAGCATTTATTTGGAGCCCATGACCATTGTGGTGGTGAGCACAGAAGCATGCAGGCAAGCATGGTGCCTGAGCAGTAGCTGAGAGCTTACTTCTTGTTCCACAACCCTGAGGCAGAGAGAGCTAACTGGAAATGACAAAGTCCAACTCCAGTGACACAAGTCCTCCAGTACCACTACACCTCCTAATCCTTCCTAAACAGTTCCACCAGCTATGGACCAAGTATTCAAATATGTGAGCCTATGAGAACCATTCTCCTTCAAACCTCCACAAGGAGTTAACTAGGTGGACGCTAGGCAGAAGGAGCAGAACCCTTTGTTGAGAGTGGTGGCAAGAAAGAAGATCCTAGGGCTGGCATTCTGGCCGAGGGAAAACAATGTATGTGATGACTAGCTGGGCCAGGGCCTTAGGCTCACATCCTATGTCCCGAGGGCAGTGGAAAAGCACCAGAGGCAATTAGGTGGAGTGGAGAGGAAAGAAGCCTGAGTTTCTGTGTTGTGAATACTCCCTGTGCTGGCTGGGTGGACCCTGCATCAGGAGGGCCTGCAGGTGCTCTGATATCCAGGCAGGACAACCATTGATGAAGTGAAGACCTTGGATGCAAGAGATCTTGAGGAGGGCAAACCCAAGGTTGGCCTAGGGCTGTAGCTCAATGGTAAAGTTCTAGCCTGACACTCACAAAACTAACTTAGAGCCCCAGTACCACCCGAAAATAGAAAAACCCACAAAGACTACTGTTAATGCATAAGACATGACTCCAAGATACTGGTGCCCATCTGTGTGGAGCCCCGTGACCAGACTGGAGCTGTCGAAGAGAGTGATATGTGGCAAGTCCTTTTTGTTGGGGTTTTTTTGTTTTTTTTTTTTTTGTTTTTTTTTTGGTTTTTTTGAGACAGGGTTTCTCTGTGTAGCTTTGCGCCTTTCCTGGCACTCACTTGGTAGCCCAGACTGGCCTCGAACTCACAGAGTTCTGCCTGGCTCTGCCTCCCCAGTGCTAGGATTAAAGGCATGCACCACCACTGCCTGACGAGATGTGGCAAGTTCTTAAGCAGCTTCTGTGGAGAGAAGAGGACCAAGTGACAAGTGGAGGCTTCTGTGGACAGAAGTCTGCGATGCTGAGATCCACTCTGAGAACTGGTTCATGGTCCTGAAGGGCAGGGCAGGGTGGTCAGAGGAAAGGAAGGAATTCCTGGGCTGTGGGAGAAGAGGGAATTGATGAAAATAAATCAGTCTGCACACTGCCCAGCCCAGCCTCGGGCCCAAATCTGAAACCTAGGGGGTGAGGGCGTCTGGCCAGGGTGAGAAGTGGAGAAGCTCTGATATTTGTAGAGACAGGAAGACTTTAACAGTTAGTCCTCTTTGTGGTACGAAAGGCACTCTGCCAGCTAGAGGTGGTGGCTCACACCTGCAGTCCCAGTAGGAGGACAAGGCAGGAGGAGTACTGAGAAGTAGAAGCCGGGCTGGGCTCTGCAGTGAATTCCAAGACAACAAGGAAGGGAAGGGGAGGAAAGAAAAAAAAAAAAAAACAGTTACAGTGCTACACATCTACTATAATCCCTGAACTTGGAAAATCAGGAAGATCAGGCATTCAAGACCAGCCTCACCTACATAATTCAGGCCAGGTCAGGCTACAGAAGATCGCTCTCAAAAAACAGTAACAACAAAATATTTCCCCTGTCTTTTTGGTTTTTTGAGACAGGGTTTCTCTGTGCAGCTTTGGCACCTTTCCTGGAACTCACTCTGTAACTCAAGCTGGTCTTGAACTCACAGAGATCTAACTGCCTCTGCCTCCTCTGGGATTAAAGGCGTGCGCCACCACCACCCGCACTTCCCCTGTCTTAAAGAAAATAAGAAGAGGCAAGTTGGGCCTGGAGAGATGGCTCTGTGGTTAAGAGCATGTTATCCCATGATTTCCAGCCCCCATATGGTTCATGACCATCAGAGACTATAGCTCCAGGGATCTGATACCATCTTCTGACCTCCAAGGGCACACACATGGTACACATACAGACATACAGGAATTTGAAAATCTTTACAAAAAATCCAGGCAGGATAGCCTCGCAGTGGTGGCGTATGCCTTTAGTCCCAGTACTAGGCAGAGATCCATCTGGATCTTTGTGAGTTCAAGGCCAGCCAGTCTACAAGGTGAGTTCCAGAATAGGCTCCAAAGCTACAGAGAAACCCTGTCTTGAAAAACCAAAATAAAAAATTAAAAAAAAAAAAAAAAAAAAAAGGGCAGGTTATCAAAGAAGCCACATTGGCTGGCCGGGCTGCGGAATCTGTGTGAGGTCAAGATCTTAACTGTCCGGTGGAAACACTGATGGGAGCTTCTGGGATTCAAGCTGAATGGCCTTGATCGCTTTTCAGATCATATTTTGGAATAGCTCCATTAGCCATATCTCTGACATCATCACTGTCTTTGAACTGGGTCTATATTAAGAGATCCGTGTGCCAGCAGATGACACAAGCAAATTTCTCAAAGCGGGTGTTGTCAGTTCTTCCTGCTCCAGTGAGAGTTGACTTCCTGTGGCTGCATAGACAGTGGAGCCACACAGGAACATGGGATGTGTTGATGCCAGGTTCAGATGACAGTGTTTCTGTTTCTGCATCCTAGGTCGGGATTTCTCTCATGACGACACCTTGGATGTTCCAACCCAAGTGGAGCTGCTTATCAAGCAAGCAACATCCCATGAAAACCTCTGCCAGTGCTACATTGGGTGGTAAGCTCCACTGGCCCAGTGTGGTGGCACATGCCTTTAGTCCCAGCACTGGGGGTGCAAGGGAGCTGGATCTCTTCAGTTCCAGGCCAGCCAGGGCGACAGTGGTGGAACCCTGTCTCAAAAATAAATAAAGGAGCAGGGAGGGCCCACTTGAAGGCTCAAACTGAGACATAAAAAGATGACTTGATGGAGTGACCAAATAGGACAGTTATGGGCTCATGTCTCTAGTTTAGAAGTTTGTGGTCTTGCTGGGCAGTGGTGGCGCACGCCTTTAATCCCAGCACTTGGGAGGCAGAGCCAGGAGGATCTTTATGAGTTCAAGGCCAATCTGGTCTACAGAGCGAGATCCAGGAAAGGCGCAAAAAACTACACAGAGAAACCCTGTCTCGAAAAACCAAAAAAAAGTTTGTGGTCTCTGAGAATGCTCCTTATCTAACAGGAGAAAACTGAGAAATATAGATCTGTGTTTGGATGTTAAAACTGCTTTAAGAGCTATGGTTTAGAATGGGAAAGGTGCCTTATTTGTCTGTAGGTCTTTTGGATTTTTGTTCACTCCAGAGGTGCAGAAGGGCACAGGAAAAGCCAGCACAGTGACTAAAGAGAGAACAGTGAAAAGAAAGACTGATAACCTGGAGTGTCCGGGCGGAAATTTGAAAGAGGGGCAGAACTGTCTGTTAGGGACCTCAGGGCATAGACAGTGGAGCCACACAGGAACATGGGATGTGTTGATGCCAGGTTCAGATTCCAGTGTTATTAGCCCTGGACTGGAGATGTTGACTGAGTCCCACGGGGCTCAGACCTGCTCTCCGCACTAGAGTAAGGCTTGGAAGAGCTCTGATGACTGACTGCCTTGCTGTCTACCTTTCTAGGTGTCCCTTCTGGTAACCAGAGCCGGCAAACCACAGCATCTCCTCAGAGGCTTTTGTACCTTGGTCTGTGCTTCCAGTGGACCGAATCCAAGGTCATAAAGTTGGACTTTGTTAAATATTCTGAAATGTATATGAAAAGAACTACTGTATATTCAGAGTTGGTTTGAACCAACCTCCTAGCTGCTGTTGAAAAGACACTGTCAGAAACACAAGGCTTGATTCAGTTCCCGGACAGTGAAACACAGTAATCCTACAGAAACCAAGCCTTTGATGTGGGGGGAACAGAAAATCGGTAACTGAGAAATACGGGTTTTGACTTAGCTTAAAAGAGAACTCATCGCAAGCATTTGCTGACAGAACATCTAGTCCATCCTCTCATCCCAGGGACAGTGGACTCAGCACAGTCAGGAATGCCCGGGCCTAGAGAACACTGCCCGGGGCCTCCACCACAAGGATGCAGACTTCAGCACTCCACCCATGCTCTTACCTCACCAGTCCCTGGACCGCAGTGACACCCTTTGCAGAATGGGCCAAAGTGGGTGAGAAGATCTGTCTTCTGCCGAAACCACAAGACCTGACCTTCCAGGAGGGAAGAGTGCTAGACGCCTGGCCACCATGTGTGAGCAGGTGCGCCAGGGATCCCAGTGCAGATGGCCTGCACCGACCCTGTGTTTGACGAGGGATGAGTTCATTGTGTTTGGAGCAGGAGCTCAGAACACAAGTGCTGTGGCAGAGGTGCTGATCACAGAGGGATCGACACACTAGAACAGGTCGGGAATTATGAGCAAAGTAAAGATCCAATTAAATACACAAAGTATAAAGTGAAGCCACGTGTCTAGACACCATATTGTATCTGAGTAATTTTTGTGCCAATAAATGACATCAGAATTTTAAAAACATTTATGTATATGATTGGCTTTTTATTCATAATTATTTTGTAAATTCTGTCACTAGGCTAGGGATACAACTCAGTGGTAGGCCACTAGCTAACAGTCACTGGCCCAGGGTTTGGTTCCCAACATTGAAAAAAAAAAAGGGATTTGCCTGGCGGTGGTGGCGGCACACGCCTGTGATCCCAGCATGTGGGAGGCAGAGCCAGGCGGATCTCTGAGTTCAAGGCCAGCCTGGTCTACAGATGGAGATCCAGGACAGGCACCAAAACACACAGAGAAACCCTGTCTCGAAAAAAACCAAAAAAATAAGTAAATAAAAATAAATAAATAAAAAATATCCAGGTATAGGAGCCTACATCATTACATTCCAGTTCTAGAGAGGCCAAGATAGGGAATCAGAGGCAGGCTTGGATCTCTTGAGTTCCAGGACAGCCAGGGCTACACAGAGAAACCCTGTCTTGAGAAAGCAAATATATATATATGTCATTTTTAGTTACGTATGTACGTCTGTATCTGTATGACACGTGTGCAGGCGCCCATGTCCACCAGATGAGGTCCTCTGCTCCCTGAGAGCTTGACTTGCACTTGAGGTGGTTATGAATCTCAGGACTGAGTGCTGTGATCCTCGAGAAAAAAAACAAGTGTCCTTAACTGCGAGATGTCCCTTTTTTTGCTCCACCCAGTTTTTTTTTTTTTTTTTTTTTACTTTAAATGGAAAAATCCAGTCCAAGTATGGTTATACACACCTTTATTTAGTCCCAGGACTTGGGAGACTGCGGCAGGCGCATCTCTCAATTTCCAGTCCTGGGATTAGTGACCTGAACCACCAGACCAGCAGAAAAAAAAGCTAACTTTAACTGTGATTAAAACTGTCATCATAGCTGGGCGGTGGTGGCGCATGCCTTTAATCCCAGCACTCGGGAGGCAGAGGCAGGCGGATCTCTGTGAGTTCGAGACCAACCTGGACTACAGAGTAAGTTCCAGGGAAGGCACAAAGCTACACAGAGAAACCCTGTCTCCAAAAACAAAAACAAAACAAAACAAAAAACCGTCATCAGCTGGCAGTAGTGGCATATGCCTTTGATCCCAGCACTTGGGAGGCAGAGGCAGGAGGATCTCTGAGATCTCGGCCAGCCTAGGTCTACAGAGCGAGATCCAGGATAGCCAGGGCTACACAAAGAAACCCTGTCTTGAAAAAGAAAAAAACAAAAACTGTATCCTCCAGTTCACACCCTAGACCACAGGTTTGTTAGGATGCTACAGTATCGAATCAAAACCCTAAATTTCCTTATAGCGAGCAAGTCCAACAACTAGCTACAAGCCTGGGGGCGTGGGAGACAACGGTGCGCACGCGCGCTGGGCCCGCCTCAGTCCGCCGGAACAGTCTCGCGAGAAGAGCCGCCCCAGGACGGAAAGATGGCGCCTCCCAGTCCCCAGGAGCCTCAGGCCGCGCCAGTGACCAGCGCGACCAAGCCTGACGAGGAGATGGTGCTGCCTGGCTTCCCCGACGCAGACAGCTTCGTGAAAGTGAGTTCGCGGGCCCTGGGGCACCCCAGGAGCCCCCTGTTCTGGCCGGAAACGGGTCTGGGGCTGCGGAGCAGGCGCTGCGGGCTTCCGGCGCCCTCCGCGGCCGCCGGCCTCTCGGCGCGCAGCGGGAGCAGCTGCCGCGGATCTGGAGCGGAGGGCGCCGCGCTTCCGGTGTGAGCGCGTGCCGCTTTGCGTGTAAAGCCGAGTCCGCGCCCGCAGAAGGGCGTCCTTGTCATCCACGTGGCGCACCCTCCCCCTGCCCAGCCGCTGGGGAGCCCAGGGCACTCCCGCTGATGTCTGTAATCCCAGTTCTCGGGTTGAATGTCACTTGTCGGTTGCCATCGAGTCTCTCGAAGTGCCAAAGCGCATTCATCATCAGCACATCCTTGAGAAGAGCATAGAGGATTCATGCAAATTCTGTGTTCATTAGCCGTTCACACGAACACTCACCCTCTATCAATGACAGCCACTTCAGATTGTTCCCCGTTACTGCACAGCGGTCTACCTGAACCACTGGTTATAAAATGGTCATCTGACGTGTCTAACGTGTGTTGTTGATGAATGTGCATCAAAACCACAAAAATACAGTAAATTTAAAAAAAAAAAAACACAAAAGCTGGGGCAGTGGTGGCGCACGCATTTAATCCCAACACTCGGGAGGCAGAGGCAGGCGGATCTCTGTGAGTTCAAGGCCAGCCTGGTCTACAGAGCGAGATCCAGGACAGGCACCAAAAACTAAACACTGAGCCATCTCTCTAGCTCCCGGGGATGTCTATCCTTAAAATCTTTCTTTCTTTCTTTTTCTTTTCTTTTCTTTTTTTTTTTAAATTTTTGCTGAATGACTAGGAGTCCGTGTTTAAAATGTCTCTTTTTCTCTGGATTTTTCAGTTTGCCCTGGGGTCAGTGGTAGCAGTTACCAAAGCATCTGGAGGCCTGCCACAATTTGGTGACGAGTATGATTTTTATCGAAGTTTTCCTGCCTTCCAGGCTTTTTGTGAAACACAAGGAGACAGGTTGCTTCAGTGGTAAGTAGTATATATTGTTCATTATGTTGACTGAAAAAAGGGAAAAGAAAGATCATTTTTCCTAAGAGTCCCATACCTCAGTGGTAGGGGCATAATAAGCATGAGGAGTCCCTGGTTCTGAACCCCATACCAACCAACAAAGTGGTAGCATATGCCTTTAATCCCAGGAAGTAATGGCCGAGTGGAGAAAGGTATATAAGGTATGTGTGCTTCCCAAGCAGAGGCATGAGATCTCAAGCGCTGGGATTAAAGGCGTGTGCCAACACTTCCTGGCTCTGTTTCTCTCCTAGACTGAGTCAATCTCATGTAGTTCAGGGTGGCTTTGAACTCACAGAGATCTCTGCCACCCAAGTGCTAGGATTAAGGTGTGTGCCACCACTGCCTGGCCTCTATGTTTAATCTAGTGGCTTGTTCTGTTCTCTGATCTTCAGGCAAATTTTATTAGGGTACACAATACATCACCACACATGGCCTGGGAGAGCCCTGGTTGGCCTGGAACTTAATGTGTAGATGAAGCTGGCCTTCAGTTCTTTTGGGGAGGGACGGGGGAGGGGCGGGGAGGAGACAAGGTTTCTCTGTATAATACTCCTGGCTGTCCTGGAACTCGCTTTATAGACCAGGCTGGCCCCGAATTCATGGAGATCCACCTGCCTCTGCCTCTTGAGTGCTGGGACCAAAGATGTGTGCCACCACCACCCACCTAGCCATGAATTCTTTTTTGGGGGGAGAGGGGTTTGAGACAGGGTTTTTCTGTGTAGCTTTGGAGCCTTTCCTGGAACTCCCACTCTGTAGCCCAGGCTGCCCTCAATCTCATAGAAATCTGCCTTCCTCTGCCTCTGTAGTGCTGGGATTAAAGGTTTAGCCTTGAATTCTGTATAGTTTTGGTGCCTCCCCTAGATCTTGCGCTGTAGACCAGGCTAGCCTCGAACTCACAGAGATCTGCTTTGCCTTGAATTCTTTTTTTTGTTTTGTTTTGTTTTTTCCTCTTTTATTTTTCCTATTATCAGCTTGATACAGTACAAATTCTTATCCTAATAGTGAAGTGTTTCACTGAAGCTTCCCCAGTGATTGAGTAAAACCAAAACTTAAAAGCCACAGTAATCCTAGGGGTCCCCCTGCTATGTAACCTCCCTGGATCTGTGGGTTGCAGTCTGATTGTTCTTTGCTTTATATCTAGAATCCACTTGTAAGTGAGTACATACTATGTTTGTCCTTATGAGTCTGGGTTACCTCACTCAGGATGATATTTTCTAGTTCCATCCGTTTGCCTGCAAATTTCATGCTGTCATTGTTTTTCTCTGCTGAGTGTACTCCATTGTGTATATGTACCACATTTTCTTAATCCAGTCTTCAGTTGACGGTCATCTAGGTTGTTTCCAGGTTCTGGCTATTATGAATAATGCTGCTATGAACGGAGTTGAACATGTGTCATTGTGGTATGTTTGAGCATTTCTTGGGTATATGTCCAAGAGTGGTATGGCTGGGTCTTGAGGTAGATTGATTCCCAATTTTCTGAGACACCGCCATACTGATTTCCACAGTGGTTGTACAAGTTTGCAACAGTGGAGGAGTGTAGATGTAACCAACCGTCTTATTAAATAAGAAACACAGAACCAATGCAAAGAAGAAAGCCAAGAGGTCAGAGCTAAGAGCTAAAACCTTACCCTTCCTCCTGCGGTGGCCCTACCTCTCCAAACCAGATCTACTTCCTATGTTAAAGTCTTTATATAGAGTTTCTGTTCTGCCTTCTCATTGGTTGTAAACCCAACCACATGACCGCCTCGTCATGGCCTGTCTGTATAGACCTCCAGGTCTTCTATGGTTGGTATTGAGATTAAAGGCGTGTGTATCCAATGCTCACTGTATCCCTGAACACACAGAGACTTACCTAGCTCTGCCTACCAAGTGCTGGGATTACAAGCGTAAGCCACCACTGCCCTGCTTTCCTATGGCTTGCTAATAGCTCTGACCCCCGGGCAACTTTATTTATTAACATAAAAATAACTTTTTTTTTTTTTTTTTTTTTTGGTTTTTCGAGACAGGGTTTCTCGGTGTAGCTTTGCACCTTTCCTGGAACTCGCTTTGGAGACCAGGCTGGCCTCAAACTCACAGAGATCCGCCTGGCTCTGTCTCCCAAGTGCTGGGATTAAAGGCGAGCGCCACCACCGCCCGGCACAAATAACATTTTAATACAAATAAAATATCACCATAAAGGAGTGTTCACTTTACTCCACATCCTCTCCAACATAGACTGTCATTAGTGTTTTTGATCATAGCCATTCTGACAGGTGTAAGGTGGTATCTCAGAGTCATTTTGATTGGCATTTCTCTGATGATTAAGGATGTTGAGGATTTCTTTAAATATCTTTCAGCCATTTGAGTTGCCTTGAATTCTTAAAGATCAGCCTTCCTCTGCTTCCTGAGTACTGAAATTATAAATGTGAACCATCATACCTAGCATGATCTGTGATTGTTAAAAATAAATTAGCCAAGCGTGATGGCGCCCGCCTTTAGTCCCAGCATTCGGGAGGCAGAGGCAGGCAGATCTCTGTGAGTCCTAGGCCAGCCTGGTCTACAAAGTGAGTTCCAGGATAGCCAGGGCTATTACCCAGAGAAACCTTGTCTTGAAAAACCTAAATAAATAAATAAGCCGGGCATGGTGGTACCTGCCTTTAGTCCTAGTACTCGGGAGGCAGAGGGAGTCGGAGCACTGTGAGTTTGAGGCCAGCCTGACCTACAAATCAAGTTCCAGGATAGCCAGAGCTGTTACAGAGAGAAACCCTGTCTCAAAAAAAAAAAAATCAGGGGCCAGCAGGATGGCTGCCAGGCCTGCTGACCTGAGTTTGAGCCCTGAGACTCCATGTATAAGCACAGAATCCATACTTCAATTTGTCCTCAGACTGTACAGGTGGGTAGTGGAACGCACATGTATACACACAAAATACCTTTTTTAATTGAATTTTAATTTTTAAAGTTTTTTGCTTGGATGTGGTGGCTCTACCTTTCATCCCAGCACTTGGGAGGCAGAGGTAGGTGGATCTGTGAGTTCAAGGCCAGTCTGGCTTATAGAGCAAGTGGGACAGCCAGGGCTACACTTTTCTCATCTATTAATTGTTGGGAGAAATTATCTTGAAGCTATTATTTTATTTCATTGAGAAAAAGTCTCACTCATTAAATTGCCCAGGTTGACTCCAAACTCACTGTACCCAGGCCTTGAATGTCCAAGCCTCCTGCCTCTGCCTTGCTTGAAGCCATTATCAGAGGCCTACACCACCAGTCCTGCCTTTGGGTCTTGTCTCTGAAAGGTTGCTGTGAGAATGTACATTTCATTATTTTCATCTGTACTGCCGGGAGCCCTGAGGGCCAAGCCCTCGAGTTTTCCCAGATCGTAGATGGGGGAATGAAGGTTGTGCCCTGACCTCGGCTTTCCCTCTTCAGCATGAGCAGGGTAATGCAGTACCATGGGTGCCGCAGCAACATCAGAGACCGAAGTAAAGTGACCGAATTGGAGGACAAGTTCGACTTACTAGTTGATACCAACGATGTGATTTTGGAGAGAGTGGTGAGTGTTTCCCCATCCACATAAGTGAACTAACAATTTTAAAACTCAAATATTAAAATGCAAGGAGGAACTCCGGCATTATGGAAAATGAGAAGGAAGTAAGTTAGCCAGGCTTAGTGGCCATGCCTGTAATCCCAGCACTATGGAAGCAAAGACAGATAGATCTCTGTGAGTTCTAGGCCAGCCTAGTCTACATAGTAAGACCCTATCTCTCTCTCTGTCTCTCTCTATATATCCAGATAGATAGACAGACAGACAGACTATTACTATTATTATCAATTATGTGTATGAGTGTGTCCCTGGAGGCCAGAGGCCTTGGAGCCCACCGGAACTGGACTTACAGACAGTGTGAGCCACCTAACATAGGTGTTGAGGGTAAAACGCCAGTCCTCTGCAAGAGCCAGCCCCAATCCATGCTTTCCAAAAAATTTAAAATTTTTCAGCTCTGGAGAGATGGCTCAGCAGTTCAGAGCACTGGCTCCTCTTCCACAGGACCTGGGTTCAGTTCCAAGCACCCACATGGCAGCTCACAACTGTCTATAATTCTAGCTCCAGGGGCTCTGGCACCCTCAACAGACAAACAGGCAGGCAAAACACTGATGCACATAAAATAAAATGAATAAATCCTTTATAAAAATTTAAACTTTTAATTTTATTTATTAAATTAATTTATTAAATTTATTGTTATTAAATATTTATTTTTATTAAATAAATTATTATTATTAAATTTATTAAACTAAGTTAAAATTCTTCATGTGTACAGTATACAAATAATATTTTGATACATGCATTTACCTTCTCTTTTGTGTATGTATTAACTACATAATTCTGTGAATGTATTGCTTGAAAATGTCAGGTAATTAAGTCTGTCAAAGGAAGATCCTGTCCCAATGCCTCGTCTCCTCCTAGGGTATATTACTGGATGAAGCATCGGGTGTGAATAAGCATCAACAGCCTGTCCTCCCTGCTGGACTGCAGGTCCCCAAAACAATAGTGTCGAGTTGGAACCGGAAGGTGAGCACGTCTTTGCAGACTGAATAGAGCTCCTGATTGGGTTTTCCGGGCCTGTCTCATTTTAATTTGCATTTCTGTTGTGACATACTGACGAAGCTGGGTACTTCCACATGGTCTTTCACATGGTCTCACAAGCACACACATGAGTCATTGGAACCTCACATGCAGTAACATTGCAAATGTGTGGTTGCTGGGATGTTTTCTCTTCAGAAAACAAGTTGGAATTCCTTTTCCTACTTCATCAAGTTCCTGTGTTTAATTGTTACTTATGTGTTGGCCGTAGGCAGGAGAATATGGGAAAAAAGCAAAATCTGAGACTTTCCGACTGCTACACGCAAAAAACATCCTCCGACCCCAGCTCAGATTCCGAGAGAAGATTGATAATTCTAATACACCATTTCTCCCTAAAATCTTTGTCAAGCCCAATGCTCAGAAGCCCCTCCCTCAGGGTAAGTGGTGCAATGTCGCTGCCTTTGAGTCCTTCTGTTTGACACAAAGTGTAGGAAGGGGTAGTTTTCCCTCCACCTTCCTTTCCTCCTCCTCCTAAACTGGAAGGCATAGAGGTGTGTGCCTCCTGTGTGATGGTGTTTGTCGCTGCTCGGTCTCCAGCCCTCTCAAAAGAAAGGCGGGAACGTCCACAGGATCGTCCTGAGGACCTGGACGTCCCCCCTGCCCTGGCAGATTTCATCCATCAGCAGAGGACCCAGCAGGTTGAACAGGACATGTGAGTGCATGGGTGTGGGCTTTCTCCTCGCCTTCCTGTTTCGTTTGTTTGTCTGGAGACAGGGTCTCCTATGACTCGGGCTGACCTTGAACTCGGCTCCTCCTCACAGTACTGAGAGTACCGGTGCATGGACCATACCTGGCCCTTCATGCCTTATTTTTTTTTTTTTAATTTTTTTATTTATTTATGGTTTTTAATTTATTTTTTTTTGGGGGGGGGCGTTCGAGACAGGGTTTCTCTGTGTCGTTTTGGTGCCTGTCATGGAACTCACTCTAGACCAGGCTGGCCTTGAACTCAAAGAGATCCCCTTGCCTCTGCCTCCTGAGTGCTGGGATTAAAGGTGTGTGCCATCACCGCCCGGCTGCCTTTTTTTTTTTTTTTTTTTGTGTGTGTGTGTGTGTGTGTGTGTGTGGTGTATGTTTGCAAGTCATCCTTGCACAGGAGCCATGCTGATCTTCTCCATTATTCTGCTTTTAGTAGACATGCTGCCCAGGTGAGCATCAGCCTGTATAATCTTCCTAAGTTTTTGTTGTTGGGGATAGGGCATGTAAGACATGTTCTCACATATCTCAGGCTAGCCTCAAACTTCTGTATCATCAAGGGTGACCCTGAACTTGGGATCTTCCTGCTTTCACCTCCCAGATGATGAGATTATAGATGTGAGCCCTCATCCTCAGGTTTATCTGGTACTGAGTCTGGATCCCAGGGCTTCATTTCTGCTGGACAAGCGCTGTAACAGCCAAGCCCCAGCCCAGCCTACAGTTTGTTTGCACACACTGTATCTGAGCAGTTGTGTGCCCTTGGAATGATGGAATTCATCTGAAGATCTGTGCTGTGTTCACGCAGGTTTGCGCATCCTTATCAATATGAACTTGATCACTTTACTCCACCTGAGTCGGTGCTTCAGAAGCCGCAGCCCCAGGTCAGTGCCCCACCTCCGTTCCCAAGCCAGCATCTGGGAGCCGGGCAAGAGCAAAGCATTGGTTGGTTTGGTGCAGTTTTCCTGCAGTAGCTTTGGGAGGCTGTGGTGTGGGGTCATCCCTTGGACTTAGAGTTCATCCTGTACCTTGTTTGGGTTGGTCAGTAACAAGCTCCTTTCTTGGTCCAGTTGTACAGACCTGTGGAAGAGACACCCTGCCACTTTGTATCCTCCCTGGACCAACTCGTGGAGCTGAACGAAAAGCTCCTGGGTTGTCAGGAGTTTGCAGTGGACCTAGAGGTACCTTGTAATTGACCTTGAGTGAAATCTTCATTTTCCTAAAGTTAGCGCTAAATTTAATCTCTTTTGTTCTTTATGTTCGGGGCCTGAGACAAGTATTGCATCATAGGCCATGCTGGCTTTAAACTTAGTTTGTAGCCCAGGCTAGCCTCAAAATCAAACCTATCCTCCTGCCTTAAAATTTTTTTTTCCTAAAAATTAGTCATGTAACTGATATAGCTAACTTTTAAAAACTGGTAGAGGAGGGTTGTGGGTACAGCTCAGGGCAGGATTCTTCAGTTTCATCCCCAGAATTTAAAAAAAGGTAAAGGAATACCTACTAACCTTTCCCCTAACCTCCCTTTCTGTGTGGTTCAGCATCACTCATACAGAAGCTTCCTAGGACTGACCTGCCTGATGCAAATTTCCACCCGAACAGAAGACTTCATCGTTGACACCCTAGAGCTTCGAAGTGACATGTACATTCTCAATGAGAGCCTCACAGACCCAGCCATTGTTAAGGTCAGCCATCCTGGCTCCCGCCTGAGGTGGGATTGCAGCACTTTTCAGAGTACCATCTTGTTCTTTCAGCCATGCCATCTCCTACTCTGAGGTTCTGCAGACCTAACTGCTTAGTTAGGCCCACAGGGGCCTTCACCATGTAGCTTGTTGCTATCCAGAGACATAAATCATGTTAGTGACTGTTTCAGTGAGCCTGGTCAGGTGGCTTGCTTGAACTTAAGGACACACTTGGAGCTAATAGGGCTCCTCACCCATACCATGGCCCAAAAGCAGTTGCAGCCCTTAACAGTATATGGTTACAAGCCCAAACGATGTCTGTGGCCTAAGTTAAAAGAAGTACTTAAAACCACACACACTGCCTGGCAGTGGTGGCACATACCTGTAATCCCAGTACTCAGGAGGCAGAGGCAGGAAGATCTCTGAGTTCAAGGCCAGCCTGATCTACAGAGTGAGTTCCAAGACAGCCAGGGTTACACAGAAAAACCCTGTCTGGAGAAACAAAACAAAAAACTTACACACACCCTGGGTTGAGGATGTAATCCAGTGGTAAGGTGCTCCCCTAGCAAATGCAAATCCCAGGGTTCAGTTTCTACCTGTGTTCTGATAGCCCAAAGGCAGGGCTAAGTAAGGAGACAGATGAGTAGCCTGGTGCTAGTGTGAACTGCATGGCCTTGGTTTTGTTTTCAGGTCTTCCATGGTGCCGACTCTGACATCGAGTGGCTACAGAAAGACTTTGGGCTCTACGTAGTGAACATGTTTGACACACACCAGGCAGCGCGGCTTCTCAACCTGGCTCGTCACTCACTGGACCACCTGCTGAGACTCTACTGTGGTGTGGAGTCAAACAAGCAGTACCAGCTGGCAGACTGGAGGATACGGTCAGTCTGCCTGCCTGCCGGTGGCGGAGATGTGCGGGTACAGGGAAGAATCTGGTAACTTGGAAATCAGTGCCAGGCATAGTGTTTCACACCTTTAATCCCAGCACTCAGGAGGCAGAGGCAGGTGGATCTCTGTGAGTTCAAGGCCAGCTTAGTCCACAGAGCCAGTTCCAGACATCCAGAGAAACCCTATCCTGAAAAACACATTCGTAATATTCGAAAACCACTTACTTTTCCAGCCCTTAGCCTCCTCAGCACCAGGCCAAGTGCTACAGGGATGCCATCTTGGTCATGCTCACAGCTTCTTAAGAGCTTGTTCCCTTTTCATAGCTGAGATAAGAAAGCACAAAGAAGGTAAGGACAGACAGGTGGAGCTATAAGTCACCCCAGGACCATAGCACCCGAATTTTAACCTTAGCATCACTCTGCCTCAATGTACGCGCGTTACATAATGGTTTGTCATCCTGAGATGTAGTAGGTGTCCATGTGTCATAGTCTGGGGAAGGAAGGAGTCTGCACATAGATGGCTTGGACCTGGGACAGCCACTGAAGCTGTGTCTCTTGCAACTCTAGCCCTCTGCCAGAGGAGATGCTAAACTACGCCCGGGATGACACCCATTACCTGCTGTACATCTATGACCGAATGAGGCTGGAGCTGTGGGAGAGAGGCAACGACCAACCTGTCCAGTTGCAGGTCGTGTGGCAGCGGAGCAGGGACATCTGCCTCAAGGTACCCCATCACCAAAGCTACACACACCCCCAGCACTCAGGCTCTGTTTCTGACTAAGTTCTGTTTATTTCATTTTTTAATGGCTCTTGGGGCAGAGAGATGGCTCAGTGGTAAAGAGTACTGTCTGCTCTTCTGGAAGATGAGGGTTCAATTTCCAGCACCCACATGGCAGTTCACAACTGTCTGTAGCTCCAATTTCAGGGGATCTGACTCCCTCACCCAGACATATATGCAAGCAAAACACCAGTGCACACAAAAGAAAGCCAGGTGGTGGATCTCTGTAGGCCAGCCGGATCTGCATGAGAGTTCCAGGATCCAGAGTTCACAAAGAAACCCTGTCTCAAAAAAAAAAAAAAAAAAAAAAAAAAAAAAAAAACAAACAGAAAAATGGCTTTTATCATGGCGTTTTTGTTTTGTTTTGGGTTTTTTGTTTTGTTTTTATTTTCCAGAGCTGAGGACCAAACCCAGGGCCTTGTGCTTGCTAGGCAAGCACTCTACTACTGGGCTAAATCCCCAACCCCTGTCATGGCATTTTTATACATATATGTCATTATATTTTCTTTATCCTGTTCTCCTGCCCTTCCCAATTACCCCCATCGGACTCTTGCTGGTTGAAATGAATGATAAGTGGTGCTGGTGGAGGTGCTGGTTATTGGCAGAAAGGTCACCATCACGACAGAACCCAGTGACTTAGTGGTAGAGAGCTTTATGGGGGGGGAGGGGGGAGACGACAACAAAAAGACCAGACCTGGGAAAGAGCACGTGCAGAGGGCAGACAGAAAGATGGGGGGAGGAGGAGAGAGCAATAAATGGGTGGGGGTCTGCATCCAGCTTTTTAAGGGCTCCCCGAGTGGAGCCACACCAAGCATGCACTGATTGTGTGACCACTGGTGCGCAGGTAGTCGCCAGCACACACTGATGATGTAAGACGCAAGACCTTTTGCTTAGCTCCTGAACTGCACATGTGCAGTCATGTAGCTGGAGTGAGGGCAGAATCCTAACACTGGTCCCCTCCTTTTTCCAAAGTAGTGACGCCTGTCTGTGTCCCCCTCGCCTCAAGCTCTCTTTCTCCCCTCTAATGGTCACTTTCTGCTTTGGTGACCTGAACACACCGTATAAATCTAGGTTCTGCATATTCGGGAGAGCTTTAGTTCCTATCCAGAATCTGGCTTGTTTTAACTGGCTGAATAAAATTTCATTCTGAGGCTGAGACAGAGAGGGTGACCAGAACCCCATTAAAAAAAAACAAACTAGTGATGGGCATTGTAGTGCGTGCCTTTAATCCCATTTAATCTCATTATACAGAAGCAGGGGCAAATAGATCGCCATGAGTTCAAAGCCAGCCAGGTCCACATAGTGAATTCCATGAGAGCCAGGGCTATAGAGTGAGACTCTGGGGGCATGGAGGGGGAGGAGTACTTGTTGCTCTGCCAGAGGAACCTGGTTCAATTTCCAGCACCCACATGATAGGTCACAACTGTCTATAGGCCGTCTGTGGACACTAGTTACACACAAGGTGTGCAGACATGCAGGCAAAATACCCAGACATAAAGTAAAAAATAATTTGCATTTTTCTGATGGGAAGAACGTTGAGCACTTTTTCAAACACTAGCTTATTTCTGTTTCTTTTGAGAACTTTCATCAGTTCATTAGCCCATTTATTGTTTGGATTTGGATTTTTGCTGTTTCATCTTTGCAGTTCCATAAAAGTACAGAATGCTCATGACTTTTGGTTTCATCCTCATCCAGAATTTTCAGTGTGTGTGCTGGGTTTCCTTTTGCATTTTGCTTTTGTTTGGTTTTCCTTGCAAGGATGACAATTCAGTCCAGAACCTCACACACACCAAGCAAGCACTCTCCCATTGAGCTCTATATCCAGCCTTTGTTTCAGGTGGTTTGTTTTTTGGTGTTTGGTTTTGTTTTGTTTCAGGGCAGGGTTTCTCTGCACAGCCCTGGATGTCCTGGAACTTGCTCTGTAGCCCAGGCTGAATTCGAACTCACAGAAATTCGCCTGCCTCAGCCTCCACGTGCTGGGATGAAAGGCTTTGTTTCAGTTTTTAAGACAAGGTCTCACTAGGTGACCCAGGCTGACTTCTTCGCTTGTAGTCCTCCTGGTTTAGCTTCTCAAGTGAACCACCAAACCCAGCTTTTCCTTTGTCCGTTAATGCACGAGCCAAACGTTTTTGAAGAGCCCAGGGCACAATTTTTATTCCATTGATGTTCTTCTTTTTTACAGTGCTGAGAACAAACCAGAGCTTCGTGCATGTTGGGCAAGTGCTCACCCACTGAGTCTTTTCCACACTCGTTGATCTTGAATGTTCTCTTAACGTTTTACAGAAATTCGTCAAGCCTATCTTTACGGACGAGTCATACCTCGAGCTGTATCGCAAGCAGAAGAAGCATCTGAACTCACAGCAGCTGGCGGCCTTTCAGCTGCTATTTGCCTGGAGGGATAAGACAGCTCGCAGGGAGGATGAGAGCTACGGGTGAGGGTTGGGTCCTTTAATACTTATGGGCCCAGCGGGTCTGATGTGAAGGCTGACTAAGTCTCATTCATATAGCATCTAGTGGATCTTACGAGTTGAACATAATGGGATCCCATTCTGTGTTTTATTCCAGATATGTTCTACCTAATCACATGATGCTAAAGATAGCTGAGGAACTGCCTAAGTAAGTCTCAGAGCTGAATGACATGCTCTCTCTTCTCAGTCGCTCTCAGTCCTTCACAGCCGGGCATTCTGATTGCGGCTGCCTGAGGCTGTACTCATAGAGGTTAGTACCCCAAGCTTGAAGGTGGCAGGGCCCAGGGAGCCACAGTCCTTGCCTGAGGGCTCCTGGGTAAGAACTAAAACTTATGAACTGGCATATTTATTTCCATGGCTAGTCCCAAGCCTGCTGTAGTTCCTTAGAAAGGAGAACTAACCCACATTCTTTCTTCTGTCTGTTTCTCTAAATTAAAGCCTGGAGGTTTTTAAGAATGTTGTTGTAATGATTGGAGCATAAACAGGAATAAGGAGTGGAAACCAGCTTTTCTTGAGGCTTGTCTCCAGCTCTCACAATTTGTAAGACAACTAGAGGAGGGCACTAAGAGCTGGTTCAGTAAAGGTCACGTGTGTAGGTGGCTGGCCTGGGCTGATGATGTAATCTTTTAGACTTTCTGTGGCCTTTGTGTAGGGTTTAGAGGGCCAGGTCGAGGGGTCCTAACTCCATGACCAAGGCTGGCCTGGAACTCATTACCTTGAACTTCTGCTCCTCCTACTTCACAGGTGCTGAGCTTACAGACCTGTACCACCATTCTTAGTTGATAGTGTGCTGGGGATAGAACCCAAGGCATGAGCATGCTAAGCAAGCACTCTGCTAACCAATCTACAGCCCAGCCTGCCCAGTCATTGCTGTCAGGAAGCCTTGAAGGGCTGTATCTCCATGATGAGCTGAGTTTTTGTCCTTGTTTTCAGGGAGCCTCAAGGCATTATAGCTTGCTGCAACCCAGTACCACCTCTCGTTCGGCAGCAGATCAATGAGATGCATCTTTTAATCCAGCAGGCTCGAGAGATGCCCCTGCTCAAGGTATGCAGTGTTTCAGCCAGCGAGCCCAATCTTCAGCACTTCCCTCCTGTGGCCTCCTAAAGCCCTGAGCTGCTCTCCTGCTCTAAACCACCCTGAGGAGTATTGATGGCTTGGAAAGCCACTATCTGGTTAGATTTAGCTGCTTTTGTGTTACTGGTTTGAGGTTTGAGATTTGGTTTCATTTTTTGATGCTATTGTTCAAGCCCAGGTCTTCCCCATGCTACACAAGTACTCTTCTGCTGAATTATTACCCAAGCCCATGCATTTTTATTTTATTTTATCTATTTATTTTGGTTTTTCAAGACAGGGTTTCTCTGTGTAACAGTCCTGGCTGTCCTGGAACCCACTTTGTAAACCAGGCTGTCCTCCGAACTCACAGAGATCCACCTGCCTCTGCCTCCTGAGTGCTAGGATTAAAAGGTGTGTGCCACCAACACCCAACTTTAATTAAATTTTTATGTATTTCTATATATGCATGTAGGCATATGTATACCACAGTACACTTGTCTGGGCCCGAATACACACTTGTAGGAGTCAATTCTTTCCTTCCACTACTTGGGTCTTGGGGGTCAAACTCAGGTTGTCATACTTGGCATCAAGAGCCTCACAAGCAACTACATTTTTTTTTATTTATGACGGTCATAAACTAAGCCTTATCCTTTATATTACATCCTTTATATGGCCTTTTTGATAACAAATAATGGGGCTATTTAATGGTTGTAGTAAAGCAGTTAATCTGGTTTTAGTCTGTGGAATGAGTTGGAGTAGGGATCCTGGTGCAGAGACCTGGCAGGGGAACCCCAGATCTGAAGCCTGAGTGTACATGTTTGGACCGCTGTGGACGCGGCTGGTAGGGAAGGCTCCTGGCCTTCAGGTCAGAAAGTGCTGTCAGTTACTGCTGAGCCTACGGACTGTAGAGGAGCCACCCACCTGGACAGCAGTTAGATTTGCAGATAGTAGAGGCAGGATCCAGGAGCACAGACTAAAGTCAAAGTGGGGGAGGAGGAGAATCATGGGTGGAATGGGAATTCAGAAAAGTCAGTTTTTGTGAAGTAAATACTAAAGTATGCATAAACGTGGATGGAAGAGGGATATCCCACAGAAAATAGAGGCATAGCTGGGCATGCAATGCACACCTATAATCCCAGCACCTGCATGCAGAGGCAGGAGGGGCAGGAGTTCAAGGTTATCCTCAGCTATCTATTGAGTTTGAGGCTAGCCTGAGCTATCACCAGGTGGTGGTGGCGCACACCTGTAATCCCAGTACTCAGGAGGCAGAGGCAGGAGAATCTCTGAATTCAAGGCCAGCATGGTCTACAGAGTGAGTTCCAGGACAGCCAGGGCTCACAGAGAAACCCTGTCTCGAAAAGCCAAAAGAAAAAACAAAGAATTGTCAAAATAAGAAGGTAAAGGCACTTGCCACCAGTGTGGTGACCTGAGTTCAATCCCCAGGTCCTATGGTTGAAGGAAAGAATCAGCACCTTTAAGTTATCCTCTGGCCTGTTTGCCATGCTTGAATGAATGAGTGAATGAATGAATGTAATTAAAAAAAAAGAAGAAATACAGACATGTGTCTTTGTAGGAATGTCTGTGCTCTACATAGGTAATAAAACTTGTTACAATTCAGCTTACATGGTTTCTTTTTGGAGTATTGCTTTAAATCTTTTCTTTCCTTTTGAGATAGGGTCTTACCATACAGGGTCATTTCTAGGCCAACCTTGAGCTCAACTGTGTGATCCTGTAGCCCAGGCAGGCTGGAACTTTCAATCCCCCTGCCTCAGCCTCCCAAGTAACTAGGATTAGACTTACACCAACCACCACATCCACATTTCTTAGGACAACTTTGAATGTATTGACTTGGTAGTGATATAAATATGTGATGAATCATTTTTCATCTTTTGAAAGATTATTGACCCAAAAGACTTAAAATGAAAGAAGAAAGTGAATTGCAGCTGTCATGTTAAGATATCCTTCTGCAGCCAGGCCGTGGTGGCGCACTCCTTTAATCTCAGCACTTGGGAGGCAGAGGCAGGTGGATCTCAGTGAGTTCGAGGCCAGCCTGGTCTACGGAGTGAGATCCAGGACAGCCAGAACTCTTACACAGAGAAACTCCTGTCTGGAGAAAAACAACAACAAAAAAAGAAAAACCAAAAAAAAAAAGAGAGAGAGAGAGAGAGAAAGAAAGAAAAGAAAAACAACAACAAAAAAGATGTCCTTCTGCAGTGGTGGGGCACACCTTTAATCCCAGCACTTGAGAGGCAGAGAGAGGAAGGTGGATCTCTGTGCGTTTGAGGCCAGCCTGGCAGGACAGCCAGGGCTATACAGAGAAAGTCTGTCTCAGGGGGAAGAAAAAAAAAATGTTCTCCTGGGACTGAGTGATACCTCACAGGTACGGTGTACGGTGTTTGCCCCTTGTGTGAGGCCCTGGCATCCCAGCACCACACATGTACACTCAAAAAGGCTTCCTTAGTCTTCTGGTTTGTATAAGTAAAAAGCGTGCTGGCTGCCTGAGAAGTCTCCTCCAGGCTCGCTGGAAGCTGTTGCATCATGCCACCCCCTGACTAGACAGTGCTTGGGCATGATGACATAATTGGCAGTGCCAGGGGCTGAAAGGGGTGAAGGGTGAAAGATTATCTCCTGGCCCTCGGGAGACAGACTCATGGGCGAGTACAGTCTGCTGAGTAAGCATGTGTCTTTGACTTTACACAGCTTTCCTCAGTTTCTTTTTTTGTTCTTTGTTTGTTTTTTGAGACAGAGTCTCAAGTAACCCAGGATGGCCTTGAACTTCTGATCCTCCTGCTGCCATCTCTGGAGTTCTGGAATTATAGGCATGTGCAATCGCACCCGCTGGGGAGTCAAGCCCAGGGCTTCCAGCATGGTAGGCAAACACTCTGCCAACTGAACTACATCCCCGGCCCTACTCTTCTTTCCTCCCTAGTCTGAAACTGCAGCTGGAGTGAAGAAGAGCGGACCGCTGCCTAGCGCCGAGGTACAGTGTCACGGCTGCTGTCTCACCTATGGGAGGGGTGGAGACCACAGTCCCTGACAGGTCAGTGCTCTTCCACTGGCCAAGAGCTCCTGGCCGCCTTATGAGTTTTACATGTGGTCTGCTGATTTCTCTTTGATGCAGAGATTGGAGAATGATCTCTTTGGACCCCATGACTGTTCCCACGCCCCTCCAGATAACTACCCGATCACCCCAACCGATGGTAAGATGGAGGCCCCCTGAACTTCCAGAGCGAAGGAGACCGTTTCCTGGACCCGGGCACATGTCTTGACTTGCTGACTTCTGTGTCTCTAGGGTCTGTGCCACTTCAGAAGCAGCCGAGCCTCTTTGCTGAGGGCAAAGAAGAAACCCCTCTGGATGCCAGATGCCTTCTTACCACAGCCGTCATCACTCTGTTCAGTGTGAGTAGCAAGACCGTTCCCAAGCTGGCTCAGGTTCCTGGTGTCGGGTGCTCTTCTCACATGGGCCGTCTGCCTGGAGGGGTGCATGTATGTCTGAGACCAGTGCCAAGGTGAGCTAGAGAGGGGTGTGGACAGGTGAGCTGTCAGGAAGGGAGGAGTGTCTCATGAGCACTGTATGTGAAGAAACCCTAGAGGAGGGCCTGAAGCCAGGGCTCAGAGGTTACGTGCCCTGGCTGCTCTTCCAGAGGACCCGAGTTCAATTCCAAGTACCCACATGATGGCCTACTGCTGTCTGTAGTTCCAGTTCCAGAAATCTGACACCTCCTAACCTGTGTGGGCATTTGAAACACACATGGTGCACATATATACACACAGGCAAAACACTCATACACATAAATAAAATCTTGTTTTTTTTTCAAGACAGGGTTTCTCTAAGTAATAGTCCTGGCTGTCCTGGAACTTACTTTGTAGACCAGGCTGGCCTTGAACTCACTGAGATCTACCTGCCTCTGCCTCCCAAGTGCTGGAATAAAGATGTGTGCCACCACTGCCCAACAAGTCTCTTTAAAAAAAAAAAAAAAGAAGAAGCCAGCAGTGGTGGCGTACATCTTTAATCTCGGCACACGGGAGTCTGAGGCCGGCTTCAGGATCTTGGAGTTCTCCTGGTCTACAGAGTGAGTTCCAGGACAGCCAGGGCTACACAGAGAAACTTTGACTTGAAAATAAATAAAAAAATAAGATTAGGTCTTACTGTGGTGATTCATGAAGGAGGTCGGGGAGTCTTTGCTAGCCACCGGCTAACAGAATCTGGTGTGATTCAGCAACCAGATCCGTGGACAGAGACTGCCTTCCCTTTCCCTTTTTCTTTTTAATCAGGGTCTCATTCTGTAGCCCAGTGTGGCCTCAAACTTGCAGTTCTCGCTGGTGCTCTTCTAGAGGACCTGTTTGATTCCCAGCACCCACATGGCATCTCACAACCATCTTTAGCTGCAGTTCCAGGGGATGCAACACCTTCTTCTGACCTCCATCAGCACCAGGCACACATGTGCTACACATACATACATACATACATACATACATACATACGTGCAAACAAAGTGCTCATTCATATAAAGTTTTAAAAAAAATCATTCGGGTTTCTCCTGCCTCAGCCTTCCAGTGCGTGGATTGCAAGCGTGTTCCCCCTCCTAGCTGGTGTTCATGACTTGAGGCTGCACTGATATGAGAGCTCTATGTTTAGTCAAAGAAGGCTGCACGATCTCTGTACTGTGTTAGAAGCAAACATGACTTTAAGAGAGAAACCAAGTTTGTGAATTCAGTTGGAAGCAACGTTCTGTTGCGTGTGTTCATTGGTTCCCTGTCAAAATCTATAATGTTACATTCCACATTTCATGTGTCAGTTAAGACCTCAAGCTCTTGGGCCAGATAGACCTGTGTTTTCATCCCCACTCTTCCCATCTTAGTGGTAGGGCTCTCCAGGAGCAGAAGACAGTAGAAAAACCACAGGCCTTGGAGGCTGTGAAGGCAGGAATAATTCATTAGATCACTTGTGGGATGTATCAGCTCACACCTTTAGTCCAGAAGCAGGGGGATCCCTGTGAATTTGAAGCCATCCTGGTCTATATAGCTCAAAAAAGCAAAGAATTCATCAGTTCAAGAAGTTAATCCTCCCTGTTGTGGGCCTGTCCTGATGCACAGCATGATCATGGTTAGAAGGGATGGGTCTTGGTCTGTCCTTGCAGGAGCCTAGCGCTGAGGAAAGTGGAAAGACTCCATTGACGGTTGCACAGAAAAAAGCCCAGAACATAATGGAGTCCTTTGAAAACCCATTTAGGATGGTGAGTAGTGCAGCTACACCAGGCCGCCAGGAGCTGCAGGGAATTCTGCAGCCATGCATCCTTTCCCCCGGGAGGAGAGCAGGACTGTGGAGGGGGAGCCCAAGTCCAGCCTGTCAGTCGCCCATGGTGTCCAGGTCGGGACTCTGGAGTTGTCCGTGTGGGACCACACTGGCAATAGTAGTTATTAGTGCCTCTGACGGGCGAGGTGCCTGCTCTCGGCATTTGTCGTGACTGTTGCCCCTCCTGCAGTTCCTGCCTTCTCTGGAACACAAGGCCCACATCTCTCAAGCAGCAAAGTTTGATCCTTCTTCAAAAATCTATGAAGTAAGTAGCTTCTCACGCTTTGGAGCAGTAGCTGTCAAGGGGCTTCTGTGAGGGAGGCTCCCATCTCAGGCAGGCTCCAGATCCTTTGTGGGCCACTGAGAACAGGAGAGGCCCTTCCGTCCAATCATGCTTCTAGGAAGAGGCCAGACTTGGAAGCCGTGGGGAATCTCTATAACAAAGGTTGGGGGCTGGGGACAGAGATCGGTAGTGGCATGCTTGCCTGGCTTGTATGGAGCCCTGGCTTGATCCCCAGCACCACATAAAGCGGCATGGAGATGCACACATGTAATCTCAGCACATGGGAGGTGACAGCAGAAGGATCAGAAGTTCAGAGTCATCTTCAGCTACATAGTGTGTTCTAGGATAACCTGGGGTCTATGAGGCCCTGCCTTAAAAATTAAAAAAAAGAAGCAGCAGCCTGCCCTGGTTCATGAGCATATCAAAGTAGGATAATGTTTGTCTAATGTGTGATAGCCTAGGTTCAAATCCAGCACTGGAAAGAAAAAAAAAAATAACAAAAATGTTTTGTGTTTTTCTAATGGAGTAATTTATATGTAATAAAGTACATAAATAATACAGTTTATAACACTTGTACATGTGTATGTTGATTCAAGGCCCTTAAAGGACCAGCTTGATCTGAAGAGGCACTGGCTTGCACTGTGGATAAGGTCCACTCTGTCTGGGAGGCAGCACGTTGATTCAAAGCCTCCATTTGCCCTGTAGGAAGGCTGTGCTCTGAGACACCCAACAGCACATCCTGTACTGGACAGCACTCTGACAGGCCTCAGTCCTGTGCAAAGGGGTTTAGCCTCCTACTTTCAGGAATGGGGAGTCCCAGGGCCAGCAAGATGGCTCAGCCTGAAAAGCTGAGTTAAATCCCAGGAACCTACATGGTGGAAGGAGAAAACTGACTCCAAGTTGTGTTTTGACCTCATACATGCACAGTGGTGTACACACACACACACACACACACACACACACACACACACACACACACACACACACACAATAAGTGAATAAATTTTAATGAAAACAGCCAGATGGCTGGGTGTGATGGTGTGTACCTTTAATCTCAGCACATGGAAAGCAGAGGCAGGCAGTTCTCTATGATTCTGAGGCCAGCCTAGTTTACATATCAAACATGATGAGGTTCTGCCTTAATAATAATAACAACAACATTAAAACTAGAAATGGGAAGTCCTGGACCTGGAGGCTTGGCTCAGTGATAGTGAACTCTTTTAGCAAACACGGGGCCCTGGGTTCAGACCCAAACCAGGGAGAAAAATAAAATAGGCTGGGCATAGTGCTACTTCTTCAATCCTAGCATTTCAGAGTCAGAAGTAGGTCAATCTCTGAGCTCAGGGTTAGCCTGGTCTACATAGCAGGTTCCAAGCCAGCCAGGGCTACATCGGGAGACCCTCTCCCCACCCTCCAAAAAAAAATGAGGGTCGGGGGACTGGAAATACAGAGTCTGTAGTGTGCAAATGTAAACCAGTACTGGGGTAATGGAGGCAAGAAGATGAGTTGAAGGTCGTCGTTGGTCACGTAAAACCTTTGAAGTTAGCCTTGACTCAAAGCCAAAATAAAAAGACAAAGTGTGTGGCCTTTTCTTTATCTCTTGCCCCTGTGGCAAACCCTTCTGCTTTCTGTCCCCCTTGTGCTCATTTGGGTCACCTGATGTGGACCAAGGTCACAGCCAGAAGTGGGACAGAGAGGGAGATACAGGACCAGGAGGAGACCCATCTTGTGCCTGGCTTTGTTTACTAACTGGGCCACCGGGCAAGTGACTGTGGCTTCCTGTCCTGGAGGGTGGACTGGACTGAATGAGATGTCTGGTGTGAGCACATACAGCCTGGTGCTGGGGGTTCAGCTGTAGTTTGTCCTCCTTAATAAGCCAGCAGAAGGTGGTGTCTTTAGATTCGGGGTGTGTGGCTTAGAATGGGGATCATTTTTAGGTTAGCACCCCTCAGTTGCCTCTGAATGAGTAGGACTCCTGAGTAGCTGAGTTTAGGCAGGTTTTTTTCGTTTTGTCTTTGTTTTGGTCATTGTCTGTTTTCATTATAGATCAGCAACCGCTGGAAGCTGGCCAGCCAGGTCCAGGTCCAGAAAGAACCTAAAGAAGCAACCTTGAAGAAGGTGGCCGAGCAGACAGGTAGTGCTTGACTCCTTGTAAATTCGGGGTGTTTTGTGTTGCATGGTCACTCAAACAGATCACTCCAAGATGAAATTTAAGGCCTATTTGGCAGCAGGAAGGTCCAGTCTCTCTGATGAACTGAACCTCCAACAGCCGTATTAATTGATTGTTACACAGAGTTGTTTTTTAGGTGAAGTATTTCCTCATACCAAGGCCCCTAATCTAAGCTATATGTCTCTGTAAAGGAAAGCATCACATGCCCTCGTGACTTTAATCCTTTTTTTTTTTTTTTGACTTTTTGAGACAGGGTTTCTCTGTGTAACCATGTAGCCTTCCTTGGCTGTCCTGGGACTCACTCTGTAGATCAGCCTAGCCTCAAACTCACAGAGAGTGCTGAGATTAAAGATGTGCACCACCACCGCTAGGCGACTTTTGTCCTTTTTTGGGTATCATTTGCAATACATGATAATCCAAGAGCCTCAGATGTGCCAGGGACGTCTTGTGACCAAAATCGCATGAAGGCTGCAACACCCCTTCAGAAAAACAATTTCATAAATCACAGAAAACAACCACTGGTTCCACAAGATCCTTTATTGTTTACCACAATGATTCTTCAGGGTCAAAATACTTTTAGAAAACAACTAGTCATTCTAATATCTGCCCCAGATACAGCGGCTCTGCTACATTCCACAACAGCCTTTGAAGAGACAGCCCTAGCATATCAGTCTGGCTGAGGACGTTGACTGACAGGTGTCTAGTAGGGATCCAAGCCCTCACTGACAGACAGGGCAGTGGGCAGAACAAGCCCAGCCCCAGCCTCGTGGAGTTCAGCGTCTGCTGGGGATGGCATATGGTGACTGCCTGTGTGCTCTGCCCTGTAAAGCAGGGGTGTGTAGAGAGGGAAGAGGTAAAGAATGCAGCCATGTGGGTGCTGGTGAGATAAGGCAGCCTAGGTCACCTGAAGTGACAGGCTGGCATGCATCCTGGGGGAGAGTGGACTGAAGCAGAGTCCAGAGTCCCGTGTGGTAGATGGCTGGCATGTCAACAGAATGGCAAGGCAGGACTGCCCAGAGTACCCGGGGAAGAGGGCGGGTAAGCAGGCAGGGCTTCCGTGAGGACTGGCTGCCTGGCTCTGAGTCAAAGTAGAGCGGGGCACAGAAAGCCTGAGGAGACACCAGTAACAGCTGACGGGCTTGCTGTCAGAACCCGGACTCACCCTTTCTTAGCACCAGCACTTAAGCTGAGGCATGGCAAAGGAAGGGGTGGGTGGCAGAGGGTTGGTTCTGAGCAATTAGGAAGATGGGGTTGCTGGCTGTAAGAGAAGGCCATCTTTAAAAGGAGCCCAACTCCTGGCCACTGATACTAAGAGTGTCAGGGAAGGTGCTAGGTGCTTGGCCCGGCTTCCTGAGAGGCACAGGCAGGGTTGCATTAGATTAGAGCCTGTAGGTAAGGCCAGAGAGCACTGAGCTGAGTCCAGTGGAAAGGTGGAGGGGGGGGCAGCAGCGCTGGCCCTTGTGCCCAGGTTGGGTAGACAGATGGCAGGAAGTTCACAAATGGTTCTCTTGCGCAGGCGCCCGGAAACAGGCAAAGGAGGAGTCTGAAGCAGCTTCGTTGGAGCAGGCCATCCCAGTGCGGCAGCAGGCCGCGGTACGTGCTCCCTTTCTCCCTTTTCAGAAATGAATGCCCCTGCTCATGTTCAGGGGTTTCCTGGACCGTTGCCGGAGGGCTCACTCTACATCCCAGCTTTTGAATAGTTCCCCCCCACACACACACACACACACACAGCTGACCTGGGCTTCTCAGTCAGTGCCCACCTGTTTTCTCGAGTCAGGTGATACTAGAAATCTTTTATGATGTCTTTGTATCTTCGGTAAACCCTCACAGCACTGGGCTGGCCTGGCAGGGGACAAAGCACAGAGACATTGCTGTACCCCAGTCTACCCTAGAGAAACCTCTCTGTTCTTCCCTGAGGGAGGGGGTTGGGTGGGTGTCATCGTCTCCCACCCCCATTCCACAACACAGGGTTTCTCTATGTAGCCCAGGCTAGCCTTGAACTCAGAGATCCACCTGCCTCTGCCTCTGGAATGCAGAAATCAAAGGTATGCACTACTATGCCTCATGAGGCCTCTTGGTTTTTACCACACCCAGACCATTCTGGAATTCCATTCTGTTTGTTTGTTTCCAGATGGGGGTTCTCTATGTAGCCTTGGCTGTCCTGGAACTCAGAGACTCCTGGAACTCAGAGACTCCTGCCTCTGCCTCTGCTGGAATTAAAGGAGTGTACCCCCACCGCCTGGCTAGAATTCCATTCTTAGCTTCTGCCTTAGGTGACCTGCTAACATTGTCAGTTATGAACTTGCTCCAGCTAATACTAGCTGAGTATGATTGTCCCTAAATTCCAGTCTCATCTCCCATGCCTGCCGCCAAAAAGAAGCAGCTTGAGTCCCCAGCTAGCACAGGTTGAGCATCCCACTCAGACACCTAAAATCTGAAATGCCCACTTTCCACTTTTCTAAGTGCTGACACAGCACCACAAGTAGAAATTTCCATGCTGCACAAAGTTACTTCAAGTTGCATGGAACAGCCTGCAGGCTGTATGGATAAGCTGTAAGTGGGGAGGAGTGAATCTCACAGTTAGACTTGGGGCTGGCCTGAGGAACCGCACAGAGTTGCAGATGGTGTGGAAGCCCAGGAGCTCTGCTCCTACATTCTCATGCTTCCCCCCTGCTTGTTCTCACCTTGCAGCTAGAAAATGCTACTAAGAAGAGAGAGAGAGCCGCCGGTGACCTGAGGACCACAGAACAAAAGCAGGAGAAGAAACGACTAAAAAGCTCCAAGAAACCCCAGGATCCCGACCCCCCAGGAAAAGATTTCAGTCCTTACGACTACAGCCAGTCAGACTTCAGGGCCTTTGCTGGTAAGGACGGGAGGACCGCCAAGGAGACATGGGACCATTTAGTGGGAGGGCTGCAGAGTGTGGGGTGCAGCTTCCCTCAGTGAGCCCTGCCCAGACACAGGACGAGCGTGGCACACAGAAGCCTGCCTGCTCTCCTTGAAGCAGATCTCAGGAGCTTGTCCGCGGCTCCGCAGGAGGTCCTCCAGTGTGACACACAGTTAGGTTCCCTCCCACATCCACAGCATCCAGACCGGGTTGAAGGCACTATTCACAAAGCCCACGGAGTGACCTCTTGTGACCCTTAGCCTAGGTCTCTGTGCTGTGAAGGGTGTGCGTAGTACTGTAGCAGCCTCTAGAGCTTGGAAAAGGGAGAAAGCAGGACTGGAGAGTCCACACACTGAATGCTGTCTGGAGCATTATCTCAGCCTACATATGCTGAGATCTCATTGATCCTGAAGATGGACCTGCCCTTCCTAACCTGGGAACAGACCTGTGGATGGCATGGTCTCTGGACGGGCGGTCAGGCGGCAGCTCCTGGAGCACAGGAAGGGTGGCGGGGCTGATGCAGATGCTGCCTGAAGCCCAGAGCCCTGGCTGTGGGCCTTTGTGCTCACTCACTGCCGTCACTCTCACTTTCAGGGGACAGCACATCCAAGGCCTCCCCCCAGTTTGACCCGAATAAGCCGGCGCCTTCTGGCAAGGTAAGGCTGGGGATGGCACCTGGGGCCTGCAGTGTCCTTGTCCTCCTTGGCTCCCGTGACCATGGGGAAGCCTTTGTACCCTTCCTCACCTCGTTTCTTCTCAAGTGTAGACACTGTTGCCGGTTGTTTCCACAGTAATTTTAAATTTATTGTTAACATGTAACAGTGCAAAAAAGTCAAAGGACAACTTTTGGGAGTTCGGCCTTCCACTGTGGGCTCCGGGGCTCCAGCTCAGGCCACTGGGCTTGGATGGCAAGTGCTTTCTCTGCTGAGCCATCCTGCCGGCTCCTGTGTCAGCAATTTAACCAGTACAGGTTTCTTTTTTGGTGGGGGTGGGGATAGTATGGCTTGCTTTTCGTTGAGATGGAGTCTTGCTTTACAGCCCAGGCTGGCCTAGAACTCACAGTCCTCCTGCCTCCATCACTCAAGTGCTGTGAGCACAGGGGTGTGGCTCTGCCTGGCGTGGCATGTCACTGCACAGGGTGTTGTTCAGTCTGCCACCAGGGCCTGCGGGGCTGCCCTGCGCGGTGAAGGGGCTGTGGGTGTAACTCCTGACTACACCAGGTCTGTGCTAGCCAGGCTGAAGCTGAAGTGTAGTGAGCGGGGCAGCTCAGCCTGTCAGGCCACACGCTGGGGTGAGAGCTGACTGCCCAAGCTCAGGTGTCGTCCCCAGGGCCCGTGGTCGAGGCTGCTCTAAGAGTACACAATTCTTCTCTTTCAGAAATGTGTTGCAGCCAAAAAATTTAAACAGTCGGTGGGAAACAAAAGTATGTCCTTTCCAGCTGGCAAGTCAGACAGGTAGGTGGCGTGGCCGGGCCAGCAGGAAAGCCAACCAGCATCCCTGGGAACAGCAGCAGAGTGCAGTACCAGGGTTTCAGCGGGACAGATATAGTGGGAAATCCATGGAGTCTGCTTAAAGGGCAGAGGAACTTATTAGGGGAGAAAACTCTCTGTACAGAACAGGACTGTAGCAGGTTCTGGAATGCTGGGGCCCAGTCTCACGTGGTCCCGCCTTCTCAGTCAGTCCTGCATCCCAGTCCCAGGAGGGAGTGAAGAGGAGAGTCCTAGTGCATCTCAGTCTTAAGAGTCCATGAGGCCACGCCCCAGGGCCATGGACTTCCAGGTCATCTGCAGGTGGAGCAGTTAGCTGCTGCATCTCTAGGGGCGGTGCTTCAAGGTCATAGACAGAACAGCTACCCACTACATCAAGACCTCTCTGTTACCCAGAAAGCAGGGACAGACATGACCTGCTTCCTGTCAAGTTCACACTCACATGACGGTGATGATGTCCTGCATCCCAGACCTCAAATCCCATCTTTTTCCTATATGAGAGCCTATTCTGGAACTCACTCTGTAGACCAGGCTGGCCTCAAACTCACAGAGATCTTCCTGTCTCTGCCTCCTGAGTGCTGGGATTAAAGGCGTGCGCCACCACCGCCGTTTCCCTTTCTTACACTGTGGTTTCTCACTGGGTGCCCTTACTCAGAGCGCATGAGTAGGGATTTTTCCCACACCAGCTTGGTTCTTAGGGATAAGAGAAATTAGCAAGTGGGTCATCACTGGTGAGTGTTTTCATAGCATGAACTTGAGGTCAGGTTCCCACACGTAAAGCAGAACAGGCCTGCTGCCACAGACCCTACACAAATCAGCACCCAAGCACAGGCCTCACGCTGCTCTCCTGCTCAGCCCTCCCTTGCTGTGTTACTGAGATGTATACAGCTCCTAAACCCAAAGAAGTAACACTGGTTCCCCTCTATCTCTGCAGAGGCTTCCGGCACAACTGGCCAAAGAGATAGTGTTGGAGAGACTCCTGGGACTGCGGGCAGTGCTACTTTGTACAAACCCATTTTAAAATCATTAAAATTCATTCCTATTGGAAGAAAGCTGGTTCTGGCTTTTTTTTATTTTTCTTTTTTATTTTATTTTAATTTTTTTGCTTTTACCCCAACTCTGCCATAAAAGACATTGTCACCCCGCTCAGAGACTGGGAAAAGAGCCTGCCAAAGAGAGTGCCCAGAAACCCAAGGCCACACACACAGGAGTGTTACCCAGGAGCAGCAAAGTGGTCGACCCTCTACATCTAAGAGGGTCTGAGGGCTGCTGGTGCCAGTGTGGCCTTGGTGCAGCTCCCCTCAGCTCTGGACTCTAGTAGGGGACTGAGGCATGGTCTCACTCTATCATCCAGTCATGGCTGGCCTAAAACTTACAGTCCTCCTTGTTATGCCTAGATCTCGGAGACCCCCAAAAGACCACCGTGGAGACCGAATCCCATACATAAAAGCAAAGAGCCTTTATTGGCGGGGCGGTGGTGGCGCACGCCTTTAATCCCAGCACTCAGGAGGCAGAGGCAGGCGGATTTCTGTGAGTTCGAGGCCAGCCTGGTCTACAGAGTGAGTTCCAGGACAGGCTCCAAAACTACACAGAGAAACCCTGTCTCAGGGGGGACAAAAAGCCTTTATTATCTTCAAGCTCCAAGTTTGGTCCCTCCGTCTGTCTGACGCAGCGGTGAGAGCAGAGAGCCCTGGGCTCAGGCGGGGCAGAGTTTTTATCATAGTAAGGTTGGGGTGAGGGGATTTCCAGGGTCCAGGACCCTGATTGGCTGACAATTGTCTAGGGGTATCTGTAAAACAAAAAATAGGTGTGCGCTAGACTCAGGGACATCTGGCCACCTCATCTAATGGTTAGAATGTTTGGGATGAGCCGGGCGGTGGTGGCGCACGCCTTTAATCCCAGCACTCGGGAGGCAGAGACAGGCAAATCTCTATGAGTTCGAGGCCAGCCTGGTCTCCAAAGCGAGTTCCAGGAAAGGTGCAAAGCTACACAGAGAAACCCTGTCTCGAAAAACCAAAAAAAAAAAAAAAAAAATGTTTGGGGTGTCAGGTACTTCCTCTTTGATGTGGGCCTCCCTGGGTGGGGTCAGCTTATGGCTTTTCCTGGGTGTTACCTGTCAGTAAGCCAGTCATGGCAGCTGTGTGATCCAGCTGTTTGGGGCCCTCTACACTCCTGCCTCACTCTCGAGTGCTGGGCTCCAAGTGTCTGCCACTCCATCTGGCAGTGCTGGCTCCTCTTCTCTGAGACAAGGTCTGACTATGTAGCTACGAGCTGGCTTCAAACTTGGAGATGGCAGGTGTGTGCTACCACGCCCAGCTCTCCTCAGGCTTAAGTCTCACACTGCTAGGCAAGTGGTCCACGGAGGAATAGTCCTAGCCCTTTCGCATTTTTTATATTACTTATTTAGTGTGTGTGTGTGTGTGTGTGTGTGTGTGTGTGTGTGTGTGTGTGTGTGTGTGTGTGTACCATCTAGTGTGGGGGTCAAAGGACAATTTATGGGAATTGGTTCTCTCCTTCCACTATGTGGGCCTTGGAGATCAAACTTGGTTTGCCAAGCTTGGTGGCAAGTGCCTTCACCAACTGAATCATCTCTACAGCCCAAATTTGTTTAACTCTTTGAGACAGAGTTTTAAGACCCAACTTGGTTTCAAACTTGCTGTGTATTCAAGAATGACCCTGAACTCCTGATTCTCTTCCTCCATTTCCTGAGTGCTGGGACCCTTTTTGTACTATTCATAAAATAATATTGAAAGGCTTTTCTGGGGGCTGGAGAGATGGCCCAGTGTTTAAGAGCACCAGCTGATCTTCCAAACGACCTGTGTTCAATTTCCAACTGTTGGTTAAACGGCGCACTGCGGCAGCCATGCCGGCGGAGGAGAGTGCTGATCGGAAGAATCACAGCCATGATGACCTTTTTAGAGCTTTATTGGGGGCGGGGGGGACAGACGGAAGGAAGGGGCGGGAAGGAAGGGGTGGGAAAGAAAGAGAGGGATGCACAGAGGGCCCACCCGCTTTTTAGGCTGGGACACCGTTGTAGGTTGATGACGTAATTAAGGACAAAATCCTTACACCAACATTACATGGTTGCTCAGAACTGTCTGTGATCTGGCATTCTTGCTCAAACATACGTGTAGGCAAAAATGTCAATGCACATAAAAATAAATTTAAAAACAAAAGTTTTTTCTGAATGTGTGTGTGTGTGTGTGTGTGTGTGTGTGTGTGTGTGTATGAGTGCTCTGCGTGTCAGAAGAGGACCTCAGATCCTATTATAGATGGTCATCATGTGGTTGGTGGGAATTGAACTCAGGACCTCTGGAAGAACAGCCAGTGCTCTTAACCGCTAAGCCATCTCTCCAGCCTAAGGCTTTCTCTTTCTCTCTTTTTCTTTTCTTTTTTTGGATGCAGAGTATCTCTGTGTAGCCTTGGCTGTTCTAGAACTCACTCTATAGACCAGACTGGCCTTGAACTCAGAGATCTGCCGCCTCTGCCTCCAAAGGCTGGGATTAAAGGCGTGCACCACCACTGCCCAGCTCAAAGCTTCTCTTTTAAAAAATATTTTATTAGCCGGGGGGTTGGTGGCGGTGGTGGCACACGCCTTTAATCCCAGCACTCGGGAGGCAGAGGCAGGCAGATCTCGGTGGGTTCAAGGCCAGCCTGGTCTACAAAGCGAGTTCCAGGAAAGGTACAAAGCTACACAGAGGAACCCTGTCTCGAAAAAGAAAAAAAAATGTTTTATTATATATATTGTGCATGAGCCATGCATACATACCACAATACATGTGTAGTCACAGGACAATTTGTGGGAGTATTACTCTCTATTTTGTGAGTCCCAGAAATCAAACTCACCAGCCTTGGTGACAAGTGCCTTTACCAACTAAGCCTTCTGGCTTGCCCTGCTTTTTCTGTAATCTGTGAGCAGATTCTGGATACTGGATTCCTCAGAACTTCTCATTCTGGTCCTGAGATGAGCTGTTAAGTGAGGATAGCACTTCTGTCTCTGCCACGTTTGCCTGGTGCTTGCTGAACGTCACTCTGACGATGAGCCATGGCTCCAGTCCAGCCGTCCAACCAGTACATTTTCACAAGTTCTCAAGCTACAACCCTTCTCTGCGGTGGGTGTAGTATGCACATGCGTGAAGGTCTGAGAAAAACTGCCTGAGTTGGTTCTCTCCTTCCACCATGTAGGGTCCAAGGACTGAACCCAAGTCTTCAGACTTGGTGGCAGATGTCTAACCACTGAGCAATCTCACAGGCCCTTCTCTGAAATTTATCCCACAAATCATTAAGAAGGCTGACAGCAAGACACCCATGAGAGCTCCACTCCATAAGAGCAGAGGTGTTGGGGTTGGAGAGATGGTTCAGAGGTTAAGAGCACTGGAAACTCTTCCACAGGACCCAGGTTCAATTCCCAGCACCCACATGGCAGCTCACAACTGTCTGTATCTCTGCTTCCAGGGGTTGTGACACCCTCACACAGACATTCATGTAGGCAAAACAATGCACATGAATAATAAAAGAGCAGTGGTTGTAGATGGCAGAACATCAAGGCATATAGGCATGGGTAGATAAGAAGTAGCTCACCTTCGGAAGCTGTGGAGTTGGTGAGTTAGGTGAATCTTTGGAGCTGTGGCAGCTGAGAAGCCTAAGTCATCACCATCAGATGGCTGTTAAGCAAGAAAGTATCTGTGGAGGAAGAATCTGATGTCAGCTTCATTCACAGATACAAGAAAGGACTAACAGAGTTATGTGTGGTCAATCTCCAGCAATTTTGTAAGGATCAACCTGAAATATATGTATTACCTCAAAAGAAAGCATAAGAGCATTCTCCAGTCTGGAGAGGGCTTGAAAGAGCAGATTGGTGTGTTGCCTCTGACCTTTAGCCCAATCATGGGCAACTGAGCTAAATACAACAATCTACTTTTCCAAAGGAAGTGGGATTGAAAAATGAACAAATAAATATGCTCTTCTGTCTTAAAAAAAAAAAAAACAAAAACACGAGCAGTGGTGGTGTGGAATATGAGTTGAAGATGTGTTGTATTTGTTTATGCTGTGGACCATTTGTTTAATGATGCAAAGCTGTGTTGTTTAACTCTGTGAAACTGTGTTACTGTGCCTGTCTAAAACACCTGATGGTCTAATAAAGAGCTAAACGGCCAATAGCAAAGCAGGAGAGAGGATAAATAGGAGAAATCTGGGACGAGAAAATCAAGGAACAAGAAAAGGAGAGGAGGACTTCATGGGCTAGCCACCCAGCTACAGAGCAAGCCACGGAGTAAGAAGTAAAGAAAGGTAAAAGCCCAGAGGCAAAAGATAGATGGGATAATTTAAGAAACCTAGCTAAGGCTGGACATTCATAAGAAACAATAAGCCTCCATGTTTATTTGTTTGAGAGCTGGGTGGTGGGCCCTCAAAAGAGTAAAAAACGACCAACTACACAGCAGCCCTGACATCAGTGGGGGGGTCTCTGGTTGGTCTGTCTTTCTCTAGCTGAAACAGGGCTTCCAGAGCTGAAGCACACACACCCGTAATCACAACACTCAGGAGGCAGAGGTAAGTGAGTATCTGAGCTTAAGGCTAGCCTGGTCTACTTACTGAGTTTCAGCCCAACCAGAGCTATACAATGACACCCTGCCTGTCTCAAAAAAGGAAAAAAAAAATCTGGTGGTAGTGGTGCATCCCTCTATTCTCAGCACTTGGAAGGCAGAGGCAATCAGATCTTGTGAGTACAAGGCCAGTCTGGTCTACAGAGTTCCAGGACATCCAGAGCTACACAGAGAAACCCTTTCCAGGGATTTAAAAAAAAAAAAAAAAAGTTAAATATATGTCCAGACAGTCCAGGATAACTGTCTGGTTCTTGCGATTACATCCTCAAGACATGCAGCTAGAAGTGAAAGTGAAGAACAGCTTGTACCTGTACTTGTTCATGTGGGGTAGAGCCACACACATGCCATATTTGGAGGATGGAAGACAGTGTTCCAGCATTACCTTTTTTACCTTGTTAGAGACAGTCTCTCCACTGCTACATTGGCGAGCTAGCTCCTGTCCCCCACCCCGTTTCTGGAGACTCCTGTTGCTGCCACCCATTTCCTAACAGGGCACACTGGAATTACAGGTGCTTGCACTGTTCTGTTCAACTCTTACATGGGTTCCAACAATCTGAACTCATGTCAGCTGAGTTGAATAGCAAGCACTTTTACCCATTATCCTGGCTAATTTTATGCCAATTTGATACAAGCTAGAATCATCTTAAAGGAGGGAAGTGCAATTGAGAAAATGCTTCATAAGATCCAGCTATAGGGTTTAGTCTAATTAGTCTTTAAAAAAATTCTATAGCTGTAGAATAGGGTAAGAAAGAAATGAGCTGTAGCAGTACTTTTTTGTTGGTATGAACAGCCCACAAATAACATGGAGACTTCTTATTAATTATGTAAGCTTGGCCTATAGCTTAGGCTTGTTCCTAACTAGTTCTTATATGTTGTTGATTGGTCTTTAGTCTTTTTCTCTTTGGCGGGCCTGCCACCCAGCTCCCAAATAAATCACACATGGAGGCTTAGTCTTAATTATAAATGTCCAGCCTTAGCTCAGCTTGTTTCTTGCCAGCTTTTCTTAACTTTAAATTATCCCATCTGCCTTTTCCCTCCGGGCCTTTCCTTTTCTATTCCTGTATACCTTTCTTCATTTCTTACTCTGTAGCTTGCTGTGTAGCTGGGTGGCTGGCCCCTGATGTCCTCCTCCTCTCACTCTTTCTCCTCCCAGATTTCTCCTATTTATTCTCCCTGCCTGCCAGCCCCACCTGTCCTCTCTCCTGCTTTGCTTTTGGCCATTCAGTTCTTTATTAGACCATCAGGTGTTTTAGACAGGCACAGTAACACAGCTTCACAGAGTTAAACAAATACAACAGAAAAGTAACACACCTTAAAATAATATTCTCCAACACTGCTAACTTAAATTAACCCATTTATATTAATCTACATTCTACTACATCAGTACACACACACACACACACACACACACACATACACACACACACACACATACACACATATATATAAATGGTGTTAGCTCTCTTTCATCTTGCCCTCCTATTTCCTCTCTGTGTCTCCTGGCATCTCCTCCCTTCTTCTCAGAGTACTCTGTCCCTGGAAGTCCTGCCTAACCTCTTCCTAGCTATTGGCCATTCAGCTTTTTATTACACCAATCACAGCGATACATCTTCACACAGTGTACAAAGAACACGGAAGAGCCAAGGAGCACATAACCTCTGCTAAACCATGGCAGTCTCTGCTCTAAAGATTAGGTGGAAATTTAGTGGGAAGCAGTTCTCATTGCGAGTGGCTGAGGCAGGGGAAGGCTCAAGAAGATGGCACTGGGCTGTGGCCAGAAGTGGAAAGGAAGAAGCCAGGCCTGATTGTAGCAGAATATTTTAAGGTGTGTTACTTTTGTTTATATTGCATTTGTTTAACTCTGTGAAGCTGGGTTACTGTGCCTGTGTAAAACACCTGATGGTTTAATAAAGAACTGGCCAATAGCTGGGCAGTGGTGGCGCACGCCTTTAATTCTAGCACTCTGGAGGCAGAGCCAGGTGGATCTCTGTAAGTTCAAGGCCAGCATGGGCTACAGAGATCCAGGAAAGGCACCAAAGCTACACAGAGAAACCCTGTCTCGATAAACAAGACAAAAAAAAAGGCAAGGCTAGCATGCAAAAGGTCTATATAGGAGAAAACTGGGGGAGAGATCTAAGATCTAGGAGCCAGAGAAGGAGGACTCCAGGGTCCACCCAGCTACACAGCAAGCCACAGAGTAAGAGTAAGATTTGCAGAAGTTAGAGAACGAGAAAAGCCCAGAGGCAAAAGATAGACTGGTTAATTTAAGGACAGCTGGCTAGAAACTAAGCCAAGCTAAGGCCGGGCATTTGTAAGTAATAATAAGCCTCTGTGTGCGATTTATTTGGGGGCTGGGTGGCGGGGCCTCCCAAAAAAGCAACCCCATCCCCCAAGAACACCTGATGGCTGTAACCTTAGGCCTCAGGAGGATGAGGCAGAAAGATCATGAGTTCCAGGACAGCCTGGTCTACAGAGGGAAATCCTGATGAGAGGTTTCTCAGAGAACTCAAATGACTGCTCATTCTTTGTTCCACTGATTTCCTACTGGTCCCACTTACTTGTGGGAGTGAGACACACGGACAGTAGGCAGTTGGGCAGTGGTTTGGCCTGCTTTCTATTACTATTCTAAACACGATGACCAAAAGCAACTTGGGGAAGGTTTATTTGGCTTACACATCCCAGTCCATCACTGAGGAAAACCAGGGCAGGGACCTGGAGGCAGGGACTGAAGCAGATGCCATGGAGGAACATGCTCACTGGTTTGCTCCCCATGGCTTGCTCAGCCAGCTTTCTTAGACACCCAGGGCCACCTGTCCAGGGCCACCCACAGTGGGCTGGGCTCTCCCTCAGCAATCATCAATTAAAATATCCCTTACATAGAGAAACCCTGTCTCGGAAAAAAAGAGAGAGAGAAAGAGAAAAAGAGAGAAAGAGAGAGAAAGAGAGAAAGAGAGAGAGAAAGAAGGAAAGAAAGAAAGAAAGAAGGAAGGAAAGAAAAGAAAAAGAAAAAGAAAAGAAAGAAAGAAAAAAGAAAAGAAAAGAATCCCATGAGGGGCAGTGGTGGTGCACGCCTTTAATCCCAGCACTAGGGAGGCAGAGGCAGTCGGATCTCTCTGAGTTCAAGGCCAGCTTGGTCTCCAAAGCAAGTTCCAAGAAAGGCACAAAGCTACACAGAGAAACCCTGTCTCGAAAAACCAAAAAAAAGAAAAGAAAAAGAAAGAAAGAATATCCCACAGGCCATTCTGGTGGGGGTGTGCTCTCAACTGAGATTCCTTCTTACCAGATGACTCCGCCTGTGTCATCTAGATAGATAGCCAGCACAGACAATAAAGTTTTTAATTTTTTTCTTTCTCACAAAAGATGGGCAAGGGGAGGGAACCCTGGGCAGCTTGAAGAAACAGCTTTAGCACTGGCCACTGAAGCCGAGGCCCAGACACCACTTTAACAGACCTAGGAAGACCAAGTTGGAGGAAAGCAGTAGGTATAGACCCTGACATGCTCGAGAAGAGGGACCTAGTGGTACTGTGGGCAGGAGAGAGCCAGACAGGTCCTTTGCTCACAGAGCACTTCAAGCAGCTTGCCATAAGCGTTTTCAGCCACGTCACACCACACAGCCGCCCAATATGCTTCCATTCAGTTGCCGCTATTTCCCAGCTAAAGACAGTGCTTCAAAGGAGACTCTCCAAAGCTGTGTGGGACGGCACACACCTTAACCCCAGCACTTAGGATGGAGAAGCTGGCAGATCTTTCTTGAGTTCTTTAAAAAAAAAAAAAAAAAAAAAAAAAAAAAAAAGTGGCTCTCCAGTGCTGACTGCCTCGCCAGTGCTGACTGCCTCGCCAGTGCTGACTGCCTCGCCAGTGCTGACTGCCTCGCCAGTCCCCACAGTGACAGACACCGCATGGCAGCCCATGGCCAGCAGCCACTATTCACCGACAGGCTTACCTTGACACTGCCTCAGCCTTCTCTCCCTTAGTACACGTCAGCTCCTGGGAGCAAGCATGGCTGAAGGTTGTGTTCTGAATAGGGAGGCAATCTGTTTCCTGCTTGGCTTCTGATTTTCAGTATCACTGTGGTTTTACCGGGACTGGGTGGTGAGATTAAAGGCAAAACCACAGTCTTCCCTCCTGTTCCCATGCCCCTGGGCCACGGTGCATTCAGCGAGGTTTTTGTTTGCAGGTTTTTATTTTTTTTAGGTTTTTGTTTTGGGGAGAGGCGTTGGTTGGTTGGTTTTGGTTTTTTGGTTTGTTTGTTTTGAGACAAGGTCTCATGCATCTCTGGTTGTCCTGAGCACTCTATGTAGACCAGGCAAGCCTTGAACTCACAGAGATACAAACCTGCCTCTGTCTCTGTCTCTGTCTCTCTCTCTCTCTCTCTTTTTAGTTTTTTGAGACAGGGTTTCTCTGTAGCTTTGCGCCTTTTCTGGAACTCACTCTGTAGACCAGGTTGGCCTCCAACTCACAAAGATCTGCCTGCTTCTGCCTCCCAAGAGTGCTGGGATTAAAGGCGTGGGCTCTGCCTCTGTCTCTTAAGCGCTAGTATTAAAAATGTATGCCACCATGCCTGGCTTTCCTTGCAGTTTTCTCGGTACCTCTTATCTTCCTAAACCTGAAAGGTATGTGCCTGGAAGGTACAGGCTGGAACAACTCTGTTCCTCTCCCTCGTTCCTAGGGCAAGGATGGGATGAACTCAACTCAGGGTCATCAGGGTCTGCCATCTCCAGGAACCATCCCTAGCCTTGTGGCCATCTGCATACTGGCTCAGCGCTCCTGGCAAGTAAACTGCCAGTTATCGCCCGGAGACCAAATTGCCATGCAGACACTCTGACCGAGTACAGGGTGTCCCAGTCAAGCCTGTGAAACTGGACACAGTATCTCCATCTGAGCCACTATGATCCTTTATTTGGAGGCCGTGGCAACTTTCTAGAACTACCTTCGTCACTCCTCCGTTTAGGAGCTTGAAGTCAGCCAAGGAACAGACAGGTTTGAGGCTGCATCTCCAAGCAAGCAACCGCTCGTGCCCCTCAGCCTGTGCGTTATGACAGGGGAGCACGCTCCCACTCCAGGTGGAGGCTGCTGAATGTCAGTCAAAACCCATCCTGACACCGTGTCAGGAATAGCTTATTCCGGGTTCATCTTCCTTCCTTGGCGTTCAAATTGTGTATGGAGCAATTAGCATTTAATATTTCGTAATTAGCATGCTTAATGTGATTCTGATAAGTTCCTTGACATTTTCATAAAAACAGCACGTTCCCTCCCACCCTTCAAGAAGCAAGACCCAGTGTGTCAGAAAAAAAAAAATGCGCGCCAGTCTTTTTTGGTTCTGAATATGCATGTGTGGGGCCTCTTCCTGGGCTCTGCTGGTAAATTTAGAAACTCTTTGGGAAAGAGGCCCATTCTTATTCCGCAGCCCCCGGCTCCTGGCTCACAATTCAAAGCAAAGTAGCCAAATGGCGCGACAATCCTCGCAAGTAAATAAAAGTCCTCTAGGCGCCCGGACTAGACTCACGATCTGCTCAAACCCAGTGAGCAGCCAAGGCTGAGGCCCCGGCCCTCGAACCCCTGCGCCGGCGCGGCCCGCCCCGGAACCCTCCCGCCGCCTGGGCCCCTCGGCCCCACGTGGCCCGGCAGCCGGCCGCACTACCCTGCTGCCGCTGACGGACAGCACACCCAGGCCAATCACCGCTGGTTGCGGCCCGGCGGCCAATGAGCACCTGGTGAATCCGCGGGCCGGCCCACGCCGCCATTGGATGGCCTGGGCTCCGCCCCTCGCCGTAGGCCCCGCCCCCGGACGGGTTAGGTTGTGGCGCGGGCGGCGGGCAGAGCTGGTCCCGTTGTGCTGCGGCTCCGCGCGGCCTGCAGTCCCGGGCCCGCGACGCGCGCCGCCTGCCATGGAGCCCGGCCCAGACGGCACAGCCGCGCCCGGCCCCGCCGCCATCCGCGAGGGCTGGTTCCGAGAGACCTGCAGCCTGTGGCCTGGCCAGGCCCTGTCGCTGCAGGTGGAGCAGCTGCTGCACCACCGGCGATCGCGGTACCAAGACATCCTCGTCTTCCGCAGGTACCGCCCGCCGCGCGCTGGTACAGCTGTCAGAAGTTCTGCGCTAGGCCCGGCTCCCGCGTCCACGTGTCACTCCCAGGACACGTCAGCCGAGGGGACCCCGAGGCCCACCCAGCCCCCACTCGTGGTCGGCCTGCCACGTGTCACCCTGACGGCCCAAACCGGGACCCCCGTGTCGGCCACGGTGCGCGCCCAGGGCGGGCTGGGACCCGTTCTCCCTGTGCCCCTGAACCCACATCCCCGACTGTCACTCTGCCCGCAGTAAAACCTACGGCAACGTGCTGGTTCTGGATGGCGTCATCCAGTGTACTGAGAGGGACGAGTTCTCCTACCAGGAGATGATCGCCAACCTGCCGCTCTGCAGCCACCCCAACCCGCGGAAGGTACCGCCATCCCCAGGGTTCGGCCCTGAGCTCAGGCTCCCAAAAAACAGGTCTGGCACTAGGTGAGGTGTGGGGCCAGATGCCACCCAGATGGTTGTCAGAAAATGCCAGTCAGGATGAGTGGAGCCCTTGGGGGACCTGGTCTCTTGAAGCCCTGAGTGGGGAACCGGGGCTGCCAGGACCCCGAGGCCCAGAAGGGTTCCTGAGCGTAGAAAATGACTCAGACCTGTAGCTGGGAGGAGCATTGACAGCTCTAGGTTCTGTGGGAGTGGACCTGCTCAGTCCTGACTTGTCCTTCCCTCACCCAGGTGCTGATCATCGGGGGTGGAGATGGGGGCGTCCTACGGGAAGTGGTGAAGCACCCCTCTGTGGAGTCGGTGGTCCAGTGCGAGATCGATGAGGTGGGTGCTGTACAGGCGGCCTGGGTTTGAGTCACCAGGGTCAGCTCTGTCCCATCCTGACTCTGCACCTGAGGCGCAATGTTCTTACCATCCCTGGCCAGTTTCCTCAGTCTGAAAAGATGATTCAGTAGGAAAACCAGATAGTTAAAACCTGGCACACACGGCACCATGGATGTTAATTCTTAGTACGTTCAGAGCTGGTTTCTGCCTTAAGGCCCAGGCAGGGTGTGGGAGCCCGTTTTCAGGTTCCTTGGGGCTTTACCCAGCAGGCATAGAGAGGATGTTTGGACCACAGGCCTGAGTGCAAGTGTCTGAGATGGTCTGCACTTGTCTGTGCTGGGGGGAGGTCTTTTGCTCCACCCCTTGGCATTTCTATAAATACCCTAGGGCCGAGACAGTTAGGGCCATTGGAATAGGCTATCCTGTATTTTCTGTTTATTTCCACAATGTAAATCCTCCTAATATTTTCTGTTACTCTCACTCAAAACTCTGGGGAACTGTGGAGTTGGTGGGTAAATGCCCCTCAGAAGGATCAGGGACATTTCCAACAACTAAAGCATCTGTCCTTTATACCCAATGTGGTTTTAGTTAGCACTTGATGTATGCTGAGCATTGCCCAAGGTTCTGGGATGATACAGTGATGGACAGGTGAGTACCTAACATGCAGCTGATGTTTTGGGTTGGAGGAGACTTTGCAGAGTGACCTGATGAGGCTAAACAGGGGTAAAAGGTACAGAAGACACAGGAGGTACAGATTAATAGGGAGTCTGGCCACACATACCTATAACCCCGGCACTTAAGAGACAGGAGCAGGAAGAGATCTAGAGTTTGAGGTCAGCCTGAGCTACATGAGACCCTGTCTCAAAAATATAAAAGAGAGAGCCAGGCAGTGGTGGCACACGCCTTTAGTCCCAGCACTCAGGAGGCAGAGCCAGGCGGATCTCTGTGAGTTCGAGGCCAGCCTAGTCTACAGAGCAAATTCCAGGACAGGCACCAAAGCTACACAGAGAAACTCTGTCTTGAAAAACAAAACAAAAAAAAAAATAAAATAAAATAAAATAAATAAATAAATAAATAAATAAATAAATAAATAAATAAATAAATAAAAGCGTCAAGAAAGCCCCACTCAAATGGGACAGTTGGTCTGCAGGAAGATGAAGCCTGAGTAAGCACCAGGCAACAGCCAGCCAGCCCCCTGAAGAGCTGAGGTGCCAGAGTTCCTCCCATTTTACAGCTCTGTGGAAACTAAGGTTCCAAAAGAGAAGGTTCCAAGGAGACCCAACCAGGAGTCCCTAACCTCTGGCCCAGCCCAGTCCTTCCTGTCCCCCTTTCCAGGATGTCATTGAAGTCTCTAAGAAGTTCCTGCCTGGCATGGCCATCGGCTACTCCAGCTCAAAGCTAACCCTCCATGTGGGCGATGGCTTTGAGTTCATGAAACAGAACCAAGATGCCTTCGACGTCATCATCACCGACTCCTCAGACCCCATGGGTGAGCCAGGGCAAGCCCCACACCAGGCAGTAGCCCCCCAGGCACCAGCGCTGTGTTCTCCCTTGACACCACAGATGAGTGGAGCCTGGCTTTGGTCCATAGCAACCTCAGTTTCTTCCTCAGCCTCTCCACTGCTTTTGATTGCCCAGCATCTAGGTGTGGTGTGATGTGGTGGGAGTGGGGTCAAATGCAGGGCCCCCAGATGTCAAGACAGTAGGCTCCACATTCCACAAACTTGGATGCCACACCAGCTCTGCCACTGAGCAACTCTGTGGCTGTGTCATGGGTGACTGTGGCCTGGATGTCCCAGCCAGAGTGGCCATGGACTCTGCCCTCTAGGTCCTGCTGAGAGCCTCTTCAAGGAGTCCTACTACCAGCTCATGAAGACCGCGCTCAAGGAAGATGGCATCCTTTGCTGCCAGGGTGAGCATGGGCACAGGGGGTGCAGGGTGGGCCAACTGCCCTCTCTGTGGCAAGGCTGACCCACAGTCTCCCCCACAGGTGAGTGCCAGTGGCTGCATCTGGACCTCATCAAGGAGATGAGGCACTTCTGCAAATCTCTCTTCCCGGTGGTGGGCTATGCCTACTGCACCATTCCCACCTATCCAAGTGGCCAGATCGGCTTCATGCTGTGTAGCAAAAACCCGGTAAGCTGGGGGCTACCCGCGTGGTAGGGAATGGGCGCAGGCATAAGAGCCCCGTCGTGATTCCCTGTGGTCCCTGGCCCCCAGAGCACCAACTTCCGGGAGCCAGTGCAGCAGCTGACACAGGCCCAGGTGGAGCAGATGCAGCTGAAATACTATAACTCCGACATGCACCGGGCGGCCTTTGTGCTGCCCGAGTTCACCCGCAAGGTGAGTGGCCGGCCAGGCTCCCTTCTGTGCCTCCTTGTCCTGCACATCTTCCACATCTTCCTGACACCCTTCATGTCCCACTAGGCCCTGAATGACATAAGCTGAGCCTAGGTGCCACTGCAACACCACCCGAGACCTCAGTTGGACTGGACCAAGGAGCTTCCACGGTGTCTGGGGCCCTGCCAGCCCTGGACCAGACTCCCAGATGACTCTTGCCCACCAACCAAGTGTTACAGTCCCCAGAATGCTGCCTGGCCTGCCCTGCTGGGTGGACTCAGTCTCTGTGTCTGTCTGTCTGTCTATCTCTGTGGCGTTCAGCCCCAAGCCTATACCAGCTCTGTACAGCACCGTCTATGCCCTCCGTCACCCAACAAAAAACGTGTATTTATAACAAGCTCAGTCGCGACCCTTGACCTTTTCTGGTCCCACCACTGCTGCTGATGAATGTGGGGGTGTTCTGTGGTCTCTGGCAGAGAGGGGACCCAGCAGTCATAAGACCAGTCCCCAGATCTCTCCTGAGACCCTGATGGGCTAATCAAGCACCCACCAAGGTGTTAGAGAACCTTCTCTAGGGCCCAGTACTGTGGTGTAAAGGATCCAGGTAGGATCATCTTACAGGATCGAGGCAGGGTGAACCCTGGTACTAGAGGCAGTCCCAGAAGGGACTGGTGGGGACCCCGCCATAATCATCACCTGGAACCTGTTTAATCACATCTGCTCAGTCGGGCAATGCAACTGTGGATCTAAACCTGAGTTCCAGTCCCACTTCCAGGTTCCAAATGTGGGGCTGCCCCCTCTCCAAGGTGCTGAACCTGACCTTGAGCTCAGCACCACACCTCTTGCTCATCAGAACCAGGGCTCTAGTTTCTGGAGAGAGAAGCCAGGTACAGGTGTCCACTCCCTGCTCGAAATGACCCACAAAGCTTGCTAGAGTGGGAGTTACCTACCCTTTCCCTACCCTGGCCAAGGGGCAGGGAGAGGGGAGCTTATGGGAAAATTATAGGCTGGCAGAGACACCAAGGTGGTTGGTCCCCTACTAGAGGGACACTACAATCTCTTCCCTCACTTGAACAGCCACAGAGGGTCCTGTGTTCACAGGAGTGATTCTGGACTAATGAGAGTGGGACCCAGTGTCTGGGACACCCAGACCATGTCCCAGTGAGCTGATTGGCCTCACTGTGTATTGGCCTCATCCTAACCCAAAGCTCTCCTATCATGTCGGGATACTCCTGGCTGCTCTCATGTCTGCCCAGCCAAGTGGAGGGCAGAACTGCTCTGCTGTGGGCCTGAGGCCAGGGGTCAGGACGTCAGTCTCTGAGTACCAAACACTGCAGGCAGCATCTCCAGCTCAGACCAATCTCTTCAGCTCGCAGAAAGACATCCATGGACCACCATCTTCCAGCCTGAGGCAGGTCTACCTTGAGACCCAGGCAGGACTGCTGGAGGGGGCAGGTTGGACAACCTTCCGGTCCCTAAGTTGGGTGTCTGGAACCAGGCTAGGGTCCAGTCTCCATCTGCCACCCACTTGCACTGTTGACCTGACCTCCAGGGCTGTGACTAGAGTCACATCCCAAAGCTCCCTGAACCGAGTGTTCTAAGTTGGAGCAGAGGTAGCAGACCCAAGAAAACCAGTTGCAAAAACCGAGGGCCTCCTCCAGTACCACTTGGTCCCTGCTCTGACTGAACCTTCATCCTGAGCAGCAGAGGGGGGCCTGGAGTCTGACTATTGGAATGCTTGGGTCGACCAGCTTGTGCTGGGAGTAGAGGAAATCTTTGGTTGGTTGGTTTTTCCTGACAGGGTTTCTCTCTGTAGACCTGGCTGACCTGGAACTTACTTTGTAGACCAGGCTGGCCTTGAACTCCTTTTCGAGATCCTCCTGTCTTTTCCTCTGAAGAGCTGAGATTAAAGGTGTGTGTCACCACACCTGGCTGGAAATTTTACCTAGAGTTTTAAAATTGTCAAATTAGCAATACTATTTAAGATTTCATAAATTATTTGGTCATTGTCCCTAATTATAGTCATTAGCTCTTAAAATGCTTGAAATTTCTTGATGGGAGTACTATGTCATTCATAATGGGTTCCTTCGATGACACCTGACTTGCTAATGAGGCGATTTGGTTGGGTCACCCAGCCTTACACTCAGGTCACCAGGTACTTAGTGCAAGACAGGTCAGTGGCCTCCAGGGGAGGGGCTAAAGGAGAGGGGCTAAAGGAGTGGCCTTGTTCCTTTGTAGACACTGCGAGCAGAGACAGAAAGTCCGGGTCACTGAAACCCAGGATGGTGACCAGAGAGACCTAGGTTGTGTGCCGGCCCTCTGCCCTCTGCAGTGTGCTCCGATGAGTGTGTTTCCTTGGGTTCTGCGAAGGCAGGCAGATCTCTTGAGTTTGGGGCCAGCTGGCCTGGTCTACAGAGTGAATTCCAGGACAACCAGGGCCACACACAAACCCTGTCTCAAAAAAGAAAGAGAAAAGTCATAAGTCACTCTACTTGTGACTGCTGTCCGAAGTGAAGCTCGTCTTGTGAACTCTCACCCCAGATCCGCTGCCACCACCGCACATGTCAGGCAGGCTAATGTGGGAACGGCTAGCACACCAGTCCACAGAGCCTTCTGGAGTGGTAGACCATCGGCTTGTGTTTTCTCCTCTTCGTCTCTAAATAGCAAATCCACACAACTGCTTGTGGACTTGGCCATGTCTGCCATCATTGGCTGGTTGGTTTACTGTGAGGATTAGGGGTTGGAGATACTGTTCATTGGTAGAACACTTGCCTGGCATGAACAAGGCCCTGGCCTGCATCCCAGCACTGTAGAAACAAGGAGTTAACTCCTCCCTTTCTGCCCACCCTCCCACCTTGGGAAGCATACTTTCGTGTAGAGCATGCTCACAGCTGGGACAGGAAGTAGCCCAGTGTGGTTCTATCTCCTACAAAGTGGGTTTTTCCTAAGATGTTGATTGCTTATCCTGCTTTTTTTTTCTATAATTTGTACATTTTTTTTTTATTATTATTATTTACTTATTTCCAAGACAGGGTTTCTCTGTGTAGCTCTGCCTGTCCTGGAACTCCCTTTGTAGACCAGGCTGGTCTCAACCTGCCTCTCCCTCCTGAGTGCTGGAATTAAAGGTGTGCAACACCACCTGGAATGTTTGTTATTTTAAAAGACATTATCTCAATACATAGTCCAAGCTGGCCTAGAATTTAGAATCCTCCTGCCTCAGCCTCCTGAGTGCTGGCATCACAGTCGTGGCTGCCATGCCCAGCTACAGCCGCTTCATGAGGCAGCTGGAAGGTGAGTTCAGAGATGCAATACAGACAACATACTCCAGCCAGCAGTGCAGACATCAAAGCACTCAAGTCCACCTAGCACCGAGCACTACGTCCCAATGTAGAAACAACAGTCACAGAATCTCCAGGAATAGAAGTCCTCTGTGCCTGGGTCCCTCTGGAATAGCCTGGTCTGACTCTCCTTCTGTTTCTCTGGTTTTGCATCTGATACACTTCTTTGACCCTGGGCAGGGAGAGGATTTAAGCTGGGGCTCAGACTCAGTCTAGGGTGGGTGATGAGATCAGCTCAGCTTCAAGGGAAACACATCCTCCCAACAACCCACCTGAGACCAAGAGTGTGGATCACCAGCTCTGCCCTTCCCGTCCCACAGGGCTGAGATGCTGTGTTCCCTCAACGCTTGGGAGAACAGAGACCCAGGGGCTGGGCTTGAACTCGCTGGGCCTTACAAATCTTGACTTCTACATTTTTCCTGTCTATAGAAGGGAGATAACTACCCCCCTCGGTGTTGGGAAGATGAAGGAAGATGGTGGTGAATTACTGGGACCAGTGTAAAAGGAAGAGTAAAGGATGAGGTCAGGGAGTGTGGGAGTTTGGGAAGAGATGAAAAAGAAGAGGAAGGAAGAGAGGGAGAGACGAGAAGGGGGAGGTCATCAAGCTGATCCTCAGGCACAGCTGTGCCCAAGGCTGCTCCTCCACGTACATATTAAGGCTACTCACACATTCCTGCATCCTGCTGACACATCTGCCAGATGTGGCTCGGGTTGCCAACAAGAGCAACTGTCCCCTGATGTGCCCAGCTGCAAAATGAGGACCTGGAGATGGCAGGAAGGACACAGAGAAGTGGCCAGAAGAACAGCAGCGCCGGGAAGTAACTGAAGTCGTGGGATCCCCTGCCCGGGCCTCAGTCTTGCTGCTTGCTGGAAGAGGCAAGATGACCTGATGATCCGGGCCAGAGGATGCCAGGGCTGTGGTGTGTCTGCAGCCACTAGTCCTTCCCCCTGGACCTTGTCCTAGGAAGACTAGGTGTGACTCTCCCTCCTAGGGGCTGGTCCCTGTAGTTTCCTAAGGCAGGCCATATTCAACTCAATCTGAAGTTCAATCAAGTTGAATGTGAACTTCGCCTTAGACCAACTCTCTTGGCAATGACTTGCCTAAAAAAACATGTGCAGAGATATTACAGTAGCTGTGTTCAAGACCTCAGCTAGAACCTGCTGCACTATCATTTCTATCCTCACGAGTGCCATGACATCTCTGACCCTCAGTCTTCACAACTGTAAAGTGGGAAAAATGTGAAAATGAACCTGGGCCACAGAATCAAATTCCCTGACTTTGACCCCTCAGTTTATCTGCTTGGTGACCTGAAGCCACGAGTTACTCCTTCTCTGGAAATAGATTAACAAGAAGATTCACTTCATGAGAGGGAGAGGTCTTGAGTGAAGACATATGTATACAGGGCCTGGCACCCAATCCATGGCAGCCACTGGCTAGGATCTGGACAGATATGGTTGGCAACCTTCTTGTTGCCTAAAGGGCATCTGCCCTGATAAAATGCAGATTTGTCCACCAGCTCTCCACTCCACTCAGCGCTCTACCACTGTGTTTTTGGAATAGCATGCTCTGCACCCTGCCCATACAGTAGAAGGAGAGAAGCAATTCTGGCAAGCTGTCCTCTGACTTTTCATGCTTGTGCACACACACAACAAATAATAAAAACAAAGGTAGTTTGGGGCTGGAGAGATGGCTCAGAGGTTAAGAGCACTGACTGCTCTTCCAGAGTTCCTGAGTTCAATTCCCAGCACCACATGGTGGCTCACAACCATCTGTAATGAGGTCTGGCGCCCTCCTCTGTGTACATAATAAATAAATAAATCTTAAAAAAAAAAAAAAAAGTAGTTTAAATGACTTGGTGAAGCTAGTAGTGACACACACCTTTATCCCAGCACTTGGGAGGCAGAGGCAGGATCTCAGTGAGTTCGAGGCAGCCTGGTCTACAGAGTGAGTTCCAGGACAGTCAGGGCTACACAGAGAAACCCTGTCTCCAAACCAAAAAGAAGGAAAAAAGAAAAGATAAACAAATGAACTTGGAGGTTATGTAGGAAACATTCTTACTTGTGGTTGCCTGAAACTATCTCAAAAGACTCCCAGAGACACAAGCTCCCAGAGGCCACAACTTCAGACATCTGCAGCAGCTGCCTGCTTAGATCCATGTCACTCTTGTTATTAGTCATTGTGGCCAAGGATCATTGTTTTAAAATATTTGACGGCAGCATCTTTATCTTTAAAAACTTATTGCACAAGCTCTGTGACTACACCCATAATTTATGATGGCATGTGTGTTGCCACAGCAATGCTCTGCTGTTCCCAAGTAAACATTAAATGGCAGAATTCCTTAGATGATCTCTCTCCATTTTTTTTTTACTTGATACTGAGGATCACACCCGGGGCCAAGTATGTGCTGTGCTGCTGAACCACCTATTGGCTGTCTTTGATTTTGGAGTTGAAGTGGTGAGGCAGATAAAGGATTTTTTTATATATAATTTAACTTTTATGTACACTGGTGTGAAGGTGTCAGATCTCTTAGAACTGGAGTTACAGACAGTTGTAAGCTGCCATGTGGGTGCTGGGAATTGAACCCAGGTCCTCTGGAAGAACAGTCAGTGTTCCTAACCCCTGAGCCATCTCTCCAGCCCAAGAAAGGATTTTTATATTATGGTCTGGACTGGCCTTGAACTCAAGATCCTCCTGCCTCAGCCTCCCAATGCTAGAGTGTGGCTGTGTGCCCTTGTTTATATGAGCTCATTACTCAAGGATTGTGGGGTTGTTTCTCAAACACGAGAAACACACACATATACATACACACAAGATTATGATTTAAATATAAAATGTCCCCGTAGTGGGGCTGGAGACATGGCCCATCAGTGAAGAGTACTTGCTGCTATTGCAGAGGACCCAGGGTCAATTCCCTGCACCCACATGATGGCTTACAACCAATCTGTAACTTCAGTTCCAGGGGATCTGATGCCCTCTTCTGGCCTCTGAGGGTACCAGGTACACACACAGTTCACTTACATACATGCAAACAAAACACTCATACAATACAAAAAAAGAAAAAAAAAAGTACACACAACCTCCTGTGGTGAATGCTTGGCTCCACAACTGACAGGCTATTTTTGAAAAATTTTCAGGTTCTGCTTGAGGAAGTAAAAGACTCCACCTCACAGAGGAGAACAGAGTGAGCCTGGAAAGCTGATGGAAGCGGAAGGTTTGAATACAAAATCCAATATGGCTTGTGAATTTTACTCTTACTGTGAGCAAAATGGCTAGGCCTTTGCTTCTATAGCCTTAAGGATCCCATGTTTGGGATCCAGAAGAAGAAAAGGAAGAGGAGGAGGAAGGGGGGGGGGGGGGAGAGAGAGAGAGAGAGAGAGAGAGAGAGAGAGAGAACGAGCGTGTGGGCCGTTCTGTCATACCTTCTGGAAAAATGCAAATGCCCATTTTCTGGATGGTGGTATGGTGGTTCTGGATGATGGGTGTGGCTCTGTAGTCGGGTATACACTTAGCCTGAGGGGGCTCCGGGGTTCATTCCCCAGCACAGAAAACAGAAACTTGCATGGCCACCGCTCTTGACAGTGATGTGTCCTGACCTGGCCTGTGACCCTCCTTTTTCCTACTCCCCCCGAGAACACAGTGGAAGTAGTCCTGGTCTCCATTCACCAGGTCTTTCACCAAGTCTGCTTTTTAAATTTTTCAAAAAGGAAAAGGTTTATTTATGTGTATGAATGTTTTGCCTGTGCCTGTCAGTGCACCATGTGCCTGAAGAGACCGGAGAAGGGCGTCAGATCCTCTGGAGCTGGAGTTGTTAGTGGCCCTGTGGGTGCCGGGAAAGGAACCCGGGTCCTCTCTGAGAGCAGCCGGTGCTCATAAGTGCTGAGCCGTCTCTCCAGCCCTCTACTTCTTTAGTATTTTTCTTTCACAATTTCATTCACACATATGATGGACTTGACCACATACACCTATAATGTTCTCATCTCCTATCTCTATCACAGGACCCCTTCTTCTTAACACGACCCCCTTATACTTTTAAGGGGTGTGTGTGTGTGTGTGTGTGTGTGTGTGTGTGTGTGTGTGTGTGTGTGTGTGTGTCTCCCAGGCCTACTGTATTTAATTAACCCTACTCTCACAAGTGTGTGTAGGGAGTTATTTGCTTGAGCAAGGGCAGCTATTGTGTGGCTGTCCTCTTAGCCAAGCAAGCACCAGGCCATTTGGGGGCAGTCAGCTGCACCTCTTGTGAAAGGGTTATCCCAGCTGGACTATTAACCGTGGAGGACTAGGAAGGATCACAAGACCCTCACCTGAGTACCCAGCATCTTCCTTCCACCTGGTGTATGCAGCTCTGCTTTAACTGCAGTGGGCCCCTGGAGGACATTTAGGAAACTGAGGCAGAGAGGGAGACTGGATCTCAACAGGCTGAGACTGTTTCACTGGACCATGAGAGGCCCCAAACTTTCCGAAGGATGGGGGACAGATGTATATACATGCACGCATACATGGGTAGCTCCCGGGTTATAACTATTTTGTGATTTGACTGTAGCACAGTGGCTTGTTTTCAATACCCAGGCATATTGCTTCTGCAGGTGGAGCAGAATGGTCAGCCAAGCAATTCTATATGGCTAGGGGCTATTGCTTCTGACAGCCTGACTCAATTCCTCATGTCAGGAGGTGGTACCCAAATGTTGTATGTGACTATCCTCCAAGCCAAACAACTGCCATTTGGGGGCATTCAGTTGTACCCCCTAACAAAAAGATTATTCCAATTGGGCTTGTTAACTGTTTATACCCCCTTCCATGGAGGACTGAGGAGGGCCACAAGACCTTCACCTGAGTATCCAATTACTCCCTCTACCTGGTATATGCAATTCTGCCTTCATTGCACATGACCTTGGGAAGGGGCTAAAGTACAGAAGCTGGCAATGACTAGGGAAAGGGACATTCACCCCTGCTGGTAAAGGCCTGTTGGGGAGGAGCACCCACGCCCCTGAAGTACCCTCACCTATGAGCCCCATAACTCACTCACTTCCCAAAGTGAACTTGGGTGGAATCTTGTCCTCGGGACCTGAGGAGGAGGAGGAGGAGGAAGAGGAGGAGGAGGAGAAGGAGGCAGAGATTTTGTTTAGTCTCATCACTAGGAAGGAGTTTTAGTGAGGGCAACTTCTGGACCACTAGCACTGGGGATGACTTCTTGTGCCTTTTCCTCAATAACCAGTTGTTCACTGAGAGTTTCCTTCCTCTCGTGACATGAAATGCCTGTCAACAATGCAGGAAGTGTGCAGGTCCCTGTCTCCCCATCTCCTTATCACAAGAGGGAAACCCACTAAGGGCAAGGTAATGTCAGCATGTCCCTGAGGACAAGCTGACTGAAGAGTTGTAGCTCACATGGGAAGCCCTCCCTAAGTCATGAGCATAGCCATGTTGGGAGGAGGGAAGCCATCCTGAAGGGACGTTGACAGCTGAGACAGTGACGGGCAGGACCACATTTTGAGCAGTATTGCTTAGCTATGCACATCCCTTGCTCTGCTCTCAAACCTCAGGTCAGGACCCTACAGATAGGTTGAAGAGCCCAGACCTCTTTGTTCTTCCCGACGTGGCCACATTGGATAAAGCTCCTGTCTATGGTTTCCTCTGTTGGCCTATTGAAAGCAGATGGCTGTGACTAGCTGCTTGAGTCTGACCTACGACCTACCTTTCTTTCCTTTCTTTCTTTCTTTCTTTCTTTCTTTCTTTCTTTCTTTCTTTCTTTCTTTCTTTCTTTCTTTCTTTCTTTCTTTTTCTCTCTCTCATTTTAATTGATTAACCAATTAATTCATTTGTTTGTTTATTTATTTATTTTGGTTTTTCGAGATAGGGTTTCTCTGTGTAGTCCTGGCTGTCTTGGAACTTGCTCTGTAGACCAGGTTGACCTCAAACTCACAGAGATCCACCTGCCTCTGCCTCCTTAGTGCTGGGATTAAAGGCATGTGCCATCATGCCCGGCAAAAAAGGTCATCCTTGGGGCTAGAGAGAGGATTCAGCAGTTAAGAACACTTGCTGCTCTTCCAGAGGACTCAAGTTCAGCTCCCAGTACCCAAACTCTCAGCTGCCTGTAACTCTACAGAGGATCAATGCTCTTTTCTGGCCTCCAAAAGCACTTGAACATACATGGCTACACACACACACACACACACACACACACACACACACACACACACACACACACACGCATGCTCTAAAATCGCTGTCCTCATGACTAATGAAAACAACCAAACACAGCCCCCCCCCCCCCAACAGTCCAATCAAAGGCCCATTCTTGCCTTTTCCTCGTAGGCCAATCCTCCCCGTGTATCTCAATGTTTACCTCTGTTTTGCTGGGATAGATGCAAGTTCCTTCCTCACAGCACTCGGAGACATGGGCAGGATTACTACAAGTTTGAGGCCAGCCTGGTCTACACAATTCAAAGCCAATCAGAGCTAAATAGAGAGACTCTATCTTCAAATGAGTAATGCTCCTTCCAGACTAGCACCAGGATCAGGAGCCCCAGCTTCCTGACTCTGCTTTGGGCTCAGCAGTCACCAGCAAGACACTCCATCCCCTGCCACCCACCATTCATGTTCCCAATTGTAGTGCGTCTTGTCTTGTGTCCCGTGTTCCCTCTCCTCTTGGGTTCATGTGGTTTTTCAAATCGTGTTGTCTGCCTCTCCCTGAGTTAGGGGGGCGTCTAGACAGTCACTTTGTCATGGAGATTCTAACCCACCAGACCTTCCTGGGCTCACCAGGTAGGGCACTGAAGGTGGGTGAGGGGAGAGTTGAGGATTGCTACCAGGCTGTGGCCAAGTCAAGCTTCTGGCTCCCAAAGTCACCAACCCTTCCTGTCTGGAAGTGAGGCTGGCAGGAGCCATGGGTGGATTCCCGGAATCTCTGGGTCTGGTAGGCTGGGGGCAGGGCCAGGTGCTGGACAAACAGATCAAAGGTGAGTGAAGCTGGGCCTGCAGAGCTGGACGGCAGGCACATCATCATGAGGTGGGTGAGCAAGCCATGGCCTCTGGGGGAGCAAGAGGGATTAGGCCTGGGCCCTCACATCCCTCCCCTGCCCACAGGCTGCTAATCTCGCTGGGCCTGCTGTGGAGCTTGGTGAGTACACTTTGGGCCTCAAAGTGGCCTGAGCCTGTATTCGGCCGCCTGGTGTCCCCTGGCTTCCCAGGGAAGTATGCCGACAATCAGAACCGGTCCTGGAAGCTGGCTGCACCTCCCGGCTACCGTCTGCGCCTCTATTTCACCCACTTCAACCTGGAGCTCTCTTACCGCTGCGAGTATGACTTTGTTAAGGTACCTGGCAGGGGCATGGCTGGGGCCCTCTGATGGGGTATGGCCAAGTCTGACCAGAAGTCTGGGTCTAACCTTTCCTCCCTCTGACCCCACAGTTGAGCTCAGGGACCAAGGTGCTAGCCACACTGTGTGGGCAAGAGAGTACAGACACTGAGCAGGCACCTGGCAATGACACCTTCTACTCACTGGGTCCTAACCTGGAGGTCACCTTCCACTCAGACTACTCCAATGAGAAGCCATTCACAGGATTTGAGGCCTTCTATGCGGCAGAGGGTGAGCTGGGGTGGGCCCGGGCTGACCAGCTGCAGCTGGGGTGACTTGTCTTAGCCTCATCCCCATCTTTGGGTCTCTCCTCTCCACCTCTCCTGGGGCTCTGGATTCAGGTCAAACCTGAAGGAAAGGTGAGTCCTGCCATGGCCTGATGCCATCCACCATGAGAATGCAGTGGCACAGAACTGGGTATCTGCTAAGGACGTACTGATGCTGCAAAGCACGGATGATCAGGTTACAAAGAGCTTACACAGGCCTCAGATGTGACTTCACACTTGACTGCACACTCTGGTCCCTGAAGGGACTTATCTGTGTGACCTCAGGCGAGTGGTACAACCTCTCTGTGCTCAGAAAGCTGCTGTATGGGGTCCATGGAACCTCATCTACCCTGTTTGCTCCTGGGTTGATGGTGGCTGTTCCCTCTGCTGCCTGGGCAGCTTTGAGCAGGACTCAACCTGTCACTGGTTCAGCAAGGATGCTATTTGCATCTGTGCCTCAGGCCTGTGGGTTGCCAAGCAGCAGGCCTCCTCTCAAGTGGGCCACCAAGGCCTGAGCTCTAGTTGTCTCTTCCCTCCTGCCTGCGTGGCCCCTCCTCCCCAGATGTGGATGAATGCCGAGTGTCCCCGGAAGAAGAAGTCCCTTGTGACCATTATTGCCACAACTACCTGGGCGGCTACTACTGCTCCTGCAGGGTGGGCTACGTTCTCCACCAGAACAAACACACCTGCTCAGGTGAGGGGTGGGGTACCCCATCTGCGCGCTTGCTCTAGCTCCCTAGGCAGAAACGTTCTGCTCAGAGGCTGGGCTCTTCTGTTCCCTCCCACTCTATATTAGCAAACCTGACTCCTCCCTCCTCCTGGGTGGTTCCTAGGTAGGCTTGGCATCTCTGGCTAAGCCGGGCACACCTTGAGCTTCCCGTCAGGGTAGGGGGGGGGGGCAGTGCGGGCAGGCTCAAAGCCACTGGTCCAGACCCCAGCCCCTGAATGCTTTGGCCTCCTCTACCCTGTTTCTTGACCCTGGCCCCACTCTTCCTCAGTCTTGCTGATGCCCCCATCTCTCTTCCAGAGCAGAACCTCTAACCTCTCTCAGCTCCAGCCTGCCCACCCCAATGGGTCAGATGTCAGTGCATGGCCACATGCTGCAGCTCTGTGTCAGGACGGAATGGCTGCCAGCTACAGCAACCATCCACTGTACCCATAACAATAATAAACCTGCCTCCATTCCACTGTGGCTGTGTGTCTCTTGGGGGGAGTGGAGGAGAGCTGGAGGGCAGTAGAGCAACCTGGGTCTCTATCTTATCCTCCTTGTCTCACAGCCTGGTGGTGGGAACCCCTCCAGGGCCATAGGCACTTGCGAAGGGCTTGCTTTAAGCCCCTTATGTTGTAGATGGGACACTGGATGGACAGGGATTAGCCTGAGCTCACGGAGGGAGACCCTCCTCCCTCTGCTGCTTCCCTTGAGGCTGATCTCTGGACATCTTTAGCCAGTTCTTGTTTATAGGGCCATGCAGGTTTTTGTTTCCTGACTTGGAGCTTGATTCAGAACAGAGAGGTGTTACCAAGTGATCAGGCTAATTACCCTGCATCCAGGATAGTTACCCTGCAACCTCTGTACAGTAGGGAGCAACCTCATGGAAGGAGGCAGTATGTGAAGTCTTCACTTCCTACAAGCGGCCCTACCAGTCTGCTCTGACCCTGTATAAGCAGGCAGGAAGGGGTGGGGAGGAGAGGCAGAACCTCCCTAAGAGATGGAGCCTGATCACCTTCAGGGCAGCTTAGCAGCCTGAGACAAGAGGGCAGACTGTGCACACTGGTGACATAGACTTCCCTCAACTGTCCCCAGGGCCACTTCTGACAACAGGGAAGGCCTGGGAAAAGCCTTCCCAGCCTGTTCCCTGGGATCAAGGGCTCTGGGCTGGTCCCTGCCAGACATGGTGGGAGCCCCCTTGTGGACTCACTTGGGAACTGCTGAGCTGGGCACTGGAGTGATTGGAGAGTTTGCCCTGAGTTCAAGGGACTGCCTCCTTTCTCTCCCTGAATTCCTAAGGACCTGGGGAGGTGGCCTGCCCCTCCTTCCAGGGCCCACTTCCCTCTGGCCAAGCCTCCCTTCCTGTGTTCTCACCTTTTCAACTGTGACTCCGACCCTGGGGTAGGAGTCTGGGCCCTGGCAAACCATACCCTGCTTCAACTAAAGCCTGAGGGCAACAGAGTCACCCTCTAACCGTCCTTTGGCATTGTTTAGGGTGGGAGTTTGGGTCCTCTCTTGCCTGCCTCTGCGGTTTGTCAAGTGCAGGGTCTTGACCAAACCCTGGACTTAGCTGTCCCCCAGGTGTCCCCCATGCTCAAGAGCTGTCCCCCACGAGCAGTCATGCCATCTTGTCCTCTCTCCTTCCCAGCCCTGTGTTCAGGCCAGGTGTTCACTGGGAGGTCTGGGGAGCTCAGTAGCCCCGAATACCCACAGCCGTACCCCAAACTCTCCAGCTGCACCTACCACATCCGCCTGGAGGAGGGCTTCAGTGTCATCCTGGACTTCGTGGAGTCTTTCGATGTGGAGATGCATCCTGAGGTCCAGTGCCCCTATGACTCCCTCAAGGTCTGTCTCTTCCCCCTGAACAGCCTCTCCTTCCTTCCTTCTTTCCTTCCTTCCTTCCTTCCTTCCTTCCTTCCTTCCTTCCTTCCTTCCTTCCTTCCTTCCTTCCTTTCCACACCGCCCGCTATGGTCTGTCCTCCAGTGAATCCCGTTCAGCCTTTCTGTGGGGGTCTAAGCCAGGTTGTCACTTCAGCATGGACAGGGTACCCACCTTTTGTCCCCAGCCTGCCCCAGCCAGTTTCAGTTGGTACACTTCCCTCTAACATAGGCCAGACCCTGCCGCAGGTCCTGGAGGTTCAGAGTCTCTTTGTTCAGATTCAAACAGAGAAGGTGGAATATGGCCCATTCTGTGGGAAGGCGTTGCCCCACCGGATTGAAACCAACAGCAACAGTGTGACCATCACATTTGCTACTGATGAGTCCGGGGCCCACACAGGCTGGAAGATCCGCTACACCAGCACAGGTGAGCATGCTCTCGGGTCCTGGAGACAAAGAAAACTGCCCCTTCTGCAGCATCAAGAAACCATAGCACTGGACTCTTCCCTGGTCAGGCCAAGGAAGGGAGCGCAGATGGAGTGGGGTGGTCTGTCAAGTGACGTCCATGGCGGGGATGGCAGGGATGGGGTGGAACAGTCTTCCCTTATTCCTTCTCTCCCTTACCCAGGCAGCCATTTACCTGGGCACCCCCTCTGTCCTCAGTCCTGGTGTTTGAGATAGGGTCTAACTCTGCGGGTCAGATGGCCCCAAACTTGGATCCTCTTGCCTCAGCCCTGAGTGCTGGGATTCCAGGTCCATGTTTCCCTCTATTTTATTCCCTCACCACCCACCTACCCACACGATCTATCCATCCATTCACCCATCCACCCACTCACCTCTCCTCTTCCCCAGCCATCTTTACTTCCTGTAGATATGTGGGATGGGTGAATATGGAGCTCAGTGACTGAGCGCCTGCCTGCTGGGCCCTGTGCTCAGTCCTCAGCATTACTCTTAAAAGAGAGATGCAGGCAGAGGCAGGCGGATCTCTGTGAGTTCGAGGCCAGCCTGGGCTACCAAGTGAGCTCCAGGAAAGGCGCAAAGCTACACAGAGAAACCCTGTCTCGAAAAAAACCAAAAAAAAAAAAAAAAAAAAAAAAAAAAAAAGAGAGATGTATGCCAAGGATGCGAAATGCAGAAGCCAGACCCCAACAGTCTCTGCCCTCAGTTCAGTGGGGGGAAATGTTAAGTCCCTGTGGCACAGCCTTTGAGGCAAACACTGTCTAGTGAGACTCCAGGGAGGGCCACACCAAACACTGTCCCTTACCCTCAGTCCTAGAAGTTACTCTTGACTTCAAACCACACGTGTCGTCTTCCTGGCATAGAGAGCTCATTCTGTACTTCTGATTTTCTTCTTCTTGGGGGTGTGTGTGTGTTTCAAGACAGGGTTTCTCTGTGTAACTAACAGCACTGGTTGTCCTGGAACTCACTTTGTAGTTTGAGGCTGGCCTCGAACTCAGAGATCCACCTGCCTTTGCCTCCCTAGTGCTGGGACTAAAGGCGTGAGCCACCACCACATCTGGCAGTTTTCTTTCTTAAGAAAAAAAAAAAAAGCCGGGGGGTGGTGGCGCACGCCTTTAATCCCAGCACTCGGGAGGCAGAGCCAGGCGGATCTCTGTGAGTTCAAGGCCAGCCTGGGCTACCAAGTGAGTTCCAGGAAAGGCGCAAAGCTACACAGAGAAACCCTGTCTCGAAGAAAAAAAAAAAAAAAAAGAATTGGCTGTATGCCACTGGTGTGCAGATGCCCCTGGAGGACAGAAAGGTCAGACCCCTTGGAGCTGGGGTTACACATGGTTGTGAGCCCCCTGATGTGGGACCCAAACTGGAGTCCTCTGGAAAGCAGTGCTCTTAACTGCGGCACCATCTTTCCAGCCTCGTAGCTGAGTCACAGACAAAGAAACAAGTGAGTGTGTGGAGGTGACGACTCAGCTTAATTTTGCCTTTGGTGTTAAATGTTAAGACCACCACTGTTAACACTTGGGGCAGGCTCTGCCTCTTAGTTCATTTATAACCAAGAACGCAGATTGCTAAATTCAGACCTGTCTGTTCCTCTGCACAGCACAGCCCTGCCCTGATCCAACGGTGCCACCTAATGGCTACATTTCACCCGTGCAAGCCAAGTACATCCTGAAGGACAGTTTTTCTGTCATCTGCAAGACTGGCTTTGAGCTTCTACAAGTGAGTCACTAAAAAACTGAGTGCCTATGATCAAGACGGTTTTTAATTTGGAGATGAAAACGGGAAGTGCTTATGCAGAAAAAAATCCAAGTAATAATAAGTCTGCAGCAAACAAAGAGGGATGGCATGGACAGTCTTTGTGGGGGGTGGGAGTGGTGGGGGTGGGGGAGGCCTCTGGTGGCGGTGGTGGCGGTGGTGGTGAAGGTGAATCCTGCCTTTCATTTTTGTTTTGAGGCAGTTTTGCTATGTAGTCCAAGCTGGCCTGGAACTATGTAGTTCAGGCTGGTCTCAAGTTCAAAATCCTCTGCCTCAGCCCCCCCAAGTGTTGGGATGACTAGTATATGCCACCATAAACAGTTTTGCCTTTTAAAAATTGTCACTTTGTTTTTCTAAAAGTTTTCAATGCTTATTTTAAGTGCATTGGTATTTTGCCTGCATATAAGTCAGTGTGAGTGTCAGGTCCCCTGAACTGGAATTACAGTTGTGAGCTGCCATGTATGTGGGCGTTGGGAATTGAACTTGGGCACTATGAAGAGTAGCTGTGCCCTTAACGGCTGAGTCATCTCTCCAGCCCTTTTTGTTTTTTGAGGCAGGGTTTCTCTAAGTAGTGCTGGATGTCCTGGAACTCACTTTGTAGACCAGGCTGGCATCCAATCACACAGATCTGCTTGCCTCTGCCTCCTGAGTGCCTGGATTAGCTGTTCATTACACACCCAGTTTTGTTTTGTTGAGGCAGGATTTTTTTGTGTAGTCCTGGCTGTCCTGGAATTCACTTTGTAGACCAGGCAGGCATTGAACTCATAGAGATCCGCCTGCCTCTGCCTCCCTAGTGCTGGCACTGAAGGCCACCACACCTGGTGCTGCAGCTGTAGTTTTTTGAGACAATGGCTCAAGATGTAGCCCAGGCTGGCCATGAGCTCTGACTTCCTGCTTCAGCCTCTCCAGTGCTAGGATTATAGGTGGACATGGTCACACCCGGCTGAAACTTTTTCTTTCGGTACTGAGGATTGAACTCATACACACTAAGTATGCTCTCTATCACTTAGCCTACACGCCCCACACCCATCTGTTGCAGAGGCTCTTCTAGAGAGCTAGTCATTAAAAGAACTTCTGTTCATCTGTACATTGCAGCAGCTCTCTGGAAAGTGGCTGAAACAACAGAAAGGAGTGTGCTCACCTTGCCCCATGAGCTCTGCGTAGCTCCTCTTCAATTAAGACTTCCCTGGCCAGCTGATGCCCTTCCAGGGGAACAGCTCCTGGCTCACAAAGATTAGACAGCCCTGGAAAGAGTACATTCTGCAAAGTTATAAATAGTGCTCACTGTTAAGGGAGAGGGAATATAATTTTAAAAACTGCTTAGCATGTTGCTTCAGGGGCACAGGTAAGAAATTAACTCATCCTCTTTGTGTTCTTCAAAATTGTCATTGAATCCCAGTGGTAAAAAGCAATAACCCTGGAATGACAGCTAGGGATGGAGTCCAGTCTGTGGAGGGCAAAGCGGGGAAAGTCCCATCTTACAAACCTCTTGGTCAGGCTCTTTTCCACTTTTGACTGCAAGACCATAAACTTGTTCAGTTGTTTTGAAACCGCTTCATGTAGCCCAGGCTGGCCTTGAACTTGCTATATAGTTGAGGATAAGCTTGTCCCAGTTCTCTTGCTTCTACTTCCCCAGGGCATGTTCCATCATGCCCAGTTTATGTGGTGCTTTAGATCAAACCCAGGACTTTTTAGATGTCAGTAAAGCATTCTATACATCCTGTTTATCATTTAAATGAAAAAAAAATGTGTATCTTTTGAAACACTACAGCTTTGGCAAATGGCACTCTCTTCCATTAATGCATACTTTCTCTCTCTGGACTATGTAGACCAGGCTGGCCTCAAACTCAGAGATCTGCATGCCTTGGATTTAAAGGTGTGTACCACACTTGGCTTAAATGGTTGACATTATTTCAGGGACTTGTCTTTGTCTGGATTAAAGGTGTGTACCACCACAGTCAGCTTAATGCTTGACTTTAGTAACTATCTCTGCAGTTTTTTGAAAACATTGGCATTTTGGTGGGGGTGGGGATGGGGGTGTAGGTAGAGACAAGAGTTTCTCTGTGTAGCCATGACTGTCCTGGAACTTGATTTGTAGACCAGGCTGGCCTTGGACTCAGAGATCCATCTGTCTCAGCCTCCCTGAGTGTTGGGATCACTGGCACTGCCACCATGCCAGACTCCTTTTGGCACTTTTGAGAAAAAGAACATTTATTTGTATGTGGCTGCACACAGCATGCGTGGAGGGCAGAGGACCAGCTTCCCGGTGTCAGTTCTTTTTCCCATGTCGGTTCCAGATCTCAAATTCAGGTTGGCAGGCTTGGCAGCCAATTACCTACCTGATCTGCTGAGCATCTCACTGGCCCCATCTGGCACTTGGTAGAAAGAAATGGTGGAAAGGCTGGAGAGATGACTAAGCAGAGGACTGGATTCAGTTCCCAGGGCCACCATGGCAACTCACAACCACCCTAACTCGTTTCAAGGGGTCCAAGGCTGCCTTCTGCTGACCTCTTCGTACACTAGGAACACAGGTGGTACACACATGCATGCAGGCAAAACACTCAAACCCATGAAACAAACCGAATAAATAGTGTGAGATTGTGCACACCTTTAATCCCAGCACTCAGGAGGCAGAAGCAGTTGGACGTTGTGAGCTCAAAAGATAGCCTGGTACACAGAGTTCCAGGACAGCAGGACTTCATAAAAATAAATAAATGGAGGGGCTGGGGCCTAACCCCCAACCTCAGAGGAAGAAAACAAGTAAGAGACAGCAACAAGAACTTTGAGCCAGATGGGTTCTAAGATGCACTGGAAAGTGGTATATGGTAAGAATCGCAGTTATTAGCGTACAGGTGACGTAAGCCAGCAGTGCTGTTGGCAGTAAATGTGCACATGGAACAAGGCAGCGGGGCCACAGCTGCTGCCCTCACTTGGGAGCACTGGGAAGCTCTGGTATGGGGAGTGACCTGATGTTAACAGGGAGCTCATTCTCTGATTTTCCTCTTCAGGGTCCTGTGCCCCTAAGATCGTTCACTGCTGTCTGCCAGAAAGACGGATCCTGGGACCGGCCAATACCAGAGTGCAGCAGTATGGTCATACGGTGACAACCCTTCCCTTCTGCCACCTGTCCCATTTCCGTGTTGTCCCTTCATGTGTACACACATGAAGGTCACTGTAGAGTTAGAGCAGTGGTTCTCAACCTCCCTAAGCGCTGCGGCCCTTTAATATAGTTCCTCATGTTGTGGGGACCCCCAACCATAAATTTTCATTGCTATGTCATAACTGTAATTTTGCTACTGCTATGAATCATATCTATTTTCCAATGGTCTTAGGCAACCCCAAAGGAATTGCAACCCATAGGTTGAGAACCATTGGGTTAGAGGATGTCTGCCTCTTCCACCATCCTACCTGCCCCCCCCCCCCAGGATTTCTCTTCTCTCTATAGCTTTGCGCCTATCCTGGAACTCACTCTGTAGCCCAGGCTAGCCTCGAACTGAGAGATCTGCTTGGCTCTGCCTCACAAGTGCTAGGATTAAAGGCATACACCATCCATCACCTGGCCCGGAATCTTAATTAGGAAGCACAGTGCTATGGTTGGTTTACCTGGGTGCTGGGAATCTGAACTCAAGTACTTATGCTTGTGCAGAAAGCACTTTCCTATTCTGAGCAATCTCCCCAGTCCACCCATTATTGCTTTGTGGCTTCTCTAGTCATTACCATACCCACCCTACCCCCGCCAAATGAATCATTTATTAGGGTGTGAATTCCAGATTCACTTCTACTCAAGTCTCTGTGCCAGGAGTAGAAGTGCTGGGGAGAGGCACTGAAATCATTCCTAAGTGTAAAACACTGCTCTTGCAGACAGAAGAAATGTAGGAAACTTAATCCCTATCACCCTACAGAAAAGTGTGATGCTACTGTGTAGGCCTCTCTCCAGTTCTACCCCACCCTAAGCCATGGGCATACATGTGCACACTTGGCACACACGTACATGGATAATGGCACACATTAGCATTTTGAAAACTAAGAAATTTCTCAAGAATCACATGCTTAGTACTCTTTCAACTATGACAGTATACATATTTGAAAACTAAACTTCTCCCCAATTAGATTCACCAATTCTTTCAGTCTCAATGTTGAGCAGGGTTGACAGTGTGGGCAAATGGTGGTCTGGGTCTGATCCTGTCACTTGCTGTGCAGGTGTAGACACATCTGGTGTTATTTCACCTGTGGCATGGCAGAGCAGCCACAACAGAAATTTGAGCTGAGGCTGGAGAAGATGGCTCAGCAGTTGAGCACTGTTTGCTCTTCCTGAGGACCCTGGTTCAATTCCCAGCACCCACATGGCAGCTCACACCTGTCTGTAACTCCAGTTCCAGGTCTTTTAATACCCTCACATATATGTACATGCAGGCAAAACACCAATGAATATAAAAATAAATTAAAAATCCCGGCAGAGGACAGAGCAAGTTCTAGGACAGCCGGGGCTATGTAGAGACACTGTCTCAAAAGCCAAAAAATAAAACAAAAAACCAAAACCTGAAACAATCAACACCCCTCAGGGTTTCTTCTACAAAGCTCAAGCTGTGAACAGGAAAATAGAGACAAGTCCCTTAATCCACTGGTTTATGTCACACAAGAACATGGTCTTTTCTTCCATGTTATCCTGCAGACCATCTCTTTTGTGAGAGCTATGCAACTCCAAGTGTTTCTGAATTCCCTGCACTGGAGAGGCCACCCACTCCTTTCCAGGGAAGTCCCTTCAGTGAAGAGCCACAAAGTTGAAGCTATTCTTGCTACTTTTAGAAGTGGCATTAGTGCCACGTACCATGTAGAGAATGAGGCCAGCACAAGGCCCACCTGGCTCTCCACTTACTGGTCCTGGAGAAGACACTGGGGGCTTCACCTGTGTCACTCAGGTACCCCACCAGGCTACAACCTCCACCCCAGAGTACAGCTTCTCCCATTTCTTTACTAGTTGTTGACTGTGGCCCTCCTGATGACCTACCCAATGGCCACATAGAATACATCACAGGCCCCCAAGTGACCACCTACAAAGCTGTCATTCAGTACAGCTGTGAAGAGATTTTCTACACCATGAGCAGCGATGGTAAGTACTTTCTTCAAGGAAGGGTGGGTGGTACTTGGAACTTGAACCAGACTTTTTGGCTAAGGAAGACAAAGGATTAAAAGGCCTTCCTCCCTTGTCGTTAGTGAAATATTTTACAGTTAAAGTGACTTTAATGTCAATTTGCAAGAATCTGAAAACAGATCTTATCTAGTAAATGACTACTACAAACACACAATATATTCCAAATGGTTTAATTTAACAAGTCAAAACCTTATCATTAAGCACTTGAGATCTTGATACATATTCAAGTTACACATCTAAAAGGTTTCCACTTTGCAAGCAAACATGGTAATGCAGACACCTATTTATGAAATCATGTAAAATGGTTATCACACACCTCTCCCCACCACAGATGCTCAAGAATCAACATTTTTCAAAGGATTATTCAAGCAAATGACAAGCACAGTTAAACATTTTTGCTTTTCCAACAATTTGCAGGTAAATATGTGTGTGAGGCTGATGGATTCTGGACGAGCTCCAAAGGAGAAAAATTCCTCCCGGTTTGCGAGCCTGGTAATGGATACATTTATAAGACTCATAGCTGACAGAGTAGATGGAGGACAAGGGTAGGCAGACATGGAAGCTCAGCATCTGGCTTGGCTTGGGCTAATGTAACTCCTAAGTGTGTTCTCATCACCCCTTTGCATACGGAGGCTGCTAGGTGCTAGCTGCACTTATTTGATTATTTTTGACCTTTATGACTAGGCAAGCATAAAAAAATTAAATGATTTCTTAAATTATCTCAAGCCATTTATACATATATAAACACAAATTCTTGTTGAGTTACTTTTCTTCTCTGTAAAAGTGCTATTAAAACCCAAAGCTAATAACTTCATTATTTCCCTAAGCAACTGTTTTCAATGACATCTAGGTTTTTAAACATTAATGCAATTTGCCTTTTAATAGTATTTAATTTTTTTAAACCAGAATTGGCTCCAACAATAATAGTTGAATGCTTTAAAAAAAAATTTTAAGGTAATAATACACTCATTACCCCTGAGTTAGCTGGCTTAAATTAGTTTTCTAACCCTGTATTTGGCTGACATGCTACTTCTAAGTTTTAATCAAAGTGCAAGGCCACAATAAAAAACATATGCTGCATTCCTAAGTAATTAGCTTGCAATAGACACTTTAAACTTAATGTTTGGATGACTCAACCAGACCAAAAATACAAATTTTAGAACCAGAAGCATCTCTGCAACATTTGTAATTTTTAGATTTTTACATTCAAAGGCAACAGTAATTTTGTAAGTTATAACCTTAACTCCTGCCTTCCCAGAATTCCCAGTGAATGCAGCAGCAAAACAAGAGTCCTGACCTTTTGCCTCTATGTAGTGTTCATGTCTTTGTGCACACAATTACTGTCTACACTGTCTACAGCTTCCCTCAAACTTAGTTTTCTTTTAGCAAAACCAAAGAATCTGTGAAATCTTACTGATCTTGAGAACAAGCTAAGCAACTATAAAAAAGGACTTATCAAGTCTTTACACTATTTAGAACAACCTCACTTGCCTAAACAGAGAGGATGCCTGCCTGTCAGCTCATGGGATAAAACTGTTGGTTGACACGAACTGTAGCCTTGTTTCTGCTCTTTCCTCAGTTTGTGGGCTGTCTACACTCACTACAAGAGGCCGCATATTTGGAGGGCAGTTGGCAAAGCCTGGTGACTTTCCTTGGCAAGTCTTACTACTGGGCGAAACTATAGCAGCAGGTGCTCTTTTACATGACAACTGGGTCCTAACAGCTGCTCATGCTGTGTATGGAGTAACAGAGGCAGCATCCTCCCTGGACATTCGCATGGGTATCCTCAAAAGGCTCTCACCTAATTACACCCAAGCCTGGCCTGAGGCTGTCTTTATACACGAAGGTTATAATCACGGTGCTGGTTTTGACAATGATATAGCACTGATTAAACTCAAGAACAAAGTCACAATCAATAGGAGCATCATGCCCATTTGTCTGCCAAGAAAAGCAGCTGTACCCTTTATGATGACAAAGGACACTGGAACTGTGGCTGGCTGGGGGTTAACCCAAAAGGGGTTTCTTGCTAGAAACCTGATGTTTGTGGACATACCAATTGTTGACCATCAAAAATGTACTTCTGCCTATGAAAAGATCTACCCAGGAGAAAGAGTAACTGGAAACATGCTCTGTGCTGGCTTTGAAACTGGTGGCAAGGACAGCTGCAGAGGTGACAGTGGAGGGGCATTAGTGTTTCTAGATAATGAAACACAGCAATGGTTTGTGGGAGGAATAGTTTCCTGGGGTTCCATTAATTGTGGGAAGGCAGAACACTATGGTGTCTACACAAAAGTCATAAACTATATTACCTGGATAGAGAACATAATGAGTAATTTTTAACTCGCATGCCTCCAATTAGTAAATTATTTCTCATTTTTACAAGTACCCGGAAAAGCTCTTAGCAGTAAGAGCACCCAAGAAGCATCGATGGCCCACCCCAAACCAGATCAAACTTATAGGCACTCAACTTTGTTGAGTCTAGGTGTTCGATACAATAGCATTATCTTTGCCAACCCCAGACACAAACTCACTATGTCAAGTTGTATTGATTTTCTACAATCTACTTAATATTTCATACTCGCTGTTGATTTTTCTAGTATGTTAAGACCTCTCAAAGGTCTTAATGTCTTAATGACCTCTCAAAGTGCAGAATATCTGATCACTTCTCTTTTCAAAGGTAAACTGAAAGCTGGTATGCTATTTCCCTATTAAAATCAGTACCATAAAACAATGTGGTTTTTTTTTGGGGGGGGGGGGAATCCATTTCCAGAATACTGGGATAATAGGCAGTCTACCATATTTCAAATTATTGGATAAAAATAACATGGAAAAGCATTTTACCTCCTCAAAAGGGTGATTTAGCAATCTGTTTGAAAAAGCCTAAAAAACTCTTCCTTTTCCAGTCTCATGTTCTAGGCTGGTCTTAAACTTGTAATGAATCAGTAAATCCAACCCTTTCTTTTGCTGCTACCAGCTAAATGCTTAGGTGGATGTGCCACACCCCACTTTATCTGGTGTTGGCTGGCAATCAAACCCAGGCCTTTGGGCATGTTAACTAGGTAAGCCAACTAAGATACATTCTGAACTCCTTACGCCTACCTTTTGAGACAGCCTGCTCCAGGCTGACCTCAAATTTACTATTTTGCCTTAGCCTCCCAAGTGCTGGGTATTAAATGTGTGCCACTATACTTGGACCATTTTTTTCTTAAGTGAGCATGACTTGGGCACAAGTGAGCCAAATAGATCAGATGGCACAACAGTAGAAAACAGACCTGTATACAGTAGACTCATTCTCATATGTAACAGAAGCAGCAGTAATTCACCCTAAGTAACTGCTTTCCTCCTAAGATGCTACCTTAATCTTAAAATGTGGCATTTGATTATACTTTGCTCTTCCAACAAGTTTTTGACAGGGTTTCACTATGGAGCAACAGCTGGCCTGCAACTCAGATGTGCATGTCCCAACTTCTGGGATTAAAGGCATGTGCCACCACACCCAGCTGGAGACTCACATTTTTAAATAAAGGATGAAAATGCTGTACTGCATCTTCCCACATAAGTCACTGTTTAACTTTCTAGCATTTTTGTCATGAAACAGCAATATTTTTTTCCAGTAAGACTCCAGACACTATAAACTGTTGGTGGCAAGAAAACTTTTTATTTAACTGTGGTTCAAAGATTGTTCTTAAGAATGAATGCATTTTGATGATCAAATACTTTCAAAAACCAAATCTTTGCCAAGTAGTTTATTTCTGAAACTTCATTTAGGGCAAATAACTATCTACAGCTACGTCATACCATAAACATGTTAAAAGGCTACTCAACATTGAAAGCCTTCTATGACCAGTAACTCTTTAACAAGTGCAAACAAGGGATCAAAACCATGCTATCGACAAGTAACTTACCCCAGGACTCCTGGACGGCTTGCCAGTTTAGTCTTTGGAGGTCCCCGAAAACCATTTTAATGTTACCATGTTACTGCTGCTGAGTAATAGTGCAAGTGCTAAAATGCAAAATTCAGATGTACAGGGTTTGGAAATCATGCAGAGAAAAAAATTTACAATAACTCAAGATCCCTTTACAGAGGGTACTGAATAATGAAACACTGTGTGCATAACAAGTCTCTAAAGGATATAAAATTTTAAAACACGCACCTTGCAAAATGACAAACCTATTTATCATAATCTATTTAGGTAAGGGCATTAGGGAAACTATCAACAAAAAAATGGTCACATCTTTCCAGTTAGAAAAGGAGCTCCCCAGTTCTCAGTAGTTACAGGAATAGTAGTTACAATAAACAAGGTATTATTGCTTTTACATTCTTAACAATGCATTGTGAGAGCCTAATCTGATTTTGTGAGCGTATTTGTTCGTCACTATATGGCCCCCACACCCCAAAGGATAAGCGCCCACCTCACTTAAGACTGCCGGAGATAGACAACCCACCCTATTAGTTCTTAAAGCTATCAGGCTTCTTAATGAATTTCAGGCACACGGTTTCTTGGTTTCTTCTACTTCATCCCTATTGCAATTAATTCCACTTTTCAAATCCCCAAATGAAAGATGCTTATCATCCCTTCTTTTCCATTGATAATGCTCTGCTACAAAGCATTTGAAAACAACCGTTTTGCCCCTGCTCCCAAATAGTTTTAGAAGGCATGACTTCCCAATGGAGGTTTATACAGCCAGGTCAATAGCAATCACTCAAATGCACGGAGGCACTCAGAACAAGCTGAAGGGTAACTGCTTACCATTTTAGGTTCTGTCACCCAGACTCATGAAAAACTAGATTAAAAACAAAACAACCCATGGAAAAACTTTCACTTTGGATAATGCAAGAACAAATAGCAATTAAATCTGGGTATCAGGTGTCAATGCATGACAGGTGATGAATCCATTTGACTTGAGACAACTTTTCAAATAAGTTTATTTGAAGCAAAATAAACTACTGCCAAGAAACTTTATGAAAGTTCCATCTCAAAAGGGTCAAAAAGGGGAATTAACTGCTATGAATTCTTTGCATTCAGGGCTGCAAAACAAAGACACATATTATTTAAATCAGTTTTATTTAAGAATTTCCAACAATGACAACTCTTATAAAAAAGCATCCAAGCACAGGACACAGAACTGCAGCAAACAGCATTCTTATGAGTAGCTAACAGACATGAGAACTTCCACCCTTCTTTGAGACACCTGAGCTCACTGGTGAACTCTGCTTCCAAGTTCTCCTGCAAAGCACACCACAAGCTCAGTCCATGTTCGCAGCCCATCAGCTTCAGTTCACGTTCCCACACTTCCAGATCAGTAACAGAGGAGAACACACACCATACAGCATTCACAGCAGTTGACAGAGGGGGAGGGAAGTACAAGTATTTCACTTAACACATTCAACTAAAGTGGGTTTTCTAAGAACAAAACTCAAAGTCTTCCAACAGATGTGGATGTCCTTTGATGCAAAAACATTCGTACGTTATTTGCTATCATTGCTCTCTGCACACTCTCTCACCAAAGCCACAGGATTGAGTGACACATCTCTCCAAGTTAAAAAATATCCATTTTGCACCACCAAGTCTCTGCACGCGCTCTCTCCTTTCCTCGCTCATACTAGCCTTTCATGCCTCGGCACCACCATCAATCCCACACAAGGTTTCAAAAGTTCAAACAGCCTTCTGGTTCCATATCACAGCCTTGCGTTCATAGCGTTGATACGACTCCATGAAATAAAGAGTAGCGGATAAAAATGGAACACCCACCGTCAAAGACGCAGCCTGTGCAGCGTGATGACGAATTCTTGGATGAGAAAGCATGTAGACAGAAGTATTCCTATGGCAGAATATTTACAGCACTACTTTCAATGAAGTGCTTCTTCCATAAACATTTGAAATGAGATGAACTGCAGAGATTAAATGAAGGCTTCATATTGTACTTTCGTATATGAAGGAAGACAAGTGTTAAAAACAAAACCAAAAGAACCAAACACCATGACATCATGATCTCCCAAATGGAGATTTTCCTAAGGAAAAAATTCATAGGGTGGGATTCAAATTAAAATGAGAAAAGAATGTAGTTCTAACCAATGGTTTCTACTCTGAACATGCAAAGAATCCATTTAACAAGTCCAATGATAGATTATTACAGAGAAACCTTCTGAGATCAACTGTAGTGTTGGTTTACCAATTAGGCAAACAGCAGTTCACTTTCACCCACTCAGTATTTTAACCCTTTATATAACAAAACTTATAAAATTCATTTAGCTTTTCCTCTTTTTCTAAAGAAAAATGTCAAAAATACTGCTGAATATACTCCACACTGAACAAACCAATCTGAAAATTTTTAGTACATATGTATTTTACAATATACTTACCATGAGTTTAGAAAAATTTGAATCCCACCATTCTATACCTACCTACCTATCAACCAACCAAGCTACCACCAACCCCCACTGCCTACATTCCCCAGCCAGAGGATTTAGAATCCATGCTTGAGCCAAAGCCACCATTAAAACCACTGCCTGACCCTGCATTTGATGCTGACCCCCAACCAAGAGGGGCACCAGAGTTAGATCCACTGTAGGAATTATTTCCAGAACCAAAAGCCTGATTTGGCTCCCTCTGCATGCTGCCCTGGCTTTGGTTATTACCAGATGGACCTGACTGGTTCTGCTGGCTGGCTAACATGCCCATCATACCCCAACTGCTCTGCAATGCTGCCTGGGCAGCAGCCATCATTGCTGGATTAATGCTAAAAGCCCCGAAGTTCATTCCTCCACCCATATTACCACCCTGGTTATTTCCCAAGCCAGCTCCACCCCCTCTACTGTTACCAAACCCACCCTGATTCCCAAAGCCACCTGGATTACCACCAAATCTTCCACTTCTTTCTAACTGTCTATTGCTATTATGCTTAGGTTCAGCATTGGATATATGCACGCTGATTCCTTTAATGATCAAATCCTCTCCACAAAGAGACTGGGCAACCTATAAGAAACAAGGGATGTAAATGGTGATTAAACCAACTCACACACCAAAACAGCAACAAACCCAAATCTTAGTACAACCCATCTAAGCAGGAAGAAAAACAAGCAATTAATGCTAATTTCACTTTGGTAATGTTACCATCAACATTTGTAATTAAAAGGTATGTAACAGCCCCAAAGTCCACATAATGAGAAACATCAGAAGGGCACCTTACAACTATCTAAACCCAAACACTCTATCCCTAAGGGTGGCAATCAATCATTTGGAACAAACCACTCATCATTTTTAGTGCTAGAGACTGAGCTCAGCACCTGGAGTACTATGCTGGACACATACAGTAGCCCCGAACCAGATACATTCCCAGCCCTGGAACAAATTAAGAAGAAAAATACCTTATCATCTGCAAAGGTAACAAAGGCAAAAGCCCTGAATGGTTTGGGAATGAAGACATCTACCACTTCTCCATACTGACAAAAGAACTGTTGAAGTTCTTCAGCAGTCATGTCCTCTGTACAACGCCCAACAAACACCTTTCTGCTTCTCAAAGGTTCATCTGGGCTTTGCTGCTCAAAAGAAAAGGATAGCAGAAATAACAAATAAATAAAGATACACTTTGTCTTTTCCCCCTCCTTGGGTGTTTTTCTTTCTTTTTATTTTTTTTTTGAGACAAGGTCTCACTTTGTATCCCTGGCTGGCCTATGCCTCTGGGTGCCGGGATTAAAGGTGTGCCAAAAAGACTTGTGGCCCCTTCAAGGTCAGAAGGAGGGATTGGGTCACTCAGAACTGGAGTTAGTTGTGTGCTGTCATGTGGGCGTTGAAACCTGAACCAATCTTTCTCCAAGAACAGTAATTACTAATGAACTTCCCAGTCTCACTTCCTTGGGATTTTAAGACAGCCCCTCATGTACCCCAGGATGGTCGTAAGCTTGATATAAAGTGAAGACAATCTGGAACTCCTGATCCTCCTGTTACCACCTCCCACGTGCTAGAATTACAGTGATTCACACCAGGTCATTTCAACTTCTTTTACACACGAGACCATTATGTGCATGTTCGGGAGAGGTTGATGCTAGCCATCTTTCTTAATCATTCTCCACCTTCCTTTTGGAGGCTGAGTCTCGTACTGAATCTTTATTTGGCTAGACTGGTAGCCAGCTAGCTCTGTGCCTCCCTCCCCCCTCTCCAGGGGTGGAATTACAAGCACATGGTACCATAACCAGCTCCTTTGAAAAACAAAAAACCTTGGGTTCTGGCTGGGAGTAATAGTAGTAGCACAGGCCTTAAGAGTCAGGCAGTGGTTAATCCCAGCACTGGGGAGGCAGAGGCCAGACTGGTCTGTCTACAGAGCTATGCAGAGACCCTGCCTCAAAATAAAGATGTGTGTTCCTAGATCAAGTTCAGGCCCTCATGCCTGAGGTAAGCACTTTATGGACTGACCAGTCCAAATCAAGTTTTAAATTATGAAAGTATACCTTGACCCCAAACCAAACGTTCCAAAAAAGGTCTCATTTGCTTGCTTGGAATAAGTCTGGGCTGGGGATGTATGTAGCTCAGTGGCCAAACACTTGCTCAGTAAAGCACTGGATACTAGGTTTCCCAGCACATTAAAATCAACATTAAGCTGGGTGGTGGTGGCACACACCTTTATCCCAGCACTCAAGGAGGCAGAGGCAGGTGGATATCTGAGTTCGAGGTCAGCCTGGTCTACAGAGAAAGTTCCAGGACAGCCAAGGCTACAACAGAGAAACCTACCTTGAAAAACTAAAAGGTCCCCTGTCATCAGTGTTCCCAAATGCACTTAACCTTTTAAGGTCATCTGAGAAAAAATTCCCCTAGCATACAGGTAAAGAGCAAAATACCTTAGAATTGGGAAGTTTACAGTCACACCATCGCCCATCTATCATATGTCGTTGGGACATTACTTTCACTTGGGTGTCATATTCCGTAAATCGAACAAAGCCAAACCCTTTCGAGTGACCAGTTTTAAGATCTTTCTTGACCTAAGAAGAAAAGATTGAAATTTATTCTAATACCACACATACACCAAATCAGAGTTCACATAAAAATCTGATGGCTTCAACAGAATGAAGTAGCACACTGAAGTTAATAAAGTTAGTTCAACGCAACAAAGCCAACAGTAGGGAACCAGGTCATTAACAGTAAAAAATGACGCACTTGCACAATAGAATTAACAATGGTTTAGAATGAGCACAAATAGAAGAAGATCTAACGTAACCCATTTCCTTTAAACTGGCAGTTCTCAAACTTCCTAATGCTGTGACCCTTTAATACAGTTCAGTTCCCCATGTTATGATGACCCCAACCATAAAATTATTTTTATTGCTACTTCATAACTGTAATTTTGCTACCGTTATGACCCATATATATAAACAGACTTAACAAAAAGCTGTTATCCAGAATCAAGTTTACCTGAACCATAAGAACCTCTCCAAAAGTACTGAAATAGTCTTTAAGATCTTGTTCTGTTGTTTTCCAGGGGAGACCCAACACTATTAGGTCAGATGTTTTCTGGACTGCTCTTTTCACTTTCACCGCTGAGGAAGCATCTGTCTCATCCATTTTCCTTTTGTTATCTAAACAAGGCAAGCAGAAACCAGGATTTAGCAGTTCTTTAAAAAGACAGGTGGATCTCTTCTAGGCCAGCCTGATCTACAGAGCAAGTTCCAGGACAGTCAGGGCTACACAGAGAAACCCTTTCTTGAACAACAAAATACAAAAAGCAAACAAGATTAGATCTATAAACAACGAAGACACTAAAAACTGCTAAGTCTCCTCCTTAAGGACAGAATGTAGCTTAAGTGGCTGGAGTGCTTTTCTGGTGCAAAAAAATCAAGGAATTCCAATTCTAGTTTTGTATTATCTTTTTGAAAACTGTTTTGTGTATTATGAGAAAGTGCTGAGTATAGCACCTGTAAGCAGTTTCTGGCCTTCTGTCCTGTTAGGCAGGGTGTGTTTTGTTATTTCTGGGGAAGGCTGCACATCACTGCAACTGGCTTTTTAATGGTTCTAGAGATAAGACAGGTTGCCTGGCTTGCTCTGCAAGTGTCTTTACTGGACCAGCTATCTCCCTGGCCCAGGTTTTGAATAATGCTAAGACTGTAAAATCAATTGTATGTTCTGAAAACCTGTATCCAAATTAATGCCAATTCCACTTCATTTTAATTTTGTGGCATTAATATATCTGACTAATCCAGGGGATCAGACACCCTCTTGTGATGCACATGGTATACAGAAAATATCCATATACACACTTCTAACATATATAAAAATGAAAATTAGCAACTTTTTTTTTTTTTGGTTTTTCGAGACAGGGTTTCTCTGTGTAGCTTTGCGCCTTTCCTGGAGCTCACTTGGTAGCCCAGGCTGGCCTCGAACTCACAGAGATCCGCCTGGCTCTGCCTCCCGAGTGCTGGGATTAAAGGCGTGCGCCACCAACGCCCGGCGAAAATTAGCAACTTTTATTTCCACATGTAAATTTGGGTGCTTTCATAGCAATAAGGAAGCTTGTTTATGGAGACGGTAATCTGGAGGAATCCTTTCCTCATCCTCCCTGCAGTCATTACTAGTGCACGCCACCTTGAACTACCTGCCAGGCATGTTCTACCTCCAACCCCGTTCATTTCCACACAGTATCCCATTATGTTCCCATAGTGACCTTCAAAATTGAGTTTCTTCTTCTGCCTGAGCTTCCTAACCTTCAACTTCAAGTGTGTGCCACCACCCCAACCAACATCAAGTGTCCTTTTAATTCAAGGTAAACACTGAGCTACACGGCCAATGACGTAAGAAGTGACACAGTGAAAAAGCAAATTTAGCCTGGCACATATACTGTCTTTAAATCCTCCCCAATTTCTTGGACATACATTAGCTTCTGCATATTAACCAACTTTGGTGGACTGACCTTGGTTGAAATGTCCTGTATATAAAAAAATCAGGCTGGCCTAGAAACTCACTATATAGCTCAGACTTGCCTCAAGCTCAATCTTTCTGCCTCACTCCATCTCCCAATGCTGGGAGGATTACAGGTATATGCAGGACTTTGTTCTACTATATCATAGTAAAAGCAACAATGTACCAATTCCCACACAATCATAAAAGACAGGGTCTTAGCTGGTGGGTGGTGGTGGTGGCAGAGCCAGCAGGATCTCTGAATTCAAGGCCATCCTGGTCTACAGAGCAAGATCCAGGACAGGCACCAAAACTATACAGAGAAACCCTGTCTATCCCCAAGCTCAAAGATCTACTTGCCTCAGTTTCCTTGAGTGCTGGGATCAAAGGCATGTGCCACCAGGACAGCTTTCTCATACTTCTAAGAACAGCGGTAGTAAGAGGCGGAGAGAATAAGACCAAAATCTTATAATCAAAGTAGTTCAGTTCTATACTAATTCAAAATTGTGAGCCAATGCATTTGATGTTCATTTGAGGGAAAGAGAGGTTAATTTAAATAAGGGAGCCGGAGGTTAAAAGCACCTGCTGCTCTTCTGGAGGATCAGGGTTTGGTTCTAGCACCCACAGGGCAGCTCACAACCATCCAACTCCAGCTTCAGAAGGTTGGGTGCCCTTTTGCACCAGGCAGACATAGTGCATACATACATATGAGAAAACCAGGCCTGGTGGCACACACCTTTAGTCCCAGTTACAGACAGTTGCAAGCTGCCACATGGTGCTGGAAATTGAACCCAGGTCCTCTGTCTGCTCTTCACCACTAAGTTATCTTTCCAGCTCCCAAGGAATTTTTTTAAAAAAAAGATTTATTTTATTTATTATATAGTGTTCTTTCTGCAAGTTTGCCTGTACTTCAGAAGAAGGAGTCATATCTCATTATAGATGGTTGTGAGCCACCATATGGTTGCTGGAAATTGAACTCATGACTTCTGGAAGAGCAATCAGTGCTCTTAACCTCTGAGCCATCTCTCCAACCCAGAATTTAGTTTTAACAGCCTAAATTTGGCACCAAATTGCCAATGACTGTTCCAATGGCTTAATATTTAAATAGATACTCCTTTAAAGATCCCAGCTGGGCAGCAGTGGCACATGCTTTTAATCCTAGCACTCAGGAGGCAAGGGGATCTCTGTGAGTTTGAGGCCAGCCTGGTCTACAGAGTGAGCTCCAGGACAGGCACCAAAACTACAGAGAAACCCTGTCTCGAAAACAACAACAAAAAAAACCCTAGTCCTGCAATTTTCAATTATCACTTATTTAGACTGGGAACTTGCCAGAGTAGTCTAAACAAAATTGAAAAGAACTGGGTTGCAGAAGACATTTTGCCACAAAGCCCAAACCCTGAGGACAAAGCTCAATAGACTACCTGCCCAGCAAACTGGATATTACACTGGCACCAGTCCCCACACACAAATAATAATCTACAACTTAGGCTGGCCTACAAGTCTAACTGTAGTCAGCAATAATGCAAAACCCACAATGATTAACAAACCTTTGGGATAGTTGACAACATATACCAGATTGCCCCAGCCAGCATCTGGAGCATGCAGAATTCCTTCCACCAGCCGGACACCTCTCATACACTGAGACACTGGATTGCGGTAGCGCAGGCCACATGCCCCCGGAAACTGGGCTGTAACTGTGGACAACAATACTGTTCCATCATCTTCTGATGGTATTTCAATGGGCTCATCGTTCTCATCTTCTGTTACCCGAATATATTCAGACATCTTTGCTTGGTTTTCTAAAGGAAAGAGAGAGATGAATGACCAAAAGAGTAAGAACAATTATCTTTCTATGTCAGCTGCCACCACAACACCCTGTGCCACCTGAAACCTAAGGTTTCCTTTGTCATGCTGAAAAATTGAGGAAAAGGAAGGAGTTATCTAAAAAAGTGGTATATTTGCCAATCCACTTACTCAAATATTTTCTCAGGGCTTACTACATGCTTCAGTTGCTAAAATTCCAACATTGTTACCAGGGGGCCTGGTTGTTCCAAAACCAGACAAAAAACAGAGTGTTAAAGAACTAAGCACTGAGCCGGGCGGTTGTGGCGCACGCCTTTAATCCCAGCACTCGGGAGGCAGAGCCAGGCGGATCTCTGTGAGTTCGAGGCCAGCCTGGGCTACCAAGTGAGCTCCAGGAAAGGCGCAAAGCTACACAGAGAAACCCTGTCTCGGAAAACAACAAACAAACAAAAACACCCAAGTACTGGCCAGGCGGATCTCTGTGAGTTCGAGGCCAGCCTGGTCTACAAAGTGAGTTCCAGGACAGGCTCTAAAGCTACAGAGAAACTGTTTAGAAAAACAAAAGAACTAAGTATTTCTGCCACGACTTTTTCTCTTGCAAAACACTGTTTTCTTACCTGGCGCGCAAAGATTACAGACCATAACATTTCATCACCATCCTGAACGAATTTATTCTAAAGTCTGAGAACCTACATTGGGTTTAGCACGTGCTCTAAGTGGGTGGAAGAAATCAACAACGGATTTCCTCTGGTGCTGGTGGTGGAGCACGGAAACTGGCGACCAGAACAGAGAGCTTCAGTCCTCTGTTCCTCATTTTCGGGGAGGGATAGCTAACTTGAGCGTCGAGGACCGCAACGACGGACGCTCCGTGATGCAGGCCACGGCTTCCCAGAAGGCCATGCGTGATGGACGACGTTGATCATTTTCTCCCCCCTTCCATTCGGCCCGGGGTGGGGCCGCCAGGGTGCAAGGCCCGTGGCTGCAACGACTCTTTTCAAATGCGGAAACCCGAAGGGACCGGCACCGCTGGAGCCCCGGGGCCGCGACAAACTTCCGCCCACGGCTTCACGGCCCGGCAGGCTCGGCGCCCCGCTCCGGCGGCCGCCCGCGCTAGGCCCTAACGACGCGGCGGCGCGAGGCCAGCCAGGCCCCCGCTCCACAGCTCCCTTCCCGCGACGCAGGTCGCCTTAGGCCTCCCCCGAGCCGACATCCGAAGCACAAAGGCCGCCCTTGGCTAACCACTCACCCGCTAGGCCGCGGCTAGGAAGCACGACGAGGAAACGGAGGCAGCGAGAAACCCGATACAAGCCGAGCTACCGCTTCGTGCCCACAAAATGGCGCTAGGGCCGCCTCCCGCCCCCGCCCGCCTTCGGCCTCTCCCATCTGCTTCCCGTCGGGAGGGGAGCTCACCTGGAGGAACCACAGACGCTCTCTCCTCGAAGCGGCTCGGGTCCTATCAGACGCTTGAGCCTACATAAGCAACGCGGAGAACACAGGAAGGAGAGTGGCTGTGCCCGACAAGCTGAAAAATGAAAAACAGTGCGGCTACGTAGGCCTCGGATTCCCCCCACGTAACGTGGCAAGTGGCTTCGTCCGACCAACCGCCGGCCCTAGCTGAGGAGCTCGCGCTCATTGAAAGTGCGCGAGACTAGCGTAGGCCGGGAAGAGCGAGGCGGGACCGGAGCGGGCGGGGTGGGGCTACGAGGAAAGGGGCGGAGCCGGAGGCGGGCGGGGCGCGAGAAGGTCGGGCGCGGGATGGGGCGTCTCTCCGGGGACCCTGGCTCCCTGGTCTAAACGCTAGTCCAAATAGGTCTTCTGCCATTGCTCGGTGATTTCCAAACGTGTTAACACTAACTTTGGTTTACAAAATGGTAGCTGTCCTAAGTACTACTTTGTGTCAGGTACCTTTTTACCCACGCTGGCTGTAGGGGGAAAAAAACAGAATCGTGTGAATGGCAAGCAAGTGTTCTACCATTGACCTTGGGCTGTGCTCGTCCCTTGGAGTTTTCAGAGTTAGGGATAGTCTTTGCCACCAAGTATTGTTTTAGAGACAGGGATCTCAAAGTCACTGTGTAGCCCAGGCTGTCCTTTAACTCATCACGGCTCCCCATCTCCCATCCTCAGCCTCCCAAGTGTTGATGTTGCCCTAGCAGTCTGATGATGTCACTTACTTCTTGGTGAGTGAGGAAACTGAGGCAGAAAGCAACTTTTGCATGAAGTTTTGCAATATTTTGCATGAAGCCAAGCAGTGGTGGTGCACGACTTTAATCCCGGCAGAGGCAGGCGGATCTCTGTAAGTCTGAGGCCAGCCTGATCTACAGAGAGTTCTAGGATACAAGGATACACAGAGAAACCCTGTCTTGGAAAAAACAAAACACAGAGAAACCCTGTCTTGGAAAAATGAAAACAAAACACAAACAAAAACAAGAAGAAAAAAAAACGTATCTTGCATGAAATCACCAAAAGAGTAAGTGGTCACCCTAGGATTTGAGCCCTACAACGGAAAACACTTGGAAGTGCCAGTCTTTCAGTTCCAGTTGATGATGTGACCTAGTTTAACTTTGTAAAGGCTGAAGGCTAGCCCTACCACCAAGCTGCAGGCTGTAGCTCCGTTAGGCAGGATTTAAATTTCTTGGTGCATATGTGTATCTGACTCTTAGTTGAAAAGGTTTACACAGTGACAGGGTTTACACGGTTTTGCAGAACAGGGTGGCCTTAAACTTGCAGTGATCCTCCTGCCTCTGCTTCCTGGAGGCTGGATTTACAGGCATGCTATCATGCCAGGCTGAGTCTTCCTACTTTACAGTTACAAACGAAATCAGTTTCTCTTCACAGCAACCCAGTAAAGAGGTGCCATTGTGAGCATGGAGATCAATGCCTGGCCCCTTTTATAGTCCAGGCTGGCCTGAACTCCTGGATAATCCTGCCTCAGCCTACTGACTCCTTCCTCCCAGTATTATTTATTTATTTTGTGTTTCAAGACAGGGGTTTCTTTTCTTTTTTCTTTTTTCTTTCTTTTCTTTTTTCAAGACAGGGTTTCTCTATGTGGTTTTGGTGCCTGTCCTGGATCTCACTCTGTAGACCAGGCTGGCCTCAAATTCACAGAGATCTGCCTGCCTCTGCCTCCCGGGTGCTGGGATTAAAGGTGTGCACCACCACTGCCTGGCTTATTTTTTAATTTAAAAAAATTTTGAGGTTGGGCAGTGGTGGCACACACCTTTAATCCCAGCACTCAGGAGGCAGAGGCAGGCGGATCTCTGTGTTGCTTTGCATCTTTCCTGGAACTTGCTTTGGAGACCAGGCTGGCCTCAAACTCACAGAGATCTACCTGTCTCGAAAAAAACAAAACAAAACCAAAAAATTGAGACAGTCTCATGTAGCTCATCTGGTCTCCAGTTTATTGTATAACCTGTGCTGACCTTTGTTTCTTCTATTCCTATAGTACTTGTAGAATAAGTATGAGCCACCACACCTGTGAGTTTTTATTATTAAATTTTTTTTAATTGTTTATGGGTGTTTTACCTGAATGTATGTCTGTGTACCTTAAGCATGCCTGATGCCAACAGAGGCCAGGAGAAGTTGTTAGACCCCCTGGAACTGGAGTTACAGATGGTTGTGAACTGCTATATGGTTGCTGAGAATTGAACCCAGGTCCTCTGGAAGAGCAGTCAATGCCTCTTAACTACCGAGCCATCTCTCTTATCTTTTTTTTTTTTTTCCCCAAGACAGAGTTTCTCTGTGTAGCTATGCACCTTTCCTGGAACTCACTCTGTAGTCCAGGCTGGCCTCGAACTCACAGAGATCCGCCTGGCTCTGTCTCCTGAGTGCTGAGATTAAAGGCGTGAGCCACCACCGCCCGGCTCTATTATTTATTTGTTATGGTGCCGTGCCTCAAGCTGAATGCTCTATCATTACATTATTCCCCAGACCCACAACAAATTTTATAACTCCCCCACCCCCCCATGCCGGGCTCAAATTTTGTAACTTTTAAATACACACACACACACACACACACACATACACACACACACACACACACACACACACACATATTGTTTGTATTTTGTATATGTGTCTCTCTGTGCAGTGTGTGTGATTGAATGGCCAGGGAGACCAAAAGGTATTAGAGCTCCTGGAGTTGGACTGACCAGAGATTATGACTTTTATTTTGAAAATTTCAAAGCCTGCTTTGGTGAGGCATACTTTTGGTCCCAGATCTGGAGGCAGAGGCAGGTTGATCTCTGAGTTTAAGGCCAGCCTGGTCTACATAGCTAGTTCCAGGCCAGCCAAGGCTACATAGTGAGACCCTGTCTCAAAAACACTAAAAAGGGGGCTGGAGAGAATCATCTACTGCTCTTGCAAAGGACCCTGGGTTTGGTTCCCGGCACCCACATCTGGCCTCTCACAGCTGCCTGTAACTCCAGCTCCAGGGGATCTGAAACCTTTTTTATTTTTTATTTTATTTTATTTTTTTTTTTTGTTTCCCTGTATACCTGCACTCACAGGCACAAACCCACACTCAAACATATCAAACATATACATATAACAAAATAACTTTTTTTTTTTTTTTTTATTTTTCAAGACCGAGTTTCTCTGTGTAACAGTCCTGGCTATCCTAGAACTCACTTTATAGACCAGGTTGGCCTGGAACTCACTAAGATCCACCTGCCCCTGCCTCCCAGGCATTCGCCACACCACTTCCTGCACTGCCCGGCTTTGTTCAGTTTTTTTTTTTTTTTAAGTTATTTTTGTTGCTGGGCGGTGGTGGTACACATCTGGCACTAGGGAGAAACAGGCAGACAGATTTCTAAGTTCAAGGCCAGCCTGGTCTACAGTGATTTCCAGGCCAGCCAGGACTACACAGAGAAACCCTGTCTCAGAACAACCAAAACCAAGCAAATTCAGACATGAACAGTTGAAGTAATAATACAATGCATACCAGCATAGATACCACTCATATGTAACTCGTAGGGGGCATGAAGGTATTTGTGCTCACAGGCAAGCACTAGGGGAATTTGGAATGTTAATCACACAGGGCTGTTACTTCAAGGGAAGGAACGCAAGATCTGTTCTTCACCTAGAAGGTTGGGAATGGACATGCTTTCTAGCGTGGTGACCTTTGCACTGTCAGGACCATACCAAGACCTCCCACAGACCCTGAAGAGCTTGTTTTTTTCTCAGTTTACTATAGACACTATCTTTATGGAAGATGTCACCTGCTTTGCAAAGACTTTTGACGTAGTCACATCTGATCTTTATTTGGCTTACTTTGTTCTTCAGAGATTTATGTGTTCTTTGTTGTACATGACTTAATTGTCACTAGCAAAGTTTTCATCAAATTGTACCATGCTTAACTATGCCTAAAATAAACCGCCTGGGATCAGACTCTCAAAGTCTGAAACCACCACCACCTACTGAGCCGTGTTGAACCGAACTGCCTTCCTGCCTCCCTAGGAGCATCTCTCTGCCGGCTGTGGAGGCCGTAGAGAGCCCTGCAGTAACTGGCTCGCAGTTTGTAAGATCTGCTTATGAACGTGTGCACCCAGCTTGGGCCCACTCTCCCTTCCCCCACCCAGGCCGCTTGGAAGTAAGATGTCCATATGCAATAGTCTCTTCTACCCCAAACAAGGGAATTCTCCTACTTGGCTTCAGTGACCCTATCTAGGAGGTGGGCTCGGTGGTGCAGGCTGTAATCACAGCTACTCAGGAGGCTGAGGCAGTAAGGTAGAACAAGGCACAAAAGATCAATGATTAGTTACTGTTTTATTTTGTTTTTTGTTGAGTGATCACTTACAGCACAGCTTGTATGCCTATTGCCCAGTATGACTTAACCTGCTACTTGGAACAGAATGGCCTGGAGAAATAGTTGAAACAATAGGTCGTTACCCTCATGTCAATTTACAACCTGTGGACTGTAGCACTCGCCTTTGAAAACCCGAAGCCTCCAGGCTAACTGCCAAGTGTGTTTCTGCTTGCTCGCCCTGCCCCACATGGCGGTTTTAGAGTGTAAATGAGACTTTGGGGTTATTCAGCTTCTGTCCACTGGTGACATTTCTTTCAAGGCTAGAAAATGGTGGCACTCACACCTTTAATCCTAGCATTCCAGAGATAGAAATCCCCCTGGATCTCTGTGAGTTCAAGGCCACATTGGAAATAGCCAAGCATGGTGACACACGCCTTTAATCCCAGAAAGCCAGCCTTTAATCCCAGGGAGTGGTGGTAGATAGCAGAAAGATATATAAGGCTTGAGGACCAGAAACTAGAAGCTTTTGGCTGGTTAAGTTTTTGGCTGGTTAAGCATTCAGGCTTTTGAGCAGTAATTCAGCTGAGACCCATTCTGGATGAGGACTCAGAGGCCTCCAGTCTGAGGAGACAAGACCAGCTGAGGATCTGGCGAGGTGAGATAGCTGTGGCTTGTTCCGTCTCTCTGACCTTCCAGTATTCACCCCAATAACTGGCCTCGGGTTTGATTTTATTAATAAGAACTTTGAAGATTCATGCTACATCTGGCGCCCAACGTTTGTGTTACGAATTCATGAAAAAGCTGTTTGCCTGTGGCGTTGTGAGCACCAGTTCAGGCCCACATTGCACTCGGCCGGTTGTGGTGGCACACGCCGGTAGGATTTGCTGAAGCAGACAGAGGCAGGAGGATCCTGAGTTTGAGGCCGGCCTAGGAGGCTTGGGAGAAGCTTTGGCCCGGAATGAACCACAAACAGTGGTGGGACCATGGAAGCAGTGGCTACTGCTCCACGTTGCCAGCTCCTTCTCATCGTGTTGGTGACTGCGGTGATGCTGCTACCAGGGACGAAGGGTTTACTGCTGCTGGTTCAGAGAAGAATTGCCAGGACCATCGTGTTACAAGAAAGCATCGGCAAAGGTCAGTTTGGAAAATTTTGGCAAGACAAATTTTGGTGGGGAGAAATTGTTGTGAAGATTTTCTGTTCTAGGAAAGAATGTTCATGGTTCCGAGAGACAGACATTTATCAGACTGTGATTGCTGCATGGAACCATGACCACACCTAACAGCAACTTTGAAATCTTCAAAAGGACTATAGTAAAGCCATTAAGCTGATTAACACCACAGAAAGATCTGCCTTGGACTACAAACTGCTTAGGACAATTTTGAGATGGCTAGCTGAGATGATCCAGCCTGACAGACTACTTGAACAAAGACTTGAAACAAGCCCTGAACTTTCCTTTTATGCATAGACTGGACAAATGATACAGGACTTGACGATTAACCCAAAAATTTTCTTTTCAAGATTCCCTAAAGATATCTTCACCCCTAGAAACAAAAATAAAAAGGGAAAATAGATATGAGATAGATCATCAAATCTACTCTGAGAAAAAAGATAAAAAATAGGATAAATAGGTAGATCATTGAATCTACACTGAAGAAAAAGGGGAAGATATAAAAATGACAAAAGGTAGACTACCGAATGTATTATAAAAAGAAAAAAAGAGAGAATATGGATATGATAAGATAAAAAGGGAGATTATGGAATCTACTTTTAAAAAGGAACTACTTGTTTTAAATAAGATAAGTAATGAAAATTTTTTGGTCTCAGTTTATCAGATGTTACTGGACTGGACATTGTTAATATATATAATGGAGTTTTTTGTCTGGATCTGTCAAATGTTAATGGACTAGACATTGTTAATGTAATCTTGACTGTATATTGCATATACTTATTGAAGATAGTTTTTCTTGTATTAGTTATAAGCTTTTTTAATTTTAGACAAAAAGATAGGAAATGCGGTGGTATTGTGTTCCCCAAAACATTGTGTACTCTAATAAATTTATCTGGGGTCAGAGAACAGACAGCCACTAGACACAAAGGCTAGAAAATGGTGGCACTCACACCTTTAATCCTAGCATTCCAGAGATAGAAATCCCCCTGGATCTCTGAGTTCAAGGCCACATTGGAAATAGCCAAGCATGATGACACACGCCTTTAATCCCAGAAAGCCAGCCTTTAATCCCAGGGAGTGGTGGTAGATAGCAGAAAGATAGTGTGAGGACCAGAAACTAGAAGCTTTTGGCTGGTTAAGCTTTTGGCTGGTTAAGCATTCAGGCTTTTGAGCAGTAATTCAGCTGAGACCCATTCCGGATAAGGACTCAGAGGCCTCCAGTCTGAGGAGACAAGACCAGCTGAGGATCTGGCGAGGTGAGATAGCTGTGGCTTGTTCTGTCTCTCTGACCTTCCAGTATTCACCCCAATAACTGGCCTCGGGTTTGATTTTATTAATAAGAACTTTGAAGATTCATGCTACATTTCTTCTCTTTCTTCTCCTCCTCCTTTCTTGGCTTTTCTTTATTTTATTTTATTTTACAATACCATTCAGTTCTACATAACAGCCACAGATTCCCTTGTTCCACCCCTTCCTGTCCCCTTCCCCTTCCCCTCAGCCCACCCCCATTCCCACCTGCTCCAGGGCAAAGCCTCCCCAAAGGACTGAGATCAACCTGATAGACTCAGTCCAGGCAGGTTCAGTCCCCTCCTCCCAGATTGAGCCAAGCTCCCTGCATAAGTCCCAGGTTTCAAACAGCCAACTCATGCAATGAGCCCAGGACCTGGTACCACTGCCTAGATGCCTCCCAAACAGATCAAGCCAATCAACTGTCTCACCTATTCAGAGGGCCTGATCCAGTTGGGGGCCCCTCAGCCATTGGTTCATAGTTCATGTGTTTGTTTCCATTTTCAAGACAAGGTTTTTCTGTGTAGTCCTGGCTGTCCTGGAACTCATTCTGTAGACCAGGCTGGCCTTGAACTCAGAGATGGGCCTGCCTCTCCCTCCTGAGTGCTGGGATTCAGGTGTGTGCCACTACCACCTGGCTTTTTTTTTTCTTTCCCTTCTTTCTTTCTTTTTTGGAGAGAAGGTCTCACCACAGAATTCTTGCTGGCCTGGAACCACCAGGCATTTTTGAAAGGTAAAATAGTATCCAGATACAAAAAAAAAAAAATGTCTCCTTTCATTGTGATACACTTTCTTTCTAATTCCTGCCTAGAACCTGCCAGAATAAAGGCATACTTCCCTTATTTGGCCTAGGCCTTAGGTTTTTTTTTTTTTTGGTTTTTCGAGACAGGGTTTCTCTGTGTAGCTTTGTGCCTTTCCTGGAACTCACTTGGTAGCCCAGGCTGGTCTCGAACTCACAGAGATCCACCTGGCTCTGCCTCCTGAGTGCTGGGATTAAAGGCGTGCGCCACCACCGCCCGGTTGGCCTTAGGTTTTTTTTTTTTTTTTTTTTGGTTTTTCGAGACAGGGTTTCTCTGTGTAGCTTTGCGCCTTTCCTGGAGCTCACTTGGTAGCCCAGGCTGGCCTCGAACTCACAGAGATCCGCCTGACTCTGCCTCCCAAGTGCTGGGATTAAAGGCGTGCGCCACCAACGCCCGGCGGCCTTAGGTTTTTAAAGTCACTTTTGTAGGGGCTGGAGAGATGTCTCAGTGGAAAAGCACCTTCTGTTCTTCCAGAAGACAGGAGTTTGGTTCCCAGTGTCCACTAAGGCTGGGTGGCTCTTAGCCACCTGTAACTCCAGCCTCCAGGGGAGTTTAATGCCCTCTGCTGGCCACCGTGGGCACTACATCCATATGCACATAGACCTATACAATACACATAAATAAAGATAAAATAAATCTTAAAAAAAAAAAAAAAAAAGCCAGGTGGTGGTGTCACATGCCTTTAATCCCAACACATGGGAGGCAGAGGCAAGTGGATCTCTGAGTTTGAGGCCAGCCTGGTCTACATAGTGAGTTCCAGGACAGCCAGTGCTACACAGAGAAACCCTGTCTCAAAAACAAACAAAAATAAAAAAGTAAATAATTCTAAAAATAATAAATATGAATAATTTACAAGAAAAGCAATCAATGCAAACACCAATAACGAAACCCTGAATCAAACTAGGCTGACCTCAACTTGCAGTGATCCCCCTGCCTCAGCCTTCCAGGTGCTGGCATTATAAGCGTATGTACCATGCCCCTCTTTAAAATTCCTTTTATAAAATGATATCCTATTTGCATATAACCTATGCAAATGACCCCATATACTTTAAATCGTCTCTGCATTCCTTACAATACCTAATAAAATGTAAATGCTATGTAAATAGTTGTTGTATTGAGTTATTTAGGGAATGATGACAAGGAAAATTTATGTACATATTTAATGCATGATTTTTCCCTACTTTTAAAAAACAGATTTATTTGCTTATTTGTGTGTGTATGTCTAAGTGTGAGCATATGTGCATGTGTAGGGGGGGCATGTATGTGCACATGTCAGCCAGAAGATCACATCACACATGTGCCTGCATCACTCTCTACCTGTTCTCTCCCTGAATCTGGGGCTTAGATTCTCTAGACCAGCAGCCAGAAAGACATAGTTTCCTCTGTCTACTCCTCCCAGAGCTGGGGTTACAGACATTCTCTGAAATGCCCTGTCTGCTATGGGGTGTTGGGTTCCATACCGTTTCCCCACATTGCACAGTAACTGCTCTTAACTACTGAGCCATTTCTCCAGTCCCCTATGAATAAGTACTTCCCTTTTTCCCTTTGTTGTGAGACAAATTCCTGCAGCTTAGCCTAGGCTGGCCACGCACTCACTACGTAGGTGCTCAGATGGCAAACCCAGGGCAACCTTCCCGCCATCCTCTCTGTAGTGCTGGTGACACTGTGCTGGGGGATGGTCTGTATGTCAAATCTGTTGCTCTGATTGGTCAATAAATAAAACACTGGCCAGTGGCTAGGCAGGAAGTACAGGTGGGACTAACAGAGGAGAAAAGAAAGAACAGGAAGGCAGAAGGAGTCACTGCCAGCCGCCACCAGGACAAGCAGCATGTGAAGACGCCGGTAAGCCACGAGCCATGTGGCAAGGTATAGATTTATGGAAATGGATTAATTTAAGCTGTAAGAACAGTTAGCAAGAAGCCTGCCACGGCCATACAGTTTGTAAGCAATATAAGTCTCTGTGTTTATTTGGTTGGGTCTGAGCGGCTGTGGGACTGGCAGGTGACAGAGATTTGTCCTCACTGTGGGCAAGGCAGGAAAACTGTAGCTACAACACTGTGTGAACACTACAAGCGTGTAACAATATACTTGATCTAAATATTTTCAAGTCCATTTGTTATTGTTCTTCTTGTTTTAGAGACGGGTCCTATGTGGCCTGGGGTGGCCTTGAGTTCCTTATGTAGGTGAAGATGACCTCCTACCTCCACCTCCCAGGCATAGGCTGCCATGCCTGGCTCCTATATGTATGTTTGTTGAGAAAGGGTTTTTTTGTGTAGCCTTGGCTGTTCTGGAACTAGCTCTATAGACCAGGCTGGCCTCGAACTCCCAGAGATCTGTAGTTGTATTTTCTTGTTGGGACCACCAGCCCCCAAATATTGACATGGAGGCTTATTATTATGAAAGTTTGGCCTTGCCAGGCGATGGTGGCGTATGCCTTTAATCCCAGCACTCTGGAGGCAGAGGCAGGTAGATCCCTGTGAGTTCAAGGCCAGCCTGGTCTACAGAGGGAGTTCCAGGACAGGCTCCAAAGCTACACATAGAAACCCTGTCTCAAAAAAACCAACCAACTAACCAACCAACCAAACAAACAAACAAAAACTTGGCCTTAGCTTAGGCTTTTTTCTAACTAGTGATTATAATTTAATTAACTTGTTTCTACTAATCTACATTCTATCACGTGGCTAGGCTACCTTTCCTCTGTCCCGAATGTTTGTTCCACAACCCATTGGTGTCTCTACCCTTCTTCCCAGAGTGCCCTCTCTGCCAGGAAGTCCCACCTATACCTCCTTACCTCCTGCCTAGCTATTGGCTGTTCAATCCTGTCCCCCTGGGGTAGATAGAGTTTCTCTGTGTAGCTTTGGAGCCTGTTCTGGAACTTGCTCTGTAGACCAGGCTGGCTTCTGCCTCCCAAGTGCTGGGATCAAAGGTGTGTGCCACCACCTGCCAGCCCTAGTGCATATTTTGAAAGAGCTAAAGGCGAGGAGTTCTTAACACAGGGAAATGACAAACATTTAAAGAGACAGATATGCTAACTACCTGATTTGATGATTGTATATCATATGCATGTGTCAAATTGTCATACTGTGTCTCATAAATATATGCAGTTAGTATGTTTCAGGTTAGAAATTGGGGACTGAGGATGCAGCTAAGGGTACAGCATGTGCTTAGCATTGTCTGAGGCTCTGGGTTTGATTCTCAGCACCACAAAGCTTTCAAGTTTTATATTTATTATTTTTAATTATGTGTATGTCTGCATGTGAGTATGTGCACACAAGTGTAGATATTCAGAGACTAAAGGGATTAGTTATAGGCTGCCTGATACGGGTCCTCTTGAAGAGAGTTTTCTTTGGGCCACCAACCAGCTCCCAAATAAAGACACAAAGACTTGTTATTAATTCTGAGTGCTCAGCCTCGGCTTAGGCTTGTCCTACTAGCTCTTTTAACTTCGTTTAAATCTGTTTCTATTATCTACATTTTGCCTTAGGCTTTTTACCATTCTTTCATTCTGTATGTCCTACCTTCCTGCTTCCTCCATGTCTGTCTGGCCCCTGGTGTCTTCCTGGCATCTCGTTTTCTTTCTTCCTTACTCTCCCTGCCTTGAAGTCTCACCTATACCTCCTCCTTCACTATTGGTCACTTAGCTTTTTATTAGACCAATCAGATGCCTTAGGCAGGCAAGGTAAAACAGTTGTATATCTTTACATAATTAAACAAATGCAACACATCTTTACATAGTTAAACAAATGCAACACATCTTTGCCTAGTTAAACAAGTGTGCAACAATGTGCTCTTAACCAGTGGGTTGTCTCTCCAAGCCCATAAATAGTTTCATCAGAACACAGCCAGACTCACTCTTTTGTCTATCCTCTGAAGTTGTAACATTTAACATTCATAGTATCATCTGCAAAGCCAGAAGTGTTTACAGTGTGTTCTTTAGGGCAAAGTTCACCAACCAGTAGTCCATCACCTCTAAATGCTCACAGCATTCTGTAGATGACCCCCCATTTCACGTGCTTTCTCTGCTCATCCCTAGAGGTCCAAGACACCACAAAGGAACAAAGCTCCTGGCCCTCTGAGCTTATGGCTACAAGGCTGTGTTCACAGAATCCTTCTTTGGCACAGGTACCATCTTAGCAATTGATGTCAAGAGTTGCTTGATTCTACCTCTGTGAAGCAGGTTAATACCATCCCCATGTTCCAGGTAAGAAAGCAGCCAGAAGAACAGGCTGTGGTCCCGCCCCACCCAGCTCTCTCAGGCTCCCGAGAGCTTGAGTGCTGCTTCCCCGCCCACCTCTGCACAGCTTCCCCGGCTCTCCTCCTCACTCGTTTCCGCCTCCCTAATTTTTGCCATTCTGATGAATGTAAAATGCTCTCTCATAATGTCACTTTGATTTGCATCTCTCTGATACCTACTGAGTTGGAGTATTCCTAGAATCTGGCCTCTTAACTGTTAATTTGCTTCTTGAAATCAAACTAGTATATTTTCTAAACAAGATAAAAAAAAAAGGTTTTAATAGACTCCGATGGGAGCTGAGAGACAGCTCGGGTGGAAAAGCACTTGCTACGCAAGTTTGACAATCAGAGTTTGATTCCTGAACCCACATAAAAAAGCTGGGTACAGTGGCACGTCTCCCTCATCCCACACTCCTACAGTGAAATGGGTGGGAGGCTTGTGGGCCAGCTAGCCTGGAGTACTCTGCCTCAACAAGGTGGAAGTGAGAACTGCCCTTTGAAATTGCCCTTTGACCTACACACACACACACACACACACACACACACACACACACACATACGGAAGGAGGGAGGAGCTGGGTATGGTGGCACATACTTTAATCCCAGCACTCAGCAGGCAGAGGCAAGTGGATCTCCAAGTTTGAGGCCAGCCTGGTCTACAGAGTGAGTTCCAGGACAGCCAGGACTACAGAGAGAAACCTTGTCTTGAAACCACCCCCCAAAAAAAGAAAGAAAGAGAGGGGTTGGGGATTTAGCTCAGTGGTAGAGCGCTTGCCTAGCAAGCACAAGGCCCTGGGTTCGATCCTTAGCTCAAAAAAAAAAAAAAAAAAAAAAAAAAAAAAAAAAAAAGAAAGAAGAAAGAAAGAGAAGGAAAACTGCATAAATACAATAAAACGTGAAGATGACAACTGACTATATGCCTGTGATCCCAGCTCTCAGGGAGTCTGAGACAGGAGCACCAGCCACCTCCCTGTCCCTGATGTGTGTATTTTACCACTTACAATGAAATAATTGATATAAATGTACCTCTGCCCAAAATACCCAATGTTAACAAGACCCAATTATTAAAGTATTAAATCCACCATGTTGTAATAACAGCACTCCTTTGTTGTGGGATGTCTGTACACAGTATGAAGATGTGTTGCTGTGATTGGTGTAATAAGAAGTTAAATGGCCAGTCGCTAGTTAGAGAATAAAGGCAGGACTTCCAGGCAGAGAGGGAACTCTGGGAAAAAGGAAGACAGGAGTCACCAGGCAGACTCAGCGGAAGCAGGATGAGCAGTTTGGAGATGAGGTAACGCCATGTCGCAGAATGGAGATGACTATAAATGGGTTAATTTTAAGTTATAAGAGCTTGTTGAGAACAAGCCTAAGCTAAGGCTGAGCTTTCATAATTAATAATAAGTCTCTGTGTGGTTATTTGTGACTGGCGGTCCTGATGAGAAAGCATGGCTACACTTCCTGGTGATGGACTGAAAGCCGTAGGTAACTGGTCACTGCCTTACCTCCAGAGTAGTGATAAAGAACTGGAGCTGTAGCTCAGGGGCAGAGCACTTGGCCTCCAATGTAGAACAAGCCAGGTTCAATCCCCAGGAACGCAAGCAAGCAAGCAAGCAAGCAAGCAAGCAAAAACCAGTGATGACTAGAAACGCCGTCTCAGATTTCTGTAACAGTTGCCACAGGTCATAAAACCACACTGGATTAGAGCCAGGAAGATGGCTTAGTGGGTAAGGGTGCCTATGTCCAAGTCTGATATCCTGAGTTTCAATCCCACAGACCCATGTGGTGGGAGAGAATCCATTCTACAAGTTCTTCTCTGATTTCCACATGTGTGCATGTCCACTCACACACATACACGCAAAATAAATAAATGGAAAAAAAAAGAAAGAAAATTCCTAGGCTTTCTCTTAGGGGCAAAATAATATCATGGCTCATTCACTATATTCATAATGGAATCAAATACTAACTTTCAATTAGGTGTTAATGAAGGTGAGAACGTATTTTTCCCCATTCAAGATCAAGAACTCCTGAATTTATACAGGTAGGTGTTTTGAGGGTGGACCCCAGATTAGATGGCTGTGTCAATGCCTCAGAAGGCTGTCTAACTCAGAGAAAATTCTGGATGAATGGCAGCTCATAACAAAAACTGGCTTGGGATGCATGTAGCTCAGTTGGTAGAGTGGTTGCCTGGCATGCACAAGGCCATGAGTTTAATCCCCAGCATTGACAATAGTGTAAAAAACATTACATTTCTGTATCACAATGTCCAGATGTCCATTTCCTGGTTCCCAGCCTGGGATGCAATGAGGTGCTTTTCATATTTTGTAACTGATTGACCAGGTAGACATTTGACAAGCCTGGTGGGAATGGTGCTGGTTTTCCACGAGATGGGTAACTGGAAAAGCCTGGGAAGCATGACAATTGGAGTTAATATATTCTTATTAATCTCTGACCTGTAAGTGGGTTGGTGGACTTTCTGAAAATCAGCTTTGTGGGTAGCAAAGCCCATAGTTTAGATGCAATTTCTCATTGGCAAGGGAGGAGGCTGTTCATAAGCAAAACCCTGGTGAAATCCACGTGGGGGCTGGGACTTGGCCGTTCTCAACTGTTATTGAGGAGAAACAATTTCCAAAATGTGATTTTTCCCAAATGGAAAAACGAAATTTGAGCTTATTTATGAAGACCCCAGTGAGACTGCCTTCTCTAAGAATATTCTAGAAGTGTGTGTGTGTGTGTGTGTGTGTAGATGTGTGTAAAGATGCATGCTAAGGCATGTGACTATTTCTATAGAGGTGTGTGTGTGTGTGCAATGAGGTTTATGTTGTTGAAAGGGAAGATAATTTGCTTTCTAATTCCTTTATTTTATTTAATATTTAAAAAAATTCTATTTATTTATTTACTTGTCTGAGTATGTGTATATAGGGAGGGCATGCATCGTGGTACCTTTGCAGAGGCCAGAGGTAGCTTGTAAGAACTGATCTCTCCTTCCTCCATCCAGGTCCCGGGGACTGACCTCAAGCTTTCAAGTGTCTTTACACACTGAGTCATCTTGCCAGCTGCACCTTCTCTTTCTAAAGCTTAAACAAGAGCCTCGACGGTCCTCACAGGGTCTCTCGCAGGTGAGGGAGTTGTGTACCCAGGATGTTTGGCCTGGCCTTGGCATTCCTGTGTGGGGTTGTCTGAAGTGGGTGCTTCACAAGGGTCTGTGAAGGTTTAGCCAGCTGTGTGTCTCCATCCTGGGGCTTCTGTTTGGTGTGATGAGCGCGTCCCACCTGTGTGTGAGCAGGGCCCGTGGATGACACGGTTTCAGGACTCACACTGAGGTCCAGGTTCCAGCCATGTCTTCTCAGGTGGCTCAGGATTACCCAGGGCAGCGTGGGATTAAAGTTGTCAAGGAGTTGAGTTAAGGACATGGTCTCCACGGAGGAAGCTAAACCCCAACAAAGGAAGGAGATTCTAGAAGATAGGTCCAAGAGTTTTCCTTGGACCCTGCTCAGTTTCCTGTGTGTTTTGAAAAATTTCATAACAAAATGGTGGAGGGTTTGGGGATTTAGCTCAGTGGTAGAACGCTTGCCTAGCAAGTGCAAGGCCCTGGGTTCGGTCCTCAGCTCTGAAAAAAAAAAAAAAAAAAAAGACAAAATAACAAAATGGGAGAGGTCCAGTAAAGTGGCTCAGTGTCTAAAGGTGCACACCACCAGCCCTGATGACTCAGGTCCCTAGGACACACACACACACACACACACACACACACACACACACACACACACACACACACGGTGGAGAGAACTGAATCCTGCAAGTTGTCTCTGACCTACACAAACCGTGTGTGTGTGTGTGTGTGTGTGTGTGTGTGTGTGTGTGTGTGTGTGTGTGTGTTGTTAAAATGTAAGTGAACAGAGCTCTAGTTTTAAGAAAAAGTTTTCCCCAAATCCCCAATTCTGAGATAACTGGCATAATTTCCTTCTAGTCTAATTAAAGAATGATAAATGCAGCCGGGCTCAGGGGTACAGGCCCCCAGCCGTTCGGGAGGCTAAGGCGGGAAGATTGAAAGCTGAAGAGCTGAAGGCCAGCAGGACTGCAGAGTGAGTTCAGGGCCTCCCTCAAGTTACTAAGACCCTTCTCAGTACACAGACAGAAGGCACGGGGCTCCAGCTCAGCACTTGCTGGAGCACATGTATGAAGTTCCAGGCAGCCAGGGCTACTCAGAGAAACCCTGTCTCGGGGGAAAAAAAAAAAGAAAAGAAAAGAAAAAAGACTCCCTCTCCAAACAGTTCTTGTTGACTCCACTTTCCTCCTCCCAGTCCCCCTCACTCCTCCTGTTTCTCCCCCTTTCTCTTTCTCTTCTTTTCTTTCTCCTCCTTCTCTTCTTTTTCTTGGGACCCAAAGGCTTCCATGTGGCAGGTAAGCCCTCTACTGCTCAGCTACACACTTCAGCATATGTGTTAGTTAGTTCTTGTCACAAACTAGAGCCATCTGGGAAGCGGGAACCTCAGCTGAGGAACTGCCTCCATCAGATCGGCTTGTGGCTGAGTCTATGGGGGCATTGTTTTTCTTTTTGATTGATTGATGATCAGTGTGGGAAGGCCCAGCCCACTGTGGATGGTGGTACCCCTGGACTGGTGGTCCTTGGTTGTTTAGGAAAGCAAGCTAAGCATGTCATGGAGATCAAGCCAGGAAGCAGCACTCCTCCAGAGCCTCTGCGTCAGTTCCTGCCTCCAGGTTCCTGCAGATTCCTGCTCTGTGTTCCTTCAGTGATGGACTCTAAGTGGAAGACATAATAAACTCTTTTCCTCCTGAGTTGCTTTTGGTCATGATGTTTTCTACAGCAACAAAGAACAGCACTCCAATATTCTGAGGTCTCAGAAATAGAGCAGTTAATGCCACCCGGGGGGACACAAAGCAGTTGGGAGATGTTGACACCTATCTGTGCATTCTGGCACCTGGCTGGTACTTGAGTGACCCTTGGCAACCAAGGGAAGAAGACAGGCTGGCCTTTTACTTATGAGCTGGGAATACCGTTAGATAAACTCCTCCAGGGGAGAGAGAGCCACCAGGCTGAGGATGTGGGGGTCCGTGGCAGTTGTCTGGTAAGTAGTCTTACCCAGGCCTCCCAAGAGGGTCGTGTCTGGTCCTCATGGGAACTGAGAGACCAGGGGACCCCTGAGCTTCCTTTGTGCCCGTTGGAGCAGAAACCAAGTGTTTTCTTTCAGAATCCAGAAGCTTCATGTCTGAGGAGGAAGAGGTGGGTGGGTGAGGCTTGGTTACGTCTGCGGCTGCAGGGGGACAGGGATGAAAAGGAGGCATTGCAGAATTCAGTCTTCTCAAGGGAGGTCTGGCCAAAGTCACTGTCACCTTCCCCAGGCTCCACACCATCCCTTGTCCCGGGGAGTACTAGTGTCGCACGCGCAAGCCCAGGACTCAGTCTCTAGTACCACTGAAGAACAGAATAAACCCACTCAGAGCAGGAGGGAGGTCTCTGCCGCCAGCTTGAAGGTCAACAGTAGCTGGCAGTCGGCCCCGGGCTCCTCACTGCAGGGCTTTGTGTGCTTTGTGACATTTGTAGATCTGCGGACAATGAGGGCCATGGAGAAGCTGGGTGGGGTGGGCAAGCTGGAGGAGGCCCGGGGCCTGTGCCAGGAACCACCCACTTCTCACAGCTGCTCAGTGTGGGGCTCAGCTTTGGGACGTGAAGGGTCGTGTCTATCCCTAGGCTGGGAAGGAAAGTTCAGGAGCTGTAAAAGCCAAGCTGGAATCTCGCTTCTGGGGGAGCTGGAGGAGGAGACTGAGGGAGTGTGGGCTGCCCCCTGCTCTACCAAGGCTGATGTAATGCACTTTCCTGTTTATCAGCACTGGTGAGGAGAGGATGGCACAGACATCAGCCACATAGCTTGTTTCTCCTTTCCCAGGTCTCCTGGCCTTTAGCAACAGATTCACCTGCTCTTGGGGGATTCTTGCTTTGGCTACATCTCAGGATTCGCTTCTGCTTTGCAAACTAATCAAATGGCGATAGTGCTGCCCCCTGCTGGGAGCCAGGAGGAGACTCCAGCAGACGCAGCGGAACCTGGGGCAGGGATGATAGTACCAGGTTGTGTCTGGAGAGGGGGCTACCTCTCTGGCTCGCTTTTAGTTTGAGATAGGTTCTTGGTGCATAGCTCAGGCTTGGCCTTAAGCTCCAGGTGTTCTGGCCTCTGTTTCCAGAGTGTTGACATTGCAGGGCTGTGCCGCCATGCCTGGCTTTACCCTGGGTTTTGAGTGCAGTGGATAGGTGAAGAGTAGGCAGTTGAATCTGGCAGGCTGCAGGCCCGGCTCAGATTACAGGCTAGGGAAATTGTCTACACCAGCAGTTCTCAATCTGTGGGTCATGACTCCCTTGGGTGAAATGACCCTTTCACAGGGGTCACCTAAGTCCATAAGAAAATACAGATACAGGGCTGGAGAGATGGCTCAGAGGTTAAGAGCACTGACTGTTCTTCCACAGGTCCTGAGTTCAAAGTTCAGTTCCCAGCAACCATATGGTGGCTCACAACCATCTGTAATGAGATCTGATGCCCTCTTCTGGCCTGCAGTCATACATGCTGTATACATAATAAATAAATAAATCTTTAAAAAAATACAGATACAATTTGTAACAGTATCGAATTACAGTTATGAAATAGCACCAGAAAAAAAATAGCACGGAAAATAATTTTATGATTGGGGGTCACCACAACATGAGGAACTGTATTAAAGGGTCGTAGCATTAGGAAGGTTGAGAACCACTAGTCTAGACATTCTTTGCTAACCTATTCTGGAAGACTGAGGGCCTTGGCAGTCGATCTGATTGGCACCCTAGCCTTGACTCTCAACTCATGTGACGTTCAAGAACCAGAGGCCTCAACGACAGTGGCTTCTGATGGAAATCTAGTGTCCTTTCTTATCGTTTTTGTCTTAAATACTTTACTTACTTGCTTTCATGTGTATGCGTGTTTTGCATGCATGTCTGTAAGGGCACCAAATGCATGCAGTGCTCACAGGCCTACAGACTTCCTGGAACAGCCACCGCCATGTGGGGGGCTGGGCACTCTGCAGGGGTGGCCAGCGCTCTTAACCACTGAGCAGCTCTCCTGCCCTTTGTTTTTGTTTTTGAGACAGAATTTCTCCATGTAGCCCTGACAGGCCTAAAGCTCAGATTCTGCTGGCCATAGCCTCTGAAGTGCTGAGATTAGAGTTATATGCAGGCACACTTGGATTGATTACTTAAAATATAACTTTAGGCCTGGAGAGATGGCTCAGAGGTTAAGAGCATGGGCAGCTCTTCCAGAGGTCCTGAGTTCAATTCCCAGCAACCACATGGTGGCTCCCAACCATCTATAATGAGAGCTGATGCTCTCTTCTGGCATCCAGACATACATGCAGACAGAACATGGTATACATAATAAATAAATAAATAAATAAATCTTTAAAAATAAGTTTAAATATTTGCATACACATACACATATACATATGTGTATATATCTACAATATACAAATAGGAATTCACATACATTTTCCACTGGGGATCAAACCCAGGGATTTATACATAACATGTAGCCACACACTGAACCAATGAGCTACATCTGAAACCCTCTACTTGAAAAAAGAATTAAGTCTCTGGCTGGGAATGTAAAGCAGTAACAATGTGACAGTCTCACATGTGCAAGATACTATGATCTATTACCTAGCACTGAAAAAACTAAATTGAAATATGAGCACTTTTCAGAGATTTTTATCAAAGGTTGTCTTCAGTTCAAAAGAGAGGTCCCCAGAGCAGATACAAATGCAGGCAGTCCAGAATGCGGAAATTAACTCCCTAAATGGAGGCAAAACTAGACCAGAGCCACAGATCAGCAACCAACTGCACCCCACCTGGGTATAATTTACTTAAAAAAAAAAAAAGACATTTTCTCATGTAGCCCAGGCTGGCCTTAAACTTGTCATGTAGAGGAGAATGATTTTTAACTTCAGATTCTCCTGCCTCCACCCCCCAAGAGCTGGGGTTACAGGTACTGGCGAGCAAGCCTGGTGTTCTGGAGTGCTGGGGATCCATCCCAGGGTTCCATGCATGCCAGATAAGAATTCTACCAACGGAGCTGTAGCCCCAACCCTGCTTCACATTTTTCTGGCTAAGAACAATTTCCACAGTGCTCAGAGTGCCGTAGCTCCCACTGATAGCTCACAGATAATGAAAGAGGCACCTTCTAGAGAACATCCAGTTTTTTGCCGAAGAGACATAGTAACTTGTTGGGTCCACTCAGGAGCTTGTCAATTGTTCCTTTACACTTGTTATTCTAACACGCTTAAGACTAGTCACCCCCTGCCGCAGTGACTTCCGATTTCCTCCCTGGAGGAGCCACTATCTGCATCCCCAAATGCAATGACTATGTCTATTTTTGACCTTTCTATAAATACAGTCACAGACTAGATGCTCGTGCACATCTGACTTCTTCCATTCAGCAGAACATTCATTGCGGCGGCGGCGTATTGCCTTTTCTTGTGCTCTGGCCTCTCACAGGGTGAACAGATCCCAGTGCACCCAGTGCTGATGAGCATTTGGGTGGTTTCCAGTCTGAGCGAACAGCCTTGCTCTGTGGACAGCCTCGTGCATGCCTCTTTGGGCACTGTGCCAGAGATGCTGTAGGAATGAGATTGCTGGGTCGAGAGCTGCTGTGGGATCAGCCTTAGATAATATTGGCGTCTGAAAGTGGTGGGTTGAACCCATTTCGTAGCTTCTGAGAGCTGGAGCTTTCTCACTGGCCTGGCTCCTGCCAGCTCTTCCAGGTACTGCATTGACCCCAGGGCTAGTTCCCAAATGACACTTAAGGAGGCTGTCTTTCAGGAGAGTTTAGGTTCTTGATGTAGTCCTTCAAAAGTGGATTTTTTAAAAAGACTTATTTATTTATGGGACTGGAGAGATGGCTCAGAGGTTAAGAGCATTGACTGCTCTCCCAGAGGTCCTGAGTTCAATTCCCAGCAACTACATGGTGGCTTACAGCCATCTATAATGAGATCTGGTGCCCTCTTCTGGTGTGCAGGCAAACACACAGATAGAATACTGCATACATAATAAATAAATTAAAAAAAGATTTTTAAAAGAGATTTATTTACTATGTATGGTGTTCTGCCTGTATGTATGCCTGCACACCAGAAGAGGGCACCAGATCTCACTTATAGTTGGCTGTGAGCCACCATATGGTTGCTGGGAATTGAACTCAGGACCTCTGGGAGAGCAGCCAGTTCTCTTAACCTCTGAGCCATCTCTCCAGCCCTTATCTCTATCTATCTATCTATCTATCTATCTATCTATCTATCTATCTATCTATCTATCTATCTATCTATCTATCTATCTATCTATCTATTTTGAGACAGGTCTCACCATGTAGCCCTGACTGGCCTGAAACTTGCTCTGGAGACTGAGGCTGTAGCTCGGGTTGGTATGGAGCTTATCTAGAATGTACAGACTCCTGAGAGCTATGCCCAGCACTGCAGAACTCACAGAGATCTACCTGCCTCTGCCTCCCAAGTGCCAGGAATAAAGGCAAGCACCACTATGTCCATCTATTTCATCTTTAAAAAATTCTGTGTGTGTGTGTGTGTGTGTGTGTCTGTGTGTGTCTGTGTGTGTGTGTCTGTGTGTCTGTGTGTGTGTGTCTGTGTCTGTGTCTGTGTCTGTGTAGGGATATGTGCATGTGAGTATAAGACCCCACGAAGGCCAAAAGAAGGCCTCAGAGTCTCCAGAGCTGGAGCTGCAGATGGTTGTTAAGCAGCCAGTGTGTGTGGTGTGTGCTAGGAACTGAAGTGTTCTTCAAGGGTGGTACACACTCTTGACTGCTAAAAACCTGGGCTCTTTGAATGCTAAGCAAGCACTGCAGCCCTAGGCACACCCCTGCATTTTGTTGTTGTTTGTTTATTTTTGGTGAGGTGGAGTTGTGCTATGTAACCCCACCGGTACTTGTTCTGGCACTTGCTATGTGAGCCGGGCCCAGTGTGCCACTGGATGCACATTAGGCATGTAGGTATGCATGCATTTTTTCACACTTGATCTTATTCAAAAAGCTGAGATTTGATTTTGTTTTCTGTTTTGAGACAGAGTTTCTCTGTGCAGCTTTGGAGCCTGTCCTGGAATTTGCTCTATAGACCTGCCTCTGCCTCCCGAGTGCTGGGACTAAAGTCATGCGCCACCGCCTGGCATGCTTTTGGTTTTGAGACAAGGTCTTAGTCTGTAGTCCAGTCTGGTCTGGAACTTATAGGAATCCTCCTGCCCCAGCCTCTTGAGTGCTGGGATTATAGGCGTGAATCACCACACCTGCATTTGTAGTTATTTATTTTTATAATCCTAAAAAAATATTTTTAGATGTAAAATGTTTTATGTGTTTGCCTGCATGCATATAAGTGCGTCACATGTGTGCAGTGCCCATGGAGGACAGAAGAGGGCGTCAGGTACCCCGAAAGTGGAGTTACAGATGGTTGTGAGCTTCATTCCCCATGGCTTTGCACCTGCTGCTCTCTCTGACTGGAATGCACCTCCCTGGATTGAAGCTTGGAATTCTTTGCTATCTCATCTTGGCTCAAATGCCACAGCTTTTTTGTTTTTGTTTTTCAAGACAGGGTTTCTCTATGAAACAGTCCTTGCTGTCCTGGAACTCACTCTGTAGACCAGGCTGGCCTCGAACTCACAAACATCTGGCTGCCTCTGCCTCCTAAGTGCTGGGATTAAATGGGATTAAAGTTGTGCACCACCACCGCCCATCCCTAGTGATTTTTTTTTTTTTAAAGATTGATTTATTTATTATGTATACAGTGTTCTGCTTGCATGTATGCCTGCAGGCCAGAAGAGGGCACCAGATCTCATTACAGATGGTTGTGAGCCACCATGTGGTTGCTGGGAATTGAACTCAGGACCTCTGGAAGAGCAGCCAGTGCTCTTAACCTCTGAGCCATCTCTCCAGCCCCCCTAGTGATTTTTTTTTTTATATTCAGTTTATTTTATATTTTTCAGAGCTGAGAACCAAACCCCAGGGTCTTGCGCTTGCTAGACAAGCGTTCTACCACTGAGCTATTATTCTATGTATGAGTTCTCTCTCTGCAATATGACTTTATGCCAGAAGAGGGCATCAGATATCCCACTATATATGATTGTGAGCTGCCATGTGGTTGCTGGGAATTGAACTCAGGACCTCTGGAAGAGCAGCCAGTGCCCTTAACTGATGAGCCATGTCTCCAGTCCCGCTTAGTGATGTTTTATCTGATGTAGAAACTTTGAAATAAACAAAAAGAGTTATTTCTTTGTTTTTAACATAGATTTATCTTGATGTACATGCTCACATACCCATGTGCTACTGCACACGTGGAATCAGAGAACAATTTTGTGGGTTGGTTCTCTCCTTCCACCATGTGGGTTCTGGGGATCCAACTCTGCTTATCAGGCCTGGTGGCAAGTGCCTTTCCCTGATGAGCCACCTCACAGGCCCTAAGGTGTTTAACAATTTATTATTGGCTATGTCCATCGGAAATGGCTTGCTTAGTTAGTGCCGACATTTTCTCTCTCTGACTCCAACCTTCCTTACCTTAGTTTGTGATGCTTTCTTATTTTTCTTTTTTATTATTTATAGGTTACATGTGTGTACACATGTTTGTATGTATCTACCTTGTCAAAGGAGGCACATATGTACAAGAGTGTATGTGGGGGTGCATGTGTGCACTTGTATGTGTGGAGGCTAGGGGTAGACACTGAGTTCCTCTTTCACTGCTCTCCACTTTCCTTTGTTTTGTTGTTTATTTATTTATTCCGAGTCATTGTTGCTGATGTTTTGTGACAGCGTCTCACTATGTAGCTCTGCCTGGACTGGAATTCACTCTGTAGACCAGGCTGGCCTTGAACTCACAGAGATCCACCTGCTTCTGACTACCAGTTCTGGGATTAAAGATGTGACCACCATGCTGGTGCTACTTATTTTTTTTTTTTTTTTGTCTTTTGACTCTGATTTATTTGATCTATCTGTGCCTGCAAATGACACAATTTTCTTATCTGTTAGGTTGAGAAACAATGAATAATTCTATTATTTACAAATACACCATTTTCTTTATCCATTCATCTGTTGAGGCTATCTCCCTAACTTGCCTACTGTGAATATAGGCATTCAGTGATTTCTATTGTACTACCTTATTTTTTTTGAGACAAGATTTCGGCTGGGTGGTGTTGGCGTACACCTTTAATCCCAGCACTTGGGAGGCAGAGGCAGGCAGATCTCTGTGAGTTCTCGAGGCCAGCCTGGTCTACAAAGTGAGTTCCAGGCCATCCAGGGCTGTTATACAGAGAAACCCTGTCTCGAAAAACAAACAAACCCCAAAAGACAGGATCTCTCACTGAACTTGGAGCTCACCAATCCAGACAGACTAGCAGGCCAGGGAGTCCCTGGGAACCACATGCCTCTGCTCGTCAGTGCTAGGATTCCAGGTGCACGTCACCATGGGTGGCTTTTTACATGGACACTAGGAATCCAAACTCAGGTCCTCATGCTTGCCTGGCAGATACTTAGCATCTGTCCAGCCCCTTGTGATGCTTTAAGCTGCGGACAACCCTGGGGCATGTGAGGGCTTTTCATTCAGAAAATTCTGCCTTCCCCTGTGGACTATGCTAGTTTCCAGTCTGTTTGCAAATTCTTTCCAACATCCTGCATCTAGAAAAAAAAATGTCTGTTCTTTTGTCTTTTCTTTTTCCTCTCTCCTTTGAGCTGGCTGAAAATCTGCAGGGTTTTCTCATTAATAATGATTTAATAAAATCCATGGATTCACTTAAAACAATCTGTATGGGAATCACAATGTTGCCTTTTTGGAAGTTATCTCTTTAGCTTGACCTTCCAGGAAACAGCCTCCCTCAGCCTCCTGGCCGCAGGTTCTCTGTGTCCCCACCCTGTCTCTTCTCCGTGCTTGATTGCGACGGGAGACCCCTCTTCATTTCTTTCTTTGTCCGGGCTGCTGCCCATGGTAGGCATGCAAACCATATATCTCTGGGGCGCGGGTGTAATTCAGCGGCACAGCGCTTGCTTAGCATTCTGATGCCCCGGATTTGACCCCAGCAGAGCAAAAATAAAAAATAATAAAATCCATATATACATAAATATAACCGACTGAATGAACTGTAATTGAGATATGGCACACCTGTAACCAGGGCACTTGGTAGGCAAAGGCAGGAGGACTACAAGTCGGAGGCCAGCCTGGGCTATCTAGTGAGGTTAAGGCAGCCTAGGCTACATGGTGAAAGCTTGTCTTAAGACACAACACAAGACAACATTAAAAACAAAGAGTAAAAGCAAACAAAACCAAAGATGAGATCTAATTGCCTGTCTGACTGAAGTCAGACCAGGCAGGCAGCCCTGCTGGGCTGGGCACCCAGTCCACACCCTTCTCTCTGCCTTGCAGGGCCATCTGTCTGGCTTGTATTCAACATGCTGTGTTCCCATGGATCCTCCCCTTCGGGTCAAACAAGGACAGGCCTCACCCGGCACACGGAGCTCTGACAGGTAAATCAATCATGCTTTTCTGGTTCACACAGGCCTTGGGCGGTCCCCTCTTCTCAGGCCGATAACCTTCCTGCTGCGGTTACATGGAAGCAGAAACCATTCACAGCCAGCACTAGCCTGGGAAGGCAGACCCCTCTCTCAGCTAGCACTAGCCAAGTGCCTGGGTTCCCAGGGATGGCTGGAGCCAGAGTCAGGGCTCCCTCTCCTCGAGGAAGCACTTGTTTGGAAATAGCCGGCACAGGCTCGTGTACCAGACCCGGCATGGAGTCTGGGAGTCTTGGTGTCCACTGACTTTTTGTTTTGTTTGTTTGTTTGTTTGTTTGTTTCTTTTTTTTAAAGATTTATTTATTGCGTATACAGTGTTCTGCCTGCACATATGCCTATAGGCCAGAAGAGGGCGCCAGATCTCATTACAGATGGTTGTGAGCCACCATGTGGTTGCTGGGAATTGAACTCAGGACCTCTGGGAGAACAGCCAGTGCTCTTAACCTCTGAGCCATCTCTCCAGCCCTCTTTCTTTTTTTTTTTTCAAGACAGGGTTTCTCTGTGTAGCTTCAGAACCTATCCTGGAACTCACTCTGTAGACCAGGCTGGCCTCGAACTCACAGAGATCTGCCTGCCTCTGCCTCCTGAGCTGCTGCACCACCACGCCCGGCCCAGCCCTCACCTTTTACAAGTTCATTAATTTTGTGTTTTGTGTGTATGTGTATGATAGATGCATGTGTCTGGGTGTGTGTGCCCCTTCACGTACACCGAGGCCAGAGGAGGGTGTCAGTGGACCTGCTCTGTCCCTCTCCGCCCCTGTTCCTTTGAGACAGGCTCTTTCACTGACCCTGGAACTAAGTTGGTGATCCTCCTGTCTCCATATCCGTCGGCACTGCGGTGGGCAGTGTATATGTGGTCACCCGTGGCTGCTTTCATGGGTACTGGGGACTCGAACTCAGGCCCTCATGCTTACTCAGCAGGAGCTCTCGCCGTCCTCAGCCCCTATGTTTTCTCTTACTCAGCTCATCTTTGAGAGAGGGGATGGGACTGTGGCATAAGAACGGGGAGGCCCTCAGGTTTCCGTGCTCACTCGAGGGACTGTCAGACCTGTTAAGAGTTCAGCCTGGCGGAAGAATGAAGACGGCTACCAGACTCTGGAAGAGAAAGAATATCTGTCAGAGTCACCACCGGCGCCATCATCACAACCATGACTGTCACCTTCCGTCATCATTATCCATATCCTTATCATTCCCATCACTGATACAATCAATTCTGGGAAGACACAGACTGAGCAACAGGCACGTGTACAGACGCACACACGCATGGACTCACGCACGCACGCACGCACGCACGCACTCACTCACGCACGCACGCACGCACGCACGCACGCACGCACGCACGCACGGTGGGCATTTAGGCCCAGATGTTCTGACTCGGGTGCCTACACTCACCAGTAAATCACATTGTTTCCTGTCTCCCCATAAGACACTGGCTAGATGCAGAGGTGACTCCTCTCCCGGCTGGTCACCGCAGCGGTGCTGGAAGTCTGTCCATCCTTCCTCCTTTGCTGTCTCTCCCTTGGGTCCTCTCCACTGCCTCAGAAGTGACTTCTTATTCCACAGGGAAGGTCGAGTGCTTCTCCGACTACATGACCCTGCAGATCCCGAGGAGCCATGTGCAGGGTTTGAGGCAGTGGCTGGCCAGGGTCCTGCACCTGCCAGGTAAGCTATCTTCTCAGCCCCCAGGTTCTCCAGTCCTCAGCCATTGACTGCCTGGAGCCTTTGTTAAGGGTTCCCAATGCATTCCTCACACCAGGGCATGGGTACTGCGTTCCCTGGAAAGCTTCTCTCTGGGCTTCATGCTCCTTCCTTCCCAGGGCTGCCCTGGCCTTCTCCAAGACAGCCCTTGCTCATCCCATTTCCTCTCAGTTTGTGGTCCTACTTAAAAAGACCTTGTTCACATGCTCGTCATCAATGCCACCAGCAGGTCGCTGGGAGCAGGCACAGCCCTGTGCTCCATGTTGACAGCTGAGGTGCCTCCAGGATTAAGGACTCTGTCTCATGCTTAGGAGACCCCTAATAGATATTTGCTCAGTGGGCAAAAGGCCCCCAACCTGGATTGAAGTGCCCATCAGGTGCTAGTATGCCCCTAAACTTAAATCCCTCTGTGAAGCTAATGGGACAATTAAAAAAATGGATTCTTTAAAAATTCTGCTTATTGCCGGGCAGTGGTGGCACACGCCTTTAATCCCAGCACTTGGGAGGCAGAGGCAGGCGGATCTCTGTGAGTTCGAGGCCAGCCTGGGCTACCAAGTGAGTCCCAGGAAAGGCACAAAACTACACAGAGAAACCCTGTCTTAAAAAATAAAAAAAAAGCCGGGCGGTGGTGGCACACGCCTTTAATCCCAGCACTCGGGAGGCAGAGGCAGGCGGATCTCTGTGAGTTCGAGGCCAGCCTGGGCTACCAAGTGAGTTCCAGGAAAGGCGCAAAGCTACACAGAGAAACCCTGTCTCGAAAAACCAAAAAAAAAAAAAATTCTGCTTATTAGTTGTGTGTCTGTGTGTGCATGCACGCTAAAATACTGTGTTTATAAACATGTGCCACAGTGTGCATGTGGAGGTCAGATCATGACTTGCAGGACTTGAGTCTCTCCTTCAACCATGTGGATCCCAGATATTGAACTCGGGTCCTCAGGCTTGGTGGCAAGCGCCTTTACCCACTGAGCCATCTCGCTGGTCCACAATTCTTTCCAAACCTTTATCGAATGCATATGGGTGTTTCACCTGTCTGCAAGTATGTGCACCACACACATGCATTGCTAGTGGGGCCCAGAAGACGGTGTCGATCTCCTATAACTGGGACTACAAACGGCTGTGAGCCACCATGTGAGTGCTGGGAGCCCACTCAGGTCCTCTGGAAGAGCAGCAGCCTGTGAGTCATCTCTCCAGTCCCTGGCCCGTGAGTTTTACCCACTGGAACCACTACCTCATGCTTGGTGGGGGGATCTCATGCCTAAAACAAGCCAAACGAAGGGCACATTATCACCTTCAGAAAACTTTGAGCAAAACCTGCAAAGTGGGAAGACCTTCTGGAAACTTCCAGAAGGAGCCGAATAGAGCGAATGTGCCTGCAGCTCACCTCCTGCTATACCTTTGGTCACAGAGTAAGGTCTCAAGTAAGACACCCCAATTTTTCCTTTCTTTTGTACAAAAATGAAGAAATTGAGGAGGGAAGCCTTCTTCCCATCTCAGAATGCTGTTTTCTTTCTTCCTTTGTTTTTTAAGTCAGGATCACACGCTGTGGTCCAGGCTGCCCTAGAACTCTCTACGCAGTCCGGACTGGCCTCAGTCTTCCTGGTGTTGGAATTACAGGTGTGAGCCACCACTCCTGGCTTAGTCTGGAAATTCTAAAGTGCTGTCTGGGCCTGGTGTGTCCTGAATCCTGAACTGGCCCTGGGATGGTCAGTCAGCCGGTGATGCCTCTGGAACTGGAGCGGCGTTTGTGTATTAAAAGGCCACTTTTCCAGGGGAAAACGTGGAGGATACATTAAGCTGTCGCCTGTTCTTTGGAAAGCCATTATTAATGGAAAACAATAGATTAATAGTTTTAAAACGCTTGTTCAATAAGTAATTTTTATGGCTCTGGATAGAGCCCATTAAACATTTCTGTGTGTTATTATAAAGAAGTTTTAAGTGTAAAATCATAAAGTCAATAATCAGGGAATTAGTCACAGCAGCCAGCCACAGGCCATTAGTTTTAGGCGCTGTCAGAGACACCTGTGGCTTCGGAGGAAGAGCCTTTCTTTTCCTCACCAGCGCCAGGTGGGGATGCAGAAACGATGCTGCCTGCTGCCTTCCATAAAGTTGAAGGGACAGCAAGCAGGTGTGAGCAGCAGGATGCAGGCAAATATTTACAAAGTGCAGACGTGAATGGGAAACTAAAACGATCCAGGTCAATTTGCACATCCAGCCTTAGACACTTTATTTCCCCAGTGATCTGCCTTTCAGAGCCACAGGCTCGGCCTTGATCTCCTGCTAAAGATAGTCATGAAGGCTGCACGCTCTTAAAAGGAAAGCATGTCACCAGAGAGTCCCCCACATCCAGGCTGCTGGAGCTGTCTCCTGCAAGGGCGTACTCATCTCCCATCAACTATCTGAGAATGAAAGTGTGGGCTTTGGGGCGGGAGGGTGGAGGACTTAAAAAACATCACCTCAAAAGCAACACAAGATAATTACGGAAACAGAAGAAATCTAAAGACGATAATGAAGACTGCCTGTAATCCCTCTGCTCAGTGATATTCCTCTTTGTGTTTTACTCATCCAATAAATGTTTACTGAGAGCCCTCTATGCGCCAGATGCAGCTTAAGGCGCTGGGGATACAGCAGAGAACAAAACAGATAAATACTCTTGGCGCCGTGGGGCTGGCATTTGAGTGGAGGGCAACAAGACCATTTCTGTAGCCATAGACATTTTTCAGCAGGCGAGGTGGTGATGTGTGATGCAGAAAGGGGGTCTGAGGGAGGGGCGAGGTTAAGAGGGGGTGACGGAGGCTCTGCTGGCAGAGGCCTCGTTGACAAGGGGGATCCACTTAAAGGCTTGAGTGTGGCGGACTGAGCCACACAGGTATCTGGAAGAGTGTTCCAGGCACAAGATGCAGCCAATAGAAAAGCCCCGAGGGCACCCACGATGTGTTAGAAGTAACAGGGAGGCTAGTGTGGCTAAGGCAGAGGGAGAACACTGAAAGCCTAGATGACCCTCACATGGGTCTCTCAATGGAGAGTGGAGCGATCTGCTGCAGGCTTGCGTGGAACTCAGTGTGTTGCTGGGGGAAACAGACCACAGTGGAAGAGAGGAGCGAGAGACAGCTTCTACAACCCAGGCTGCGCTCAGAGCTGGGAGGTGGGTGGGAGGGGAGTCTGCATGTCTGTCTGGCAGAACCAACAGGCTTCCTTCCAAGACTTCTGTCTCTGCTGTTCTCTGGTGCTCCAGAGCAGAGCAGCCACGGGCTTATGTCTGGGTGTCAGATACTCCTGACCTCACCTCTGCTGTTCTCCCAGGGTCCTGTGTGTTTCTGTCACAGGCACCAAGAGGGCCCCCAGCCACCTGGATTCTCTTCTTACCAAATGTGGTTTCCTCTTGCATCCTGCTCATGAGGGCGGCTTTATCTTCCGAGCGCTGTACTCTGGCTGCTTTGTGCAGAAAGAGGTGGGTTTGAGAAACTATTTATTTTCAGGGCTGGGGTCAGAACTCAGGGCCTCATGTATGATCGGATGCCAGGTGAGTGCACATCCACCGAGTTACATTTCTAGCTTTTTTTTTTTTGTCGTTGCTTTGAGACAGGGTCCCATTATAAACCCTAGCCTGGAACATATTAGCTATGTAGACCAGGCTGGCCTCGAACTCACAGAGAGCTGCCTGCCTCTGCCTGCCAAGTGCTGGGACTAAAGGTGTGCACCACCACCTCCAGCCCTTCCCGCCTCAAAAGAAAAACAACCTTTTATTTTGAGGCAGGGTCTCCCTGCACAGGCTGGCATTGAACTCACTCTGTAGTCCAAGCAGTCCTTGGATCCTCCTGCCTCAGCCTCCTGAGTGCTGGGATTACAGGTGTGTATCCTCACGCCTGGCTTATCACCTTCTCTCCAGCAGCCCCACGCTCCTCTCTCTGTCATCACTACCCTCCCTGATGCCCCTCCCCCTGACCCCCACATACCTTGTTTTACCCCCCACTCCAGGGCTCCCATTCGGGCTTCTGGCAGGGATGAAGGAAGACGGTCTAGGTACCTGTGGGACCCTTGGCCTGACTTTTGAAGCTCTGTTGCCGAGATGGCCACATGCTGTTGTTTCCTTAGTTGTTCACATCTGTGGAGCTTCAACTGCCTTGGCTGTAAAATGGGGCCAAGGGATTTCTTACTGGGGTCGAAGGAAACCGCCTGTGGGCAGATACTTGTCTGCTGTCAGGAATGAGAGGATGCAAACTGCCATGCTTCCTCTCTAAGAGTGACCTTCCTGAAAGATACAGCAGTTCCCTGGCCCAGGGACCTCCCTAGGGGCTTCCCCTCTGGAGGCTGAACTGCCACAGGCCAGAGTCGGCCAAGTTCCCCAGTCCCTTGCTTCTCAGCTCTTAGCTTCCAGGAGGCCTGCGTTAATCATGCCTACTGTGAACAGAGGCTGACCCGTAATTGTGGCCTATTAACTGCATTTTCTTCTTTCGGTTGCGCGTGTGAATTTTGCCTGACTTCCAGAAAGCAAATTACAGGTTGGAAATCAGAATGTTTCAAAAAGGGGCAAGAAGGTTGAAGCAGAGTGATCGCTACATAATGAAGTGTCCCGTGATCACGTTGAGGCTGGGTGAACAGAACGTCCGCTGCCACCCCTCATTCATTCAGGTAACAGCTCAGGAAGGCCCGGGAGGGCCCGGGAGGTGGTGATGGGCATCCAGGGCTGGCTTCTCTTCAGAGGCCCAGGTAGATGCCTGGGGTTCCTGAGCCTTGGGACGTCGCCCAGCAGAGGTGACAGATAGAGATACAGGGTAGGACATTCTCTGTGGACATTTAGTGTTGACTGGGCTTTTGAGCACTGAGGCGTGTGTCGGGATAAGGGGTGGGTGACTGATGAAACGAATCTCAGGAGCTGTGTTTTTTATGTCAGTCATCCAACATCACAAGAGCAGAATTGTGTTTTTTCTCTTTGCATTAAGGAAAGTCTATCCTCTGCTCCTCTTCCTTCTCCCCTCCTCATTTTTTTTTTTTTTTTTTTTTTTGGTTTTTTGAGACAGGGTTTCTCTGTGTAATTTTGTGCCTTTGCTGGAACTCACTTTGTAGACCAGGCTGGCCTTGAACCCACAGAGATCCACCTGCTTCTGCCTCCCGAGTGCTGGGATTAAAGGCGTGCACCACCACTGCTCGGCTCCTCTCCTCTTTATTCTGTCTTTATTCTCTCTCTCTCTCTCTCTCTCCCTCCCTCCCTCCCTCCCTCCCTCCCTCCCTCCCTCCCTCCCTCCCTCCCTCCCTCCCTCCCTCCCTGTGCACAAGCTTCTTGTGTGTCTCAGGACAGTGGTGGTCAGAGGAACCCTCGGGAGTCAGGTCTCACCTTTCTTTGTTTGAGACAGGGCTGTCATTTACAGCTCTGTGTGCCAGGCTATCCACGGTCATACTTGTGGGGAGTCTCCGGGCTCTGTCTCCTGTCTTGCTACAGGAATGCCGAGGTGACAGACTCCAGCCACGGCATCTGGTTTTATGTGGGTTCTGAGGATCCGCATTCAGATCCTTACCATTTGGAGGCAAGTGCTTTACCCACAGAACAATTTCAGCAGCAATGGGTCCTCTTATTTAACCTAGGTCACATCAAAGAATTCTAGACGTCAGGTTTGGGGGCTCTGCAAGGCCCCAGGTTCCATCCCCAGCTCTGAGGAGTGATGTGTTTCAGATAATCACGTCCCCATTGGAAAGAACACAGGCCTAGGCACACTCCAGCTGTGTCACCGCCTGGTGGCATCCTTGAGCTCAAGTTTCTCTGCAGCCCTGGAACAGAGAAAGAGTTGGCTGGGAGCAGGGGAAGGCTGCAGACCCACAGCAGAAATGAGTGTCCCAGACAGGACGGAGAAGGGAATTGAATTCAAGCCTTCCTTTCCCCAGGAAAGCTTATCTTCCACTCACCCTGCTATGCCGGGCATGGCCTTGGCTGCTGCTTTGTTATTTATTTATTTTGGTGCTAGGGACGGAACTGGGGACTTCGCATCTATCAGACAAGTGCTCTCTCAGTGAGCCATGCTGCTAGCCCCTCACTGATGGATTCCAGGCCAGCTCTCCACCACTGAGCCATGCCCCTGCCCCTGCTTTGCCAATGTTGGCCCATCGCACCTTTACAGCCCAGCAGGCAGGAAGCGTTGTTTATATCCCCATTCCACAGAGCAGACAAGTAAGCACAGAAGGGCGTTGCTGGGGTCCCGTAGCTGGTGGCAGCCGAAAGGGGCAATGAGCCGCTTTGATGAGCTGCCCTCCGCCTCCGCCTCCCTTTGCTGGAATTTTCAGCTTTTTAAAGAGAAACAGGAAATCCATCACTGTATGTGAAGTTACATTTTAAAAAGTTGACTTTGGGCTGGGAAAGCAGCTCAGTGGCAGAGCGCTAGGTTAGCGTGTGTGAGGCGCTGGACTCCCTCCTCTGCAAGGAAAAATGTTGACTTCATTTAGTGAAGAGTTTTGTTTTGTTTTTTTTTTTTTTTTGAGCAGTTGTTTACTTATTTTGATACAAGGGTCTCATGCATCTCAGGGTGGCCTTGAACTTGCTATGTAGCAGGGGATGACCTTGAGCTTGTGATTCTCTTGCTTCCATCTCTCAAGTGCTAGGATTATAGATGTGATGTCACACCTGGTTTATGTGGTAGTGGAGATTGAACCTACAGTTCCACGCATGCTAAGGGAACACGACCCACTGGTCCACATCCCCAGCTTCCAAAAATGTTAACTTTAACTTTGCAAGTACCATGTGGCCAAACGGGATGCTGAATTTAGAGCTGGGTTTGATGGTGCACATCTGGAATCCAGCATGAAGGAGGTTGAGGCAAGAGGACTGTAAGTTTGAAGTCAGCCCTGGCTGCAGGGTAAGACCCAGGCAGCAAGTGAGTAAAGGTGCTTGCCACCAAGCCTGAGATTCTTTCCTGGAACCCACATGGTGGAAGGAGAGAACTGACTTCTGCAAGTTGTCCTCTGACCTCCACACATGACACTTGCGTACACACATGCATACACCCACGCAGTAAATTAAAAACCCCCAGCAGTCAAAAACCTGGATGCTCAATTTTGCCCGATGACTCACTGAAGGAGGAGAGGAGAGAGAGGAGATATCGGAAGGGAGGTTGGAGAGAAAGACCCACGAGTGACAGCTACCATCCGTTTAGGGGGGCATCCGTGCGAAGCACATGCTGAATGCCAGGCTCTGTGCTGGTACCAAATGATCAGATCTGAGAGGACAGCAGTCTTGCCTCGGGAGGGTGTACAGTTCCATTCTCATCTGTCCTGGGCTTTGACGTGAACGTGCTGAGACAGGGAGAGCTGAGCAGAGGCTGGGACCCCAGCTCTGTGCTTGTTCCCCGTAATCTTCTTGCCTCTGGAGTTCTCTGCTGCTCAATTTTAAAGAGCAGTGCCTGAGGCAGAGGGCTGTTTAGGTCCCATTGTGGTCATGCCAGGGAAGGTGTTACATTGTTCCTAAGAGTCACAAGCCTCTACCTAAACACCCCCAAGCGTGGTCATGGGTCATGGGTTTGACAGTGGGACATGGTTTTGACAGTCCTGGGGGCTGGTCACTTCTCTTTACACTGGCCTGTAATTTTGGGAGTGGCCACCAGAGGGACAAGGCTGCCTGTGTCGTGTAACACTGGACAGAAACTGGAGGAAAGCAGAGCTAGAGGCCAGCCAAGCGCCAACTTTGTCCCTTTTGACCTGCCCAGATTCCCAGCATCCTTCCCTAGTGTGGTGGTGGAGCCCACAGGACTACAGGACCCCCGTTCCCCTGGGCAGAGTCGCAGAGATCTCATGGATCTCAGCTGCCACCTCCTCAGCAGCCCCCCTCCTCCGTTTTTCCCTCACCCATCATAGGACCTCATCACCTCATCAAATTGACTGATTCATTCCCGGTGACTTCTGCAGCCGCTTCCATGGCTGCACCTTGAACTTGCATTAAGTTTTAATTAAAGCCGTTACACTAGCCTTGCCCCTGGCTAAATGCAGCCGCGGGCACAGGGCACATAGATATTTAATACTCTGCCTCTCCCCGCTGATGGCACAGGGTGCCCAAGGGTGTACCCGAGCCATGCCCTGCTTGCAGCGATCTGCGAGCTTGCTTAAGTGTGCCCACAAGCCCCGAGCGGGAGGCTGCGCAATAACTATTCATTGCCCTGGGTTAAGTGTGCCCAGGGGCACCGGTAAACTCAATGCAGTGATTAGCGATTGCTCCCAGGGAAGAATACCCGAGGTCCTGCTGAATGTCTGCAGGCCCTAAATATAGTCTGCTCGTGGCCACTTAAAGGGCATGGTGGGTTTGGACTGTGAACTTGATCCCACTTCCTCTGCTCCCTCCGTGGAAAAGCCCAGCCAGGGCTGCCCTGTTGCTGTGGGACTGGCGTAGAGATGGAGGGAGGCTTTGGTGGCTGATCTGGGAAATGTTGAATCCCTTTCCTATCTCCTTCTTCTCTGCTCCCTGACTGAAGGCAGCCCCTCCAAGGTGAGGGGATTACAGGCTCACCCAACAGGCTCCTTGTGGGCTGTGCTGAGCCTGCCAGCAATGGGGTGCCGGGCTCTCTGAGGCCAGGGCCAACAGAGCTGAGGCACTGACAAGGTTGAGGGGATAGGGGCCTTCCCTCACTTCATCCACTCATCTCTGGGCCTGGAAGAATGGATTCTGTACATGCCGGGGAAAGGGGAGGCAGCCTTATGTAAGAGAAATGTCAAGGCTCATTAGTCTTTCTGGACTCGGTGTCCTTACCTTCTATGGAACGAGGGTGGGGGACGTAGTCGCTCTCTGTTGGCCTGTGATTCTGTCCTGTGCCTCAGTATCCCCGCCCATGCTTGCAGCAAAAGCAAAGGGGGCAAGGGTGGGGTTGAGGCAGAGGAGGTAAGAGGGAGGCTGTGAGACGGCTCAGCAGCTAAGGTGCTCCCACCGGAGCCTGACAACTTCAGTTCCAGATCCAGGGCCTCCGTGGTGGAAAGAGACAACTGACTCCCTAAGTTGTGCTTGGACCCCTGCATGCACACTGTGGCAGATGCATGCCCCCCCCCACTTGGCATAATAAATACGTAAATACTATAATAAAGGAAATGTAGGCAAGAGGACAGCTGGATGCAGCTGGGCTCAGGCAGGTCCCTTGCCCGCACCATGAGACTCAGGGGCAGTGAGGGGCCAGCTGTCCAGGTGTGCCTGGTGAGACCATTCTTATTTTAGCACTGAACGTTCTTCACTGGGGAAACCCGAGATGGCTGGGTATCCTAAGCATGGTGCCTGGGTGAACACGCTTGTCTTCCTGTGCTTATCGGAGTCCATAGGTGAAGAAAAAGTGTGGAAGGGATGGGTGACGGGGTGAGATGGGGTGGGAGGGAGAGGCCTGGGAACCACCCCACCAGGTCCTTAACATCAGGGTCACGGGGCACACACCCACCCTCCGCCTTGACAGCTGTGCCCTGCACTCCAGCTGTCCTGTTGGCCTGGCCCAGGGCAGCAGCTGAGGCGACATTTCCCTGGGTCTGTTGACACTTGAGTCCCAGAACATAAATGCTTTTCTTGTCTTAATGAGCAAACAATTGAGGCGGCGGTAGCGGCGGCGAGGCTCTCGCTGGTCTCCCGCTGCGGCAATTGCTGAGGCGTTTGCTCAGGCACCTTTGCTCACAGTTTGCAGATGTTGCTTCCTCTCTGTTCTGCAGGTCTCTAGGCCCTTGCCTCCAAGGATGGACGGTGGACAGGTAGGTGAGGAAAGGGCATTGGTCTGCAAGGTTCTGCTAGGTCTGGTGCTCCGGAGGCTCTGAGGCAGGAGGTTGTCACTTCCATGGCCCTTTTGGAGAGAGTGTCTGTGGACAGTAGTGACCTTTGTGGGCCTGGGTCTCAGCAGAACTGGAACTCCTCCCCTGGTACCCTCCATGCAGAGGCCTGAAGCTGTCTGGGAAAAAAAAAAAACCTGGTGGAACCCTGCTGGGGTAGAAAGCCTCTGGGTCCTGTCATGGTAAGATTCTCTCTGAAAGGTTCCCAGTGGCAGGAGCCGGTGCAAAGCTGCCCGTTCCTGTGGCACACAGCTGTTCTCTTTATTTCCCTCCCCCTCCTCCCCTCCTCCCCCCTCTTTTGTTTTGAGACAGAATTTCATTCTATAGCCCTGACTGGCCTGGAATTCTCTGTGTAGACCAGACTGGCTTTGAACTCACAGAGGTCCACCTGCTTCTGCTTCCTGAATGCTGGGATCAAAGGTGTGCACCACAACACTCAGGCCTTCCTTTTTTTGAGATACAGTCTCATGGAGCCCAGGCTGGCCTTGGATTCACTAAGTGACTGAGGACGACCTTGAACTTTTGGTCCTTTTGCATCCATTTCCTGAGTGCCAAGGAGGGAACTGAGTTTCTCCTGCTACGTGGGTCTAAAGGGCCAAACTCGGTCATTAGGCTTGGCAGCAAGTGTCTTTACCTGCTGGAGCATCTTCCTGTCCCCTATTCCTTGAGTGGGTGTGTACCACCATGCCTTTTTTTTTTTTTTTTTTTTTTTTCTTTTGGGATAAGGTTTCTCTGTGTAGCCCTTCCCTGGCTGCCCTGGAACTTACTCTGTAGACCAGGCTGGCTGAACTCAGATATTTACCTGCCTCTGCCTCCAGAGTGCTAGGATTAAGGGTGTGGACCACCACCACTTGGCTTTTTTTTTTTTTTACAGTTTGGGGGAATCAAACCCAGAGTGTGCTAGGCAATCACTCTTCCAACTGAGCTATTCCCCAGCCCCCAGTTTTTGTTGTTTTGAGACAAGGTTTTACTATATAGTTCAAGCTGTTATTTATTTATTTTGGTTTTTCGAGACAGGGTTTCTCTGTGTAGCTTTGCGCCTTTCCTGGAACTCACTCTGTAGCCCAGGCTGGCCTCGAACTCACAGAGATCCACCTGGCTCTGCCTTCAGAGTGCTGGCCCAAGCTGTTATTTAAATCAGGGAAATCCCCCTGCTTCACACTCCCAAGTGTTGAGAATACAGGCATAAACCACTGTATCAGGCACCCACTTTTTCTCCTGGTCTAGTTCTTCCCACAGCTACTTGGGAAAGAGCTACCCCTTCCTCGCCTCACATCCCTCTGAGTTCCCCCAGTCCTGGACTGGGGTGTGCTTCCCCCTGGCACCTCTTGCATTTTTAGGCGCCCATCTTTATTCAAAAACCCCAACTGACCGTGTCCCACCACAGGGTGGCAATGAGAGCCCAGGACAACAGACCGCCAGTTGTGCTGGCCTGGATGGTATACAGGCTGAGTGGCTGGCCCTGCTTTTAAGGGCCCAGTCTGTTCATCTGTGCTCTAAGCACCCCATAAGAGGTCTGCTCCCCTAAAATGTGAGGGTACCAGCCTCTTTAGCTGCTGTCCTACCCCTGGGCCAATTGATCCTTTCCATGACCCGGCCATCCTTTTGAGTGCCCCCACCCCCGGTACCCACGCTCCTTGACCCCAAATGAGCTTGTTTCCTGGTCAGCTGTCTTGTGACTTTTGCCTTCTGTCTTCAGACCCCGTGGTTGCTGTCTCTTCGAGGGGAGCTGGTGGCTTCTCTGGAGGATGCCAGCTTGATGGGCTTAGATGTGGACATTGGTGCCAGCACAGTCACCATCCAAAGCCCAAGACAAGAACTTCTTCAGAGGCAGGAGGTCAGTGGTGGACAGCGGGCTATGCCAGGCTTCAGGGGGGCCCTAAGGCCTGACACCAGGAGAGAGCACTCTGTCACCCTGAAGTGCCAGTTCACGTGTCCACCTGTGAGACTGGACAGATTTAGGCAGGCGGCTTCGAAAATTGGGCCCCATTAGCGTAAAGTGCTCCGCTCGGCAGATGAGGGGCGCCGGCAATCATGTATTCAGCGCGTCCTGATCATGGTGGCAGGAGCATAATTACCATCTCTTTAAATAGCCCAAAGTTGCCGTGTAAGAGAAGATGGCTCACATGACATTTGCTCCGAGCTTGCTTCCTGCTAAAAATATCCTGGCTAAATAATATTTCCTGGTTGTGCTGGGGCAACAGGCCCTGGCTTGGGCTCTGACTCTGGGGGCTTTGTTCCGAGGTGAGACGGAAAGTGGAGTGGGTAGGGTGGGCACTTACAGAGGGAGGGAACGCGCCTCTGAAAGGAACACTGGCCACAGGGGAAACTTCCTGCTTCCCCAGGTATGGAACACTTCCCTGGAGCTCCTGCCTCTCTGGTTGGTGAGCGGCTCCTATGCCTATTCCCTCAAGGCTGCGTGCCCGCTGGGTAAGACCCAGGAACGCCCCTGATGCCCACCTCTGACTTTAACACGGCCTGTCACTTCTGGTTCCTCTCCTCTGCCAACCGCCTTGTCCCCCCTGCCCTGCTCTGCCTCACCTCTTCTTCACCCCAACCTTGACTGAGGACTTCTGAAACGCTGGGTGCTGAGAGGTGTGTGCAGGAATGTGTAAAGCGTGACCTGTGAACAATACTATCCACTGAGGGCTGCAGCCCCGGGATCTGGGGACTTTTGGGGGGCCCCAGGCAGGCCCTAGGGACTGTGAGGACAAAGATGGGAAAGGGTTTGTGGTCTTACTCTGCAAGACTTAGAGGCAATACCCTCCCTCCCAGGCGCCTTCTTCAGTGTGGAGAGGCCCGGAGTCTGGAAGCCTCCCAGACTCTGCTGAGCTCTAGGGAGCTTAAATTCTAAAGATCTCACTATGCACAGTTAGATGGATCAAAGGCTTTGTCCTGTGTGGGTAGATGAGAGATGAGGAGCACTGCAGGCCTGATTAGAATTTTATCCTGAGATAAGTTTCAGAATGAGAACTCTGGGGAGTCCAGGGGCCTTGGGGGGTGGCCTTGCCAAGTCCATACACATCTCCTGCCCTGTTGGTGCTATTTGAAATATCTTTATTTGGAGACAAATGCTTTCATTTAGCAACTGCAGAGCTGGTCAGAATGTCCCCGTGAGAGGGCTGACACAACAGAATTCTTGCTAAAGTGTAAACAACTGATATGAATTGTTTCCTACCAGCAGCTTGTAATGGAAGGGGCACCAGGCAGGGTCATGGAATACAGTCTTGGCAGAGAAAGGCCATCCTGCTCCTGGTACCTGCTTTTCCAGTGACCTTCTCGATTGGCAGCACCCTCTGAGAGCTAGACAGGGTGGCCTTTTTTTCCTTCTTTTTTTTTTTTTTTGTCCATGCAGGCATGGTCTCAGGACATCAAGTCCCAATGTCAAAGTAAATTGAGTCGTGTGTGGGGCTGGTCACAGGTGTGCCTCTGACTAAGACCCTGCGTGCCTGAAGCTCATTTTCTGGGCTGTGTTTCCCTGTGGTTCCAGCATCGTCTCAGCCAGGGGCGGAGATCTCAGTTCACATCCCCAAACAGAGACTGGGTCTGGTCAGGAGAGGATCCCGTGTGGAAGAGTCTCTGAGCCCCAGATTCCTTCGGGTGCACCAGTCCGACACTTTCACGGTGACCGAGGACAGGGACTTCCTGGTCGTCAGCATCCCAGCGCCGCTGCTGCTCCAGGACCAGGTCGGTGTCCCGGTGGCTTTGCCTTGCTGCTTCCTCTGAGGCCTCTTGCTTGGGCTATTGGTAGCACTTGAAGTCAGAAACACACCCAGCAGGTCTTTGGGGGCTGGCTAGGTGTTGGCCTTATCATTTATGCCCTGGAAGCTCAGTTTTGTTTTGGAGATGGCCCCAGCAGGGACAGCCATAGGACATGGGATGTATCTCATCACATGTAACCAATGCCTTGCTGTCCCACAGCCATGCCCAGAGGCCAGAGACGCCCCAGGGACACGAGCTTTCTACAGGATAGACCTGAGCCTGGCCTTTGCAGAGATGGTCTCCCCGGTGCACTGGACAGTGGAGAACTTTTTCCAGTGTGTGGGTGAGTGAGGGACCCTGAAAACATGCCTGCTGGTAACAGGTACATGCCACACAAGGTCTCGTCCCCTGGCCTGGCTTCATTCTCCTTTGGCAGTATTTCATTGTCTGGACTGAGCTCCCACATGTATGCAGCTTAGCAATTCTGTCAGGCACGCTGCTGGAACTGGCTGAGGCAAAGAGAGGTCGAGGTCCTGAATGGTGAAAAGGTACCTGGCTGTGGATGGGAGACAGAGGCAGGAGTGCACAGACTTCCCAGCTCAGCCTCGAGTGTGTGTATAAGTGTTTTATGTGCACAGGGATGTGGAAGCCAAAGGTTAATCTCCAGTGTCTACCTTACTCAATCAACTTGTTTTTTTGAGACAGAGTCTCCCACTGAGCCTTGGGCTTTCCTAGTCAGCTAGTCTGACCAGCTAGCAAACTTCAAGGATCCTCCGGTCTCTGCCTCCCGAGTGCTAAGATTACAGGCGCACGGGGATTTTAAGAACTTTTAGGTTTGTTTATTTGTTTGTTTGTTTGTTTCAGTTTTATGTGCGTAAGTGTTTTGCCTACATGCATATCTGGTGCACAGGGAGGTATTCTGATCCCCTGGAACTGGAGTCACAGACAGTTGTGAGCTACCATGTGGGTGCTGGGGACCAAACCTGGGTCCTCTGGAAGAGCAGCCAATGCTTTTACCACTGAGCCATCTCTCCAGCTCCAAGGCTTTTTTATTTTTATTTTCAAAGAAGGGACCTAGAGATCTCACCTCAGGTCCTCATGCTTATTCTTGTGTGGTAAACACTTTACTGACTGACCTTTGTTTTTATTTATTTATTTATTTATTTATTTATTTATTTATTTATTTATTTATTTATTTATTTATTGGTTTTTTGAGACAGAGTTTCTCTGTGCAACCGTCTTAGCTGTCCTGGAACTTACTTTGAAGACCAGGCTGGCCTCGAACTCACAGAGATCCACCTGCCTCTGCTGGGATTAAAGGTGTGCGCCACCACCGCCTGGCTTATTTTTATTTTTGAGACAGAGTCTTGGTATGTAGCCTTGGTTGGTCTTAAACTCCCTCAGTGTCCCAGGTTTGCAGGTGTGTGCCATTTCTCCGAATGTTGTCTCAGTTTTTTTGTTTTGTTTGAGGCAATCAGAGACTCGTTTAGCCCAGGCTGGCCTTGAACTCACTGCATAGTCAAAGATCATGTTGAATTTCTGGTCCTTCTGCATCTAGCCCACAAAAGTTGAGGTTACAGGGACTGGAGAGATGGCTCAGAGGTTAAGAGTACAGAGGAAGGACCCAAGTTCAATTCCCGGCAACCACATGGTGGGCTCACAACCTTCTATAGTGATATCTGGCGCCCTCTTCTGGCATGCAGGCATACATGCAAACAAAACACTATGTATAATAAATAAATAAATCTTAAAAAGAGTTGTGCTTCCAGGCATATGCCACTTTGGTCGGTTTATGAAGTATGGGGATCCAACCCAGGGCTTCATGCATGTTAGGCGGTCACTCTGGCCACTGAGCTACATCTCTAGTTCCCACCTCAGTTCCCCCCCCCCAAAATCTGGAACATAAGGAACCCAGAGCGTGTCCCAACACTGCATCAGAAGGTGCGACTCAGGAGCGCACCTGTGCAGGGTGTTCCACGTCCCTGGTGTGTCCCACCACCTCTGGGCTGCAGTGCCTCCGGTCAGTCAGTGCCTCAGACTCCTTAGCAGAAAGCCCTGGACTCTGCATTCATCCTTCAGCCACGGCGAGCTGTAAACACCGTGTGTGCGAGCTCCACACGGGATGCTGCAACCCTGTCTGGAAGCGGGGTTTCAGTGAAAGCCGGACTACCAAACAACCTGGTATTCACACGTGCAAAACCACCAGGAGCAAAACCCATTCAGATCCAGCACGAGGAAATACACATAATTCACAAATGATGTCAATCACTTTCATCTCAGACTTCCTAACTGTCCTCAATAGAAGACAGACGGGAAGGAGATTGAACTCAGATGTTAATAGTGCAAGAATGCCCCGTTACCAGGATATGATGTCTCGGTGCTGCATAAAAATGTAATTATATTCAGAACTATATTTAAAGATTAAAAGGGGGACTGCCTACCACATCTAGCCCCAAACTCAGAATTAGAAACAAAGACAAAGGCGGGATGGGTTGGGGGGTGGGGCGTGAGGACGGGTCGAGTTCTAACCGTCTGCTAAAAATGGAAATATTTCTCAAAAGTTTTTACATGTTTCGGCTGCTTTTGTTTTAACAGTTTCCTGCGGCACTGATATTGATTTTGGAAAGGGAGGGTTGGAACTCTACCCGGCCAGGATTCAGCTTGCAATGGGAGAGAGAGCTGGGAGGGAGCAGAGGCCACCAGACGGGGGTCTCTCCAGCAGCCTGTAAGGGGAGATAAGAGAATTCTATGGAATCTCGTGGAGGGCAGGTGGACTCAGGGGGAGGTGCCAACGATGAGGTGGACTTTGTCCTGGCCTCTGAAGGGTAGGTAGGTTGTTCACAGGGAGATAATGAATAAAAAACAAAAATAGCAACAGCAATAAAAACATTTTAGGAGGATTTTTTTCCCTCCCTGGGAAGATTTACACGGGGAAAGAATGTTCCCTTTCTGGTTTTATTAATTTCATATCAGCAGCCGGAATGAATCTCTCCCCTCCCTGGTCCCCAGCGCACCTCCTCTGTACCTCCCTGCAGCTTCTAGAGCTTTCTGTTCTTTTTATAGTCTCTCCTCTCCACTCCTGACTTCCCTGCAGCCTAAGAACCTGGAGACCAGGGGCTGCACCTCAGACAGGTTTTCTTCTCCAGCTTTTAGCAACCACTTACAAGTGCCATTTAGACCCAGTGATTTTCACCAGGAATTTTTACAAAATGTTTTTCTTTGTTAATATTGTGACTCATGAGTTACACTATTAATGGGTCGCCTACGTGCCTTTGGTTCCTGAACTTTCCATTTAGACTTTTGTTCATTTTTTTTTGCACATGGGGGTTTTGCCTGTGTGTGTGCTATGTATCAGTTTATGCCCTCAGAGTCAGAAGAGGGCATCAGATCCCCTGGAATTAGAGTGACAGGTGGTTGTGACACACCATGTGGCTGCTGGAAACCGAATGCTGGTCCTTTGAAAGAGCAGCCAGTGCTCTTAACCATCAAGCTGTCTCTTCAGCCTGACAATAGATTTTTAAGTCTCCCTCTTCCCTGAAAAAATGAAAACCAAACTCAGTGTTTTAAGAGCATCCTAACTGTTTCAGATGGCAGCTTCTGAGAGTGGTAGAGTAAGTGGAGTGCCCATCCCCAGAACAGAAAAGCCAATGGCAGTGGGAGCGTGGCGATGGCAGTGGGGGCGTGGCTATGGCAGTGGGGGCGTGGCTATGCAGTGGGGGCGTGGCGATGGCAGTTGGGGCGTGGCGATGACAGTGGGGGCGTGGTGACGGCAGTGGGGGCGTGGCGACAGTTGTCTTCATCTTTGGAAGACTGAGGGAAAGCTAACAAAATGGCTCATCAGGAAAAGGTGATTGCTGCCGAGCCTGGCAGCCTGAGTTCCACCTCCAGGACTCACATGGCAAGAGGGAAGAAGTGACTCACTCATGCGAGTTGTCCTCTGACCTCCACACGCGTGGTGTGGCGCGTGTGTTTCCCTGTAATAAAGCGTTTTAGTGAGTGAGAGGACCTGGATGGAAATGCTGGTGGGGTCAGATAAGAAGTATAAACCGGTGAGGGCGAGGGCATCCGGGACCTAGGGGAAGGTGATAAAGCAGCAGTGAGGTCTAGGACAGGAAGGAGTGGTAGGCAGTCTGAGCAGCAGGACCCCCCAGACTCCCCAAAAGAGACAGGCCTGATGTCTCTGGAGACACATCTGGGAGATTTCTGCCTTGTAAGGAGGTAGACTCTGCTGGCCAAGTCTGTTCATTTTTCTGTGTGAAGCTGATTATAGGAAGTGTTCTCGCCGGGCAGTGGTGGCGCACGCCTTTAATCCCAGCATTCGGGAGGCAGAGGCAGGCGGATCTCTGTGAGTTCGAGGCCAGCCTGGGCTACCAAGTGAGTTCCAGGAAAGGCGCAAAACTACACAGAGAAGCCCTGTCTCGAAACCCCCCCCCCCCCAAAAAAAAAGAAAGAAAGAAAGAAAGTGTTCTCTAAGAGTATTTTCCTGCCTGTGATCTCAGAGCTTGGGGGGCTGACATAGTGAGGATGGTGAATTCAGAACAGCCTGGGCTACATGTGAAAGTCCTGTCTCAAACATAACCACACAACACAAGCTCTACTAAACCTCACCATTTTAACTGCCTTACAGCATGAACCAAGAAGGTTAAATGGCTGTACTAGACCTATGGATTAGGAGTTGCTACTTAGCATGTCGGGAGGATGCCACTGGCATCTGGTACCCAGAGGCCAGGGATGCTGCTGACCATCTTAAAATGTACAAGATGCTCCCCAACACAGAACAACATAGTCTGGCCTAGGACATCAACAGTACTTGGGCTGGTTAACCTGAGATTAGTCAGGCAGGCAACATTACCCAGTTCTGATTGATTTCTGGGGTTGGGCCTCAAAATAGGAGACGGCTCTGTGATGAAACCAGCTGGTAGCATCCAGGCTGGGCAGTGAGTTGGGGTGGGGCGATCTTTGCAGAAACCTGGATTTATGTATTTTAAGTTTGTTAGTTTTTGAAACAGAGTCTCCAATGCAGACTGACCTAGAACTTGCTATCTAGTCAAGGATGACCTCGAACTTCTGATCCTTTTGCCGACACCTGAGTTGCTGGGATTACGGCAGGTGCATACCGCCATGCTTGGCTTATGTCATGCTGGAGGTTGAACTCAGGGTCTTGTGCATGTTGAGGCAAGCATTCTACCCACTCAGCTGTATTTCTAGCATATGTGATTTAATGTCAAAGGTCTGTGAGATTCAGCCACGAGGACAGCTCCTAACTCAGTGCTGGGCACTGACCACCAGGCTTCCGTTCCGTGGGGAAGGGGATGATGCTCATGGCCTTTATGGCAGAGGTCAGGAAGATTTTACTTCCTGAGGGGGAAGGCTGACTTCTGCTTTCCATTTTGGAAGGTTCAAGAGAAGAGTCGCTTGTCTCAACAGCCACGCCAGGGACCGCTCTACCCACCCTGTCCCCTGGATGGGAGACCGCTGCAGCAGAAGCGCCATCTGCAGCCTCTCCCCAGTTCCAGATCTCGCGGATGGCTGCCCTGGATGAGCCCCTTTGGCGTTTTGTGCACCAGCCCGCTAAAGAAGCCACCGAGGCAAATTCACAGGCATGTGCTGTTCCTACCCAAGAGTCTGGTCCCCATGAGGCCGTGATGGCCTCCACTGGGCCTAAGCCCTTTCTTTGAACACCTTCGTTCAAGGACAGCCACACTTTGAGGCCCCTCCCCCCCAGGCACATTTCTTCCTCAGGTTCAGGATGTTTCTTAGGGAAAGTGGGGACCTGGAGTGCATGCACCTAAGGGCAGAGCCCCTTCATCTGTCCTACCTGGCTCTCCCCGTTTTGTGTCTTGAGAGATGTGGCTGGAGGAGCAGTAGAGACCTCGGCTGTATTCACAAGGGGGTGGAAAACTGAGGCACGCTCCCACAGTCTGAAGGTGAAGGTCCTGAAGGCAGGCCTAGAAGCCCAGCCTGAGGCCGCTGCCCTCATATCCTTCTCTGGGCTGAGGTTCACAGGGGGGCTAGGGCCATATGCTTTTATTTCTGATGCTTTTCCTCTCTCTGCAGCTGGACCAGGGGGTACCATTCACTCAAACAACTAGGCCTGAGGGAGGAGGCTGGGTCTCCACTGCTTCCCCTTTCCCGGCTACAGTGCAAGAGCATCATGGTCTTCAGACTCCTCCAAAGAAAGCCGACTTAATTCCACATCCCCAGACTCCAGCGACACTCTCCTTAGAGCACACGGAAGCTTCCCAGGCTGCCCCCAGACCCTCACAATGGGTCTTCCTGTCTCGCACTTCCATGACCACACATTCACCTTCAAAAGTCCCCTCTCCTCTGTGGCCTTCTTGGCGATCTGATGGGCCCCAAATGCTCCTGGGTTCTGAACCATCTGTTCCCCTAACTGAAGTTCCAAGAGCTATGATGGCTGGGCAGGACCCTACCCAGCCATCAGGAAGTCCCTTCCCACTGGGCAAATTGTCAAGAGAGACTGTGAAGTCAACAGAGTCCGTGGATCCCACCCGGAGGGAGCCTGCCCACATCAGTGAGGAGTTTCCACCATTGACAAGGCCCTTCGTGAGCAGCCTGGCTGAAGAGGGTTTGATTTTCCACCATGCTTCCAGAAGGCCTCAGGAGTTACTACTGACAATCAAGGCTGAGGGGCCACTGCAGAATGACCGTGATCCCTCTGGAGAGGGGGCCAGAGGGTACCTGGACCCGTCAACCTCAGAACCCAGTCAGGGCATGGAAGGGATGGGACTCATCATCTTGTCAGGGACTGATGTCACATTCACCAGCCCAAGAGGGAGGCAGCCAGATGCCAGTGACCATCTGGTGACCCCAAGTCCAGAGCTCTCTGGGAGGCACAGGGTGGGCCCAGCAGTTCCCCAGACAACACTTGCCAGGGACCTTCTGGCTTCCACCTCTGAGAAGCCTGCAACCCCTTCTGAAGGAGGTACAGACAGGACCCTACAGCTTGAGTCAGCACCTATATGGCCTGAGGGCTGGCATGAGCCGTGGGCTGGACACACAACCAGCCCCCTGCCTCAACACACCCAAAGCCTTCTAGCTCCTACAGAAACCATATTGCCCCACTCCAGTGAGCCTTGGACCCCCCTCTCCAATGGTCAAGAGTCGATGGAGGCCAGGCTAGCCCCCACTCCTGACAGCCATCAGCTTCCTGAGCTTTAGCACATGTGGAGGGGTGCTTTGAGAGGTCCCTTTCTAGAAGCTTCAGGGGTGAGTCAGAGGAGTGTCCAGGGAGGGGAGGAGCGAAGGAAAGGGAGGACATGGTTTGGCATGCTCACACTTCCCTTCAGGAAGAGCTCTGTGACAGGACAAGGGCCCTTGGCCTCCCTGAGCTGCTCAGCTGTGTTTTACATCTCACTGTTACATCTGAGCAATGTGCAGCCAGCCCCCCCCCCCCCCCCCCCCCGCCTAGGACTCCGGTTCCAGGGTCTCCACTCTAGCTCTGTGACCTTAGCAGGGCACTAGCCTTTCTGAGCCTCAGTTTCCCCATCAACTGAGTGGAAATGATACTAGGTCCTCCCCAGTGGGGTCACTGAAGGGGGTGAACAAGGATCACGGAAAGTCTTGAGCACCGAGCCCTGCTCAAGCATGCTGGGATCCCCAGGGAGGGAGGATGGAGCGTCGCTGCCTTGCTTTCTGTGATCACATCCTGTGGTTTCTATGGCAGCAGCTGGTACCCTTCTGGCTTGGACAGACCCATTGACCTGCAGTGACCCAGAGCTCCCAAACTCAGTGGCCCAGAAGCCCAGCTGTGGCCTGGGCCGGAACCCCATTCGGTGCTTCCCTGAGAGGGCAGTGCCTCACTCCCTCCAGGCTGACCTGTGGCTGGAAGTGGGATTTGAAATGCAGCCAAGAAGAGGAGGCCGGCGGCAGTGCCCGCCCAGAAATGCGAACTAAATAAATAAATAAATAATCAGGGTTGTCTTGGCTGATAAACGGTCCCTACCTCGAAGATGATTTCTCCCCCTGTGTGCCCCCCTCCTTCCTCTTTCTCCGGGCAGATCCATCCCAGGCAAAAGCTTAATAGCCCCATTTAAGGCTTTTCCTTTTCGCCACGGAATTGAGCTGGGCCTGCCATTACAAGGTTTTCAGCTTCTCTCTGAAATCAAATTACTGACTCCATTTAATTTTTTAAAAGCTCGGATGATTTCCCTTCTTGAATCTGAACCGTGACTCCAAGGCCAGTCCCCTTCCCTGCCCCCAACCAGGAGCATCCCCTGTGGGTAACTGCTGCCCACAGATGGTGGCCCCCATGCCAAGGCAAGCCTGACACCTAGAGGAGGAAGCCAAGAGAAGGCAGCCCGGGTCCCACATCCTGGACACACCACTGGGTGGTCTTGGCTTCTTCTGAGTCTATGTCAACTCACGGGAGCCGGGGATCCCACAACGGCAGACCTTCAGATGCTAGTGAGGCCGGTGGTCAGAGCCCAGCCTGATGCCTTGGGCTCAAGGTCATTCTGCAGACAGTGCATCCCCTTCCACCGTGTGTGTTCAAGACTCCTATCCCTTGACAGATATCTATGGAGCCACTCCTCTGTACCAGGTACCATTCTAGCTGCGAGGAGTCCCTCCAGACAGAGGAAAGTCCCCCCAACCCTTCTCTCTGTGTGTATTCTAGGGTTGGAGGTGTAATAACCACACAGGGCAATTTCAGATGTTTCTCAGCGCTCAGAAGAGAACCAAGCAAACGGCGGGCGGGCGTGGGGTGGTGTTGCTTTGAGTAAGAAGGTCAGAACTCACCAAGAAGGTCAGAGGCAAACTCAGAAAGAGCCAAGGAAGCCAGGTGCTAGGGATGGTGGCACAGGCCTGTGATCCCAGTGCTCAGGATGCTGAGGCCAGCAGGGGCTACAAAATGAGACCCTGTCTCAAAAATGATAAGCACAACAATCCCTCCCACTGAAAAAAGAAAAGAAGTAGTTGGGTGAGGTCATCTAGGCTGAGTGACAGAAATTGCAAGGGCACTGGGTTGTCTGGAGGGACAGAAAGGTCATTGAAGAAGGTGTTTAGGCAGGATGGTATGGAAGGTAGGGAACCTGTAGGGCTTGAATGCCTAGAACGAGACAGAGTCTGACCTCGCTGGGCATCTAATAAGGCCTTTGGGAGACAAGTGGCCTTAGGTGGATGTCTTACAAAGGTGGCCATCGCTAAGTGGTTGGTCAGAGGGACAAGAGCAGCAGCCAGGAGCATGGGGAACGGGGGCTGGTTCAGGACTTGCTTGCCCTACTAGAAGGAAAGAGGACCCTTCTGGATCATGAACTGCTCATGTTCTAATGATTCATGAGATGGGGCTGCTGGGAGACAGGGCATGCCTTCCAATGTGGATCTTCATCCTTGCTATAATGTTGCTCCTGGGAGTCATTTTGTGTCTGTCTCTGTTTCTGCCACCACTCACTCTTCCTCTTCTCCACTTCAAGGCCGCCTCGCTTTGGGACATCACGGACCGAGGCACGAGCACACCCTGAAGTTCTGTGCCTCGACGCTCTTTCCCAAGTCCTCTGTGTGCTCTCCCACCTGCAGCCTTGGACACCAGAGGAAGGGGGTGGAGTTAATGAGGTCATCCAGGTCAGGGTGAGGACTTAGCTCAGTAGGTAGAGTCCTCACCTAACTCAAGGCCCCGGGGTTGGTGGCACACACCTGGAATCCCAGCGCTCCAGAGGTGGATGGATGTTCAAGGCCATTCTAAGCTGCATGGCACATTGGAGACCAGCTTGTGATATATGAGACTATGTCTAAATAATAAAAGCAAATCACTGTAAGTGGTTCAGCAATTCACAAGGCAGGAAGAGCCTAGGCATGAACTGGACTCGGCTCTGGGTGCTATTTCCAGCCGGAACAAACCGTAGGCAGACTTTTCTGCCCCCTCGCCTCACTCTCCTCATCCTCTCAAAAGTGAGACAGTCCTCTTTAATTAGAAAGTGCTCGGGGTTCTGTGCAGGACTCCTGTTCTCTTTTAAGATGTGACAACACCGGCCCTGTGACCCCCCAACTCTTGATGTACCACGGCCAGAATGGTACCCATGACCAATGTGGGACTAGGGCAGGCATGTTTGTGAACATTGCCCCTGCCTTGAGGACATCTAACTTCTGACTGAGACCTCCCAGGTCTTGCAGGCATCTGTTTATGCCCGACACATCTATGTGCCGTGACATCTTGGAAGGGGTGGTTGTGCTGGGGTTGGGGGTGGGGGTCTTGGCCAGCCCAGGCTATTCGATGTGATTAGACATCATGGGTGCCTTGGGTTCTCATTGTCTCCCCAGCGACTGTGCAGAGACCACAGCCAGCATGCACACATTGTATTTCTTTCCTGTCTGTTCTGTGGAGTAGTTAACACAGGGCCAGGGCATGGCTGGGTTTGCCTCTGTGAGCACCAAGCCCATGGCCCGGAACTCTCAGACTTTTGATGTTTCCTGTGACGGCTTCCGGTCACAGCACAACCTTTTAGGGTTGGCTGCGAGTCTCTGCTGGGTATTTGAAGCTTACTTAAACTGGAGCTGCAGTTATCAACTCAGTAATTCTCCAAATTACTGAGTCACCAGAGAGGCTGTGTGTGTGGTGGGGAGAGCTTTCTTCTGGCTGTCAGGGGACCAGACCGGTCCCGCCCAGGACTGGTGTGACCTCGAGTCAGTCAGTTCACTTGCTGATCCTGGATTCAGTGGGGCGTGTCCATGTAGGGTGGCTGGAACCTCTGACCGAGGATAAGGCTGGTCACCTGTCGGCAGAAATGAAGGCCAGCCCAGGCCTTGCCTTGCCCTTGCTTCTTTCAGGTGTGGGTTTGGTGTGCCCGAGTGTGTGTGTGTGTGTGTGTGTGTGTGTGTGTGTGTGGTGTGTGCTGCTACAGGCATCAGGGAAACCAGGCAGGATGACAGCAGGCTCAGAAGGTTGTTCTCATGTACCCAGCCACAGGTCACTTCTCTCCTCCATAACCACTCCCCTTTGCTTATTCTTTGACAAACATCCAAAGACAGTCTCAAAACTCACTGTGTAACTCAGGATGACCTTGAACCCATGATCCTCCTGCCTCTACTCCGGAGTTCTGGGATTACAGGCATGAGCCACCTTGCCTTATGTCATGTAAGGCTGGACATGGAACCCAAGGCTTTCTGAATGCTAGACAAGAACTCTACCAATTGAACTACATCTCAGTCCTGTCTCCTCTCTCCTCTTCTGAGACCTAGGGTGAACCACCCCACACCCCAGTGCCATGACCCTCAGAACTGGTTCTTACAGTGAGGTCCCCAGCCAACAGCATCAGCATTCCCTGGAAAATACTAGAAACACAAATTACTAATTATTTTTGAGACAGGGCATCATGCTCTTGAACCCACTGTGTAGCTGAGGCTAGCTACCCTTGAACTCTTGATCCTCCTGTTTCCACCTCCCAGTTGATGAGATAGACTACAGCCATGCCCCACCACGCTCAGCTTAAAATACAAATTCTTGAACTGGGAACGTAGCTCAGTTTCCACTGTCCAGTGCGGCCACTGCAGAAGGGAACAATCAGACCACACCCCAGATGACAGATCAAGAAATTCAGTCGGTGCCCTCTACTAGTTGGTATTCTAAAGGGGCGTTAGAGGATTCAGCTGCCCCGTTGCACACATGAAAACAACTGCTTCAGAGAGAGGGGGAGGGGGAAGAAAACTTTCCGCCTCCCGAATAAAGGCGACATTCTGTTTCCAAAGACTTGCCACCTTGCCACTTCCCTGTGCCCACTGCATGCAGAACCACCCCTCTGAGGAAGGAAGAAATGCTTCTTCCCATTTCACAGACGAGGAAACCGAGACTCATGGCCACACAGCAATTCAAGGGCTTCTACCAGGGTCTTCTTATTCTGAAGCAGGGAATCCTTCCAGCACACCTTGGGTCCTCAGGATTACTCAGGCCAAAGCAACAAGCACGCGTCGTCCATTGGCCAGAAAGGAGACCTGCCTTCCAGCTTTCTGCCCAATTTCCAGTTGCAATCACCAGAGAGAGCATCCAGGAAGCATAAATTTTGCCTGGCAGTTGAGTAAGAGCTCTGAAAGGAGTTACGCGTCAGGGAGATGGGACTTTATTTCTCAATGAAATAGCCTTTTTATGGCTGGAATAAAAGTGCCAGGGGGAGCCTAATGCCAGGAAGTAGCAAGCACATTTGATAAACTCCTTAAGCTAGGGCGGGGCGGCATGGGAGGCCGTGGTCTGGCAGAAGTCCTCACAACTCCAGTTAATGTTTCCCTGCAGATTCAAGTCATGGAAGAGATCTTGAGGGGTCCTCATGGCCCGACCTGTGGGAGAATGATTGACATGGAACCCAGGAAGAGAGCCTGCAACTTTGTCTCCCCGTCTCAAGAGCAGAGCTGCAATGTGGACAGCAGTCAGCAGGGGGCAGCATAACACACTGTTCCAGCTTGACCTGTGGCTGCTGCAGGGGGAGGGGGGTTGGGCATGGGGAGGGCCTCTGGGGTGTAACCCTCGGAAGAGGTCAGCAGTAACTCTCCCCTTAGGGAGTCTTCCTCCTCATTCCAGCCTTTCTGTCTTCAATTTTCTCATATCAAAGAACGGTTTCCCATTAGCAAGAGCCTCGTACGTGCCCTCATCTAAGCAGTAGTGGTGAGGGGAGGCGCTTTCCATCTCTTGCCCACCCTCTGGCTGGCTTCTTCAGCTTCTACAGGTTTTGCTTTGGGCTTGACTAACCCCTTGACTTCCTTCCCATGGGGTCTCTCAGATGGTCTTAGTGTAAATATGTCTAAATGGGCCAGTTTTGTGGGTTGGGGGTCACCACCTTCAAAGTCACTGGAAGTATGAGAGAATCCTGAAGGACAAAGAGAAAGCAAGGAAAACTCCTCATTTGAGAGTGTGTGTGATTGGCAGGTTTACGGCCTCAAGAAGGTGCGTGGTATTCCGCACAATCAAGTCATTTTTAAAAATAATCTCCCTGCTTAGGTTGTACATGCTGCTAATTGCATTTTAATAAGTCTCTTAAAATCTTGCCATATTTTTTAATATCCTAATATTAGGTAAGTGATTGCGGGGGACACTGGAGGGCACCGGGAGTTTATGTAACAGAGGGAGGGCTCTAGTGAAGCTGGGAGTGACTGCCGAGGGGCCTGTGGTGTGTGTCGTGGAAGGTGTCTGCATTTATGTGTGTGTGGGGGGATGGAGAGGGTGTGAGTGTGTGTCCACCGGGAGTGTATTCAGGGTGTGTGTGGCCTCAAGACCAGCAGTCTTTGCAGGCCCTCTTTGCTCACTAGAGCGAGATCTATGGTGGAGGCAGACCAGAGACCCCTTTGTTTTCCAGCCCCAAACTGGAACCTTGGAGCCTGGGGAGACCTCTGACCAGCTTGTCATTCCCCAGCTTTTCCAAGACCAAACACCCGGGGCTCAGAGAGGCCACAGAGCAAGGCAGAAACCAAACCTCAGGCTTGTGAGGCCGGAGTGTGGACCATCCTTTCTCCCCATTCCAGCCCAAGGCTCTGCCTGTGCCAGCTGGTCCTAGCATCCTAACAGGACTGTTCTAAACCTGCCCTGCCCAATGACGTGAGAAGCAGTGGTGAGCATCTGCCTCTATAGACCTCTTACCACACACCTGGCATTTAGCTGACCACTTTCCGCTAAGTAACACTGTAGGGTAAGTGTTTCAGAGTCTTGGAGTGGACCCACAGTTGAGAAGTAGCGGAGATGGTATTTGAGTCTCCGACTTCAGCTCCTGTGGCTAGTGGAGATTGTGTGTGTGTGTGTGTGTGTGTGTGTGTGTGTGTGTGTGTCAGAGAGTCAGAGATTGTGTGGGTGTGCATATACACACATGTGTACATGAATGTAGGTGTTTGTGGAGACCAGAGGCATCAGACATGCTGGATCATTACAAGCAGCTATGAGGCACCTACTGTGGTTACTGGAGATTGAACCCAGGTCCTCTGAAAGAGTAACCAGTGCCCTTAACCACTGTACCATCTCTTCAACCCACACACCCAGCTTTTTTACATGGGTCTGGTGATCTAATTCAGGTCCTCACCATTGCATGGGAAACACTTTATTCAATGAGCCATCTCTGAAGCCCCTGGCAGAGAGGCTGATCATGGCTGGACAGGAGGATGAGCCAGGAGATGCTCCAGGGACTTCCTGCACAGCCAACCATCCAGGCCCGTGGGACAGCAGAGGAGCCTGGCAGAAGCTGGGGAGATGATCACAGGATGACTCCTGGGCTGTCTGTTACTACAGGGCAGGGCCCCAAAGCCAAAGTCACTGTCTACCCTTCTGGAGGTCAGAGGCCTGGAAGGACCCTGCTGAGGTCACCGAGGCAAGCGCTTTAGCAGTTTGGACTACTCGAAGCTCCTGGATGGCCCCGCTGGTCCTGACCATCCTCCTTCCTCGTCCTCCTTATCCACACCACCAGCCCGGGTGGGAGGCACATGTTGAGCGAACTTCTGAACAGGAAGTCAGCGTCCAGGTCGGCCCTAGTCCCTTTTCATGTGGTTTCTTTAATCCCCCGGGCTGGGTTTCAGAAGCGTTTTATAGTTTCAGTTTTACAAAGCTATGCTCCCTTTAATGTTGGCGTGTTCCAGAGGTGGGGGGAGAGGGCTTCAGTCAAAACATGTGTGCTCTGCACCAGCCAGCTGCAGGGCCACGCAGCCCAGGCAGGAGAGGCGGCAATGTGGCCTCCAGGCTCCCCATCACGGAGCCTGGATGGATGTGGATGGGGGCCTGGGTGGATGTGGATGGGGGTCTGGGTGGATGTGGATGGGGGCCTGGGTGGATGTGGATGGGGGCCTGGGTGGATGTGGATGGGGGCCTGGGTGGATGGGGGCCTGGGTGGATGTGGATGGGGGCCTGGGTGGATGGGGGCCTGGGTGGATGTGGATGGGGGCCTGGGTGGATGTGGATGGGGGCCTGGGTGGATGCGGATGGGGGCCTGGGTGGATGTGGATGGGGGCCTGGGTGGATGTGGATGAGGACCTGGGTGGATGTGGATGGGGGCCTGGGTGGATGTGGATGAGGACCTGGGTGGATGTGGATGGGGGCCTGGGTGGATGTGGATGGGGGCCTGGGTGGATGTGGATGAGGAACTGGGTGGATGTGGATGAGGACCTGGGTGGATGTGGATGAGGACCTGGGTGGATGTGGATGAGGACCTGGGTGGATGTGGATGGGGGCCTGGGTGGATGTGGATGAGGACCTGGGTGGATGTGGATGGGGGCCTGGGTGGATGTGGATGAGGACCTGGGTGGATGTGGATGGGGGCCTGGGTGGATGTGGATGGGGGCCTGGGTGGTGTGAACAATGTCCGCCGGTCTCTCACAAGCTCACACTTACTGCGTCTGGTCTTCCCCATGGTCAGTAGTGCCAGGGTCCCAGCACCCTTCCCATCAGGTGCTTCATTTGGGCAGGACGCTGATCTTTGGATGCCTTCACAGTGGGCCTTACCCACCAGCATCCTGTGCTGTTATTTACTTAGCATTTTCTCCTTACATAGACACAACCTAAGCAGAAATAGCCAGGAAATGGTCAGTTTGATATGTTAGTTCTCTCTCTCTCTTTCACACACACACACACACACACACACACACACACACACACACACACACACACACACGTAACTTTTAAATGAAAAGAAAAGGCTAAAATGATACCATAGTCATTAGTGTTTTAGGGAAGTCAGTCCAAATATGTCCCCCTCCGCAGAAAAGAAGACAATTTTTAAAAAATTCAATTAAAAAATTACACTTACTTATTTATTTCAGGGAGGGGAGCATTGTGTACCATGGCATGGAGGCCAGAGGACAGCTTTCAGGAGTCAGGTCTTGCCTTCCACCATGTGGGACCCAGGGAGTCAGGACCTTGGACTTGGCAGCCAGCTCCTTTACCTTCTGAGCCATCTCTGCAGCCTGAAGATGGTAGTGTAGACACTCGGTGTGTTCAGCCCTTTGACATTGCAACATTCGAGGACTGCGCAGTATGATTTTGTTTGGGGGCTCCATCTGAAGTAATCCTGGGGTGTGTGAAGTCCTGTGAGGTTGCCACGGTAGAGACCAAGTTTCTGGGATGGGTGGGGGATGTCATGGAGTCGGTGTGGTCTCCACCTGATGTCTGTCTGCCAGGCCACCACTCTTCTTCCCGGAGGCCTGGTCTGGAGGCCTTCAGGTACCCGACGAGTTGCCTGGGTTTGCTGTGAATACAGCAAGGAAAAGGCCCCAACTTCCCGCAGTGAGTTAGGTGGAAAGAACAGACTTTGGGTCAGTGGGTCCTGGCTCTGCTTCCTCCTAGGAGTGTTACCGTGGGTGAGTTCCAGAGTCTTGGGGCTTGGAGCCTGGCCTGCCCGTTGGTGACATGGGAACCACAACACTGGGTAGAGACAGTGAGGCGAGAGTGAGCCAGTGTCAGCTCCTGGTTGTTTGGGAGCCGGGGGCCCTTGTTGTGAGCCATTTCGTTTCTGTCCTAGCCTTGGCTTTGCCGTGGGTCCTGCCTTCTCTGCAACAGGCAGCAAGAGCTGGACGGAGAAGAGCTAGGTAAGAGGCCTCGGGCCCGTGTCCTGAAGAGTGTGGGGAAAGAAGCAGGATTTGGACAGGCGTCTGCCTTAGGGTGGTCGGCCTATACTATGTGAGGTGAAGGGAGGGGCGTGGGTGTCATGGACTGCAGAGACTGTGTTCCTAACAAAGCACGTGCTTTCACCTTCGCTGCCCCAAAGTTTTGTGGGCATTCCATGATCTTCAGCTGCTTGTGCCCTAGAGCCCTAGACACAATGTCCCTTCTCTGAGTTCCCACCTTCAGTAGCCAGTGGTCTCTCACTGCCCCTCCCCTCCCTAGTGAGGGCTTTGGTGCGAGTGTTTTTCTCAGAGCTGGCTCCCTTTCCTCAAAGCTCAGCAGTGGTCACCGGATTCTGAAGAAGCAGTGATCATGGTGGTGGGTGACGTGGCCAAACACTTCCGATGTGACACATTTCTTCTCTTCTGCGTCACTCACAAGAGGGGAATCTAGAGCAGTGCCTGGTACGTGGTAATCCCTCAAAAAGATATTTACTAGGGCTGGGGAGATGGCTCCGTCAGTAGATGGTCTGTTGAACAAGCATGGGGACCTGACCTCCCAAAACCCACGGGAAAAAGCTGGGTGTGGCTGAGTGCCTGGAACCCCAGAGCTGAGGAGGTTCAGACAGCAGGCCACCCGCATCTTGCCAGCCTAGCCAAATCAGTAAGTTCAGGTTCAGGTTCAGGGAGCGATGGTGTCTCGAAAAGTAAGCTGGAGAGTTCTGTTGACCTCCGGCCTCTGCAGGCACGCACACATGCATACACAGTTACTCAAATGCAGAGGCTTGTCCAGGGTGGGTGACCCCAATGGTCCCGCATTCCTCCCACACTCCTCTTGTGTTTCTTCCTGGCTGATGGTGGGTGCTCCATCACCGTCTGAAGAGCTGTTCCCAGGGGTGTTATGCTGCAGTTCTGAAGCTCACACCTGATGCTTCCTCAGTTTCTCTTGGGTGAGACTGTCCACTCACCCCCCAGCCACCCAGGGGAGAACTGCCTTGGGCCAGGGGCCCCTTCTGTCCCCTAGGGCAGTGAAGGGCTGGGCGCTGGCCCTGCTACAGCTGCTTGGGGCCCAGGAGGAGAGAATCAAAGGCAGGCCATGTGGGCCCCCGCTTTCATCTCCCAGCTTCAAAGAGGTGCAAACAAACCCTGTCCCCATGCCAGGCTCTGCAGCAGCTCGCTGCTTACAGCCCCAGCCTGTCCCTCCCCAGCATCTCCTCTCTCCCAGAAAGAAGACAGGGCCCCAGTCCTGGTCCCGGGGTACCCCGAGGACCCCGAGTACTGGAGGAGCAAGCAATGCTAGGCAGGGGCCACTGTGCAGCCAAGGGGAGGTCTGTCAGGTAGGGCCAGGTGACTGAGACCCTTCATCTACATACTTTTCCACTGTGGGCCAGCCTGGGATCTGGGGCTCACACACTCCGAATAGAACCTTCCAATCAAGAGCTGCACTGCTCAGGATGATGGTCATGAGTGGCTCCTGAGCACCTGGGATGGGGCTAGACCAAATGGACGTGTCCCTGAGAGTACAGCGCACATGGATAATGACAGAAGGGTATGGCATAGTTCATCGATCATTTTTACATCAATTCCCATGCTGAAATGAAAACAATGCATGCTATTGGGTTTAACAATGTTACTAAAGTTAACTTCACCACCAGGTCCCTTTTGCCCCTTTCAGTGTGTGACAAAGAAGTTGAAAATGGTGCAGGGTCCCTTTATTCCCCTGGGAACACTCGGCTCCAGGCTGCATTCCCATTCTGCAGATGAGGGGTCTGAAGCTCAGAGGGTCTCGTCATGTGGCTCCCAGGTGATGCTCAGGAAAAATCTATGGGATGGATAGGCTGGCGGCTGGGGCAAGAGGTCTCATGCTGGTTTCCGGGGAGACACAGATGAATTGTGTTCAGGAGCAGACAGTTCAGAGTCTGGTCCAAAGCCTGGTGGATATGACTGTCGAATCAGATCCCAAGTCTCAGGGACACTTTTGGCCTCTGAACTACAGGGACAGATAGCAAGAGGCTTTTGGGCTCAGAGTCTGGGTTTTTCGTCTTACCTGTTGTGTGAGCTTGGATCAGGGTTTGCTTATTTTTGTTGGTTTGTTTGTTTGTTAGTTTGTATTGAATCAGGGTCTTATGTAGCCCAGATTAGCCTTAAGCTCACTATGTAGATGAAACTGACTGTGAGTTTTTGATGAGTTTTTGATCCTCCTGCCTGTACCTCCTGAGTGCTGGAGCTGTAGGTGGGATATGGGATTATGTGCCCCGCCACCCACTTGACCTGGTGCTGGGACAGAACAGGGCCTTGTGTCCGCCAGGCAAATACTCTACTAACCAAGCCACAGCCCTAGGAGACCTAGCCATCCTTCAATCGGTAAGATGAGGGCGATATTAATAATTATAATAATGGATAATAATAATAATAGTGCTTATTATCTCAACTCCTTCCCAGGGAGGCAGGGAACAGTGCTGTGAGGAATGGGGCTACCCCTCATTCCACTCCCACACAACAGAGCTTCAGTAGTGAGCACCCCGTGTTAAGGAATTAAGTGACACACTGTGACTGTCCCGTAGGACATGCATCACCCAAGGTCACACACTGATAAGTGGCAAAGCCAGGGTTTGGGCCCAGGAGCCCCGTGAACCCCTTTGTTGCTCAGAGACCTGAGGTTCCCCAGAGAGCTGGAGTCTGACTCCGTCACTATAACCATACCCACCTACTACTGGACTAGGGCTGAGGGCACCGACCTGCACTGAAGAGGACTGCCAGGGGACTGTCACCACACCCAGTGGTGGGAAAAGAAAGACTCTGACGTCCCCTCCATCGTTCCTCTGGGTCCACATGGGCCTTGGGTCCCTTCTCCCAGCACTGATTTCCTCCTGCCTTCTGGAACTGTCATTTCTTCCCTGACCCTCTCCAATCCCATCCACACACTATCCACATGCCATCCATATCCCACGTACCACCAGCTCTGAGGTCCTGTGGTTCCTGAGAGTGGCTTTGGGCTGGAGTTGGACCGCCCTCAGGTAGACACACCTCTGCGCTGCTCTTCAAGGATCTGGGAAAGGACAGAAGGAGCTCAGCGTGCTATTGTGCTGTGCAGTGAGGGTACACACAATCTCCCATGGTGGAGTAGAGAGACCAAGCTAATGGGGATCGTGAAGATCTGGATGGGATCTAGAAGGCTGTAGTGGATACTATGAAAGCCCAGGACACCCCAAGAACCAGGGAGAGCAACCACAGTAAAGGTCTGAGGGACAACAAGATGAAACATGTACACGGTGGAGGCCTAGAAGCAAGGTCGGGTCATTGGGGACCCCACTGGGCAGAACTTGCTAAAGGCTGAAGGAGGAGGGGGGCTGCTCCCACAGCTGGTGAATGGGGGTTCCCAGAGGTGGTAGCAGGAAGTGAGTCAATTGGAACCAAACAGGGCCAATGGGAACCAGATGTGATTAGGGTCGGGGGCTCTGGCAGGGGAGATGTTTTCCCTTTCCTTCCAAGCTGTGGCTGGGGGGAGGGGAGAGGTGCGGCCTGCTGCTGTGTTCTCGCCCCACCCCCACTCTATCTGCACCTTTGGCCCAGCGTGGCATGGGGGCTTAAGACAAAGCACCAGTCCCTGATGGCACGGAAAGCCAAGCTTTGGAGGGTGGGTGGTGGGGTGGGTTCCCAAGGTGCCCCACAGACAGGAACCTCCCGCCCTGGCCTCTGCCTGCAGCTGTAGGGGTTCTTGCAGGACTCAGGCCCTCACTCTCATTGCTTGCTGCCACTGCAGGTTCCTTGCTGGTTAGCCTTAGAACGTAAGCTCTGGGCTTGGTTTTGGATGCTTCTTCCAGGAAGTCCTCTTGGGTCCTTAGGTTGGACCAAGTACCCAATCTGGATTCCCAGTGCCCTTAGTGTATTTTCTTGTTTTGTTTTGTTTTGTTTTGAGACAGGGTCTTGTGGTTAACCTGGAACTCACTGTGTAGATCAGTTGGCCTTAAACTTGACACAATCCTTCTGCCTCTACTTTTTAAGTGCTGGGATGCAGATGGGCACTACCATGCCCAGCTTCTTTCTGTGTTCTGTTTACTGGTTGATCGACTGAGACAGGGTCTTTTGGAGCCCAGGCTGGCCTTGTGCCTATGCAGTTGAGGATGATCTTGAACCTCCACCCTCCTACTTCCACCTCCTAAGTTGATGGTTCTCAACCTTGGGGTGTCACATATCAGGTATTTACATTACAATGCAGAACAGTAGCAAAATTACAGTTAGGAAGTAGCAATGAAATAATTTTGTGGTTGGGGTCACTGCAACAAGAACTGTATTAAGGGGTCGCAGCATTAGGAAGGTTGAGAATCCCTGTTTAAGTGCTGAGATTACAGACATGTACCACCACACCTCATTTATATGGTGCTAGGGATAGAACCCAGGGACTATACATGCTTGGTATTGAACCCTGGGCCTGTACTTGCTGGGTAAGCACTCTGGTAGCAACCAAGCTGCATCATCAGCCCTCCATGGATTTTATGGCACAGGATTTTAATTCCGTTCAGCGAGTCGCTTAGAATCCCTGTCCTCATCTACCACTCTCAGCACTGAGGCCAAGGCACAGAGCCTGTAGCCACACCCCACCTCCCTTGCTGTGGAATACTCCTTATGAACACTGTGAAAATGTGTTGTTCTCATTGTTAATAAAAAGCTGATGGGCTGATAACTAAGCAGGATTTTCGGGGCAGAGAGAATATTGGGAAGAAGGAGAGCAGAGTCTCAGGAGTCAAGAGGAGTCGCCAGCCAGACATGGAGAGGAAACAGGAGGTATAAAATGAAAGAGAAGTAACTTCATGTGGTGGAATGTAGATTAGTGTAAATAGGTTCATTTAAGTTGTAAGAGTTGGCTAGTAACAAGTCTGAGCTATTGGCCAAGCATTTATAATTAATATTAAGTCTCAGTATGGTTATGTGGGGAACAGCTGGCAGGACAGAACTGATTGGTGATCTGGATGGAAAACTCTGCCTACATCCCTCATGCCCATTTTCCAACTCTCTCTGCTTCTGGGGTCACTTTGAAACACACATACATACATATACACACAGAGAGACAGACACACAGAGAGAGGAGCCATTCACCAGTTAGTGCTTACTACAAAAAAAAAAAAAAAAAAAAAAAGGCAAACCAGCGTGGCTGTGGTGGTGCACACCTTTAATCCCAGCACCCAGGAGGCAGAGGCAGGCAGATCTCTGAGTTTGAGGCTAGCCTGGTCTATAGAATGAGTTCCAGGACAGCCAGGGCTACACCGAGAAACTCTGTCTCCAAACACCAAAACCAAAACCAAACCAAAACAAAACAAAACAAAACAAAAATTGGCAAACCACACAGAAGCATAGAGCACAAATGTGAAAGGTCTTCTTGCCTGTACTGGCCCCCAGGCCCTTCCCAACCATAGTGACCACTGTTTGGCTTGGTGCAGGCCTTTCAAATCCTGTGTGTACATGTGTTAAAAATACAACATCAAGCCGGGCGGTGGTGGCACACGCCTTTAATCCCAGCACTTGGGAGGCAGAGGCAGGCGGATCTTTGTGAGTTCAAGGCCAGCCTGGTCTACAGAGCGAGATCCAGGAAAGGGACAAAGCTACACAGAGAAACCCTGTCTCGAAAAACAAAACAAAACAAAACAAACAAAAAAAAAACCCAACATTAAACTTGCCAGTTTTACTATTGTTAGGAACACAGTTCAGTGGCATCAGGGATGTTCACATTGCTGTGAGCTCATCACCAAGGTCCGTCTCTAGTTCCTTTCCATCTCCCACTGCAAGGCTGCTCAGGGCAGAATTTGCTCCCGGCCACCCCTCCCAGACCCCTGCTTTCCTTTCTGCCTCTGTGAAGCCTGAGCACTCTGGGCGCTTCATGACAACAGAGTCACGTCTCTACCTTCTGTGTTTGGACCGTGTCACCTAGGGGACTACCCCGAAGACTCCCTGTGTTATAGTGGGTGTCAGCATTTCCTTCTCAATCTTAGCAAAGGCACTTTGGGGCTGGGGATAGAGTAGCTCAGTTGGTAGAGTGTTTGGCAAGCATGCACAATGCCCTGGATTTCCACTCCCAGCATAGACTGGGTGTGGTGGTGCACGCCTCCCTTGTTGGCATGAATAGGTATCCTGGCATGTCTATATAGGTATGTGCAGAATATATGCTGTTTGAACACAAAGCATGCCTTCCTCTTTTATTATGTGTGCATGTATACATATGTGTTCATGTACATATGTATGTGCATGTTCATGTATGTGCTGGGCTGGTACATGTGTATACATAAGCATGTGGAGCCCAGAGGATAAATCAGGTGTCACCTTGAGTAATGTTGTCTACCTTCTTTGAGGCAGGTTCTCTTGTTCTCTTGTTGGCCTGGAGCTCCCTGGTTACACTAGACTGGCTGGCCAGTGAGTCCCAGGATCCATCCTCCTGCCTCTGCATCCTCAGCACTGTGTGTACCCCCAGGTCTGGCAGTTTTTCATGGGTTCTAAGGATTGAACTCAGGTCCTCAGACTTACAATGCAAGAACTTTATGGATTCTGATCCCTTGCCTGAGCCCCCAAAATGTATTTCTTTCTTTCTTTCTTTTTTTTTTTTTTTTTTTTCCGAGACAGGGTTTCTCTGTGTACCTTTGCGTCTTTCCTGGAACTCACTTGGTAGCCCAGGCTGGCCTCGAACTCACAGAGATCTGCCTGCCTCTGCCTCCCGAGTGCTGGGATCAAAGGCGTGCACCACCACCGCCCGGCCTAAAATGTATTTCTTACTCTGAAGTTCTGGTCAAGAATTCTGAAAAACGCTGCCTCCATTTTGGCATCAGCCTAGTTCCCTAGTATGACAAGGATACTCTGGCTCTAAGCTTGGCCCACATGGGTCCGCCTATCAAGGTGTACCCTTCTTCCACTCTTTGCCTAAATCTTTCTTCATTTTTCAAGTCTCTGGTGGGCTACAGAGATGGCTCAGTGGGTAAGAACACTTGTTCTGCAAGTGTAAAGACCCGAGTTCAAATCCCCCGCTCCCACATAAAAGGCCAGGCACAGCTCCATGTCTATAACCAAGTACTGGGTGTTAACAACAAGTGGCTCCTGAGAGTTGGCTGACTAGCGACCTCACTGAAGGAGTGAATTCTGGTTCAATGAGAGATCTGGACTTAAGGCAGTGACGTGGAGAGCAATAGAAGGTACTCAGTGTCCTCTTCTGGCCTCTGCTTGTGCACACGGGCATGCACACATGTACCCCCTCTCCCCAAACACACTCAAAACTCAGCTCCAATGCTGACTTCTCTGGGAGGCCCCCTTTGCCCACAGACCCAGGGACCTCTCTCTCCTGAGCTTCTGCAGCATCCTATAGGCCCTAGATCCTTTGACAGTGGTCCAGTACCCATGCTCTCCAGCATGGGTGACCAGGCCTCTTGATCCTGAAGTCAGCATCTGTAGGAGCCCCACCACCACCCGCAACCTGTCCCATGTGAGTACGTGAGATTGTGTGTAATGGTACACCTGCTTGTAGAAGCGTCAAGGCCAGGTCTGCTGAGTGCTGCTGGGGTAACACTGGTGCTGGTGTTAGTGGTGATACACTAGTGATAGGAACTGGTGGTCATCACAGGGACAGTTTCATAATCATGAGGCCACCTGATACTTTTAAATTTGAGGCACCTCTTACATTACATTCTCCCAAGCTGGAAATCAGAAATTCACTTTTCCAGCTTCCCTTGCAGCTAGGATAGATCCATGTGACCTAGCCTCTACCAATCAGATACAGCCTACTATTTTTACTTAAAGAGTCACTGGACTGGCTTGGTGCTGATGAGCTCCTGTAGGAGCTTGGTAGATTTATAACCAGACACTAGAGGTGGTGGTGAAGGGGTCATGGCAGGGGCACCCCTGACACCTGTGGTGGATTGAATTGTCTTTCTTGTGCTCAGAGACAGCAACAGACATCTCTTCACCAAAGCAGCCCTGGGTGCCTGGTCATTTTCCACACATGAGTCAGGAGAATGTGGTGGTTTGAATGGGAAGGGCCCCCAGAGGCTCATAGATTTCAATCCTTGGTCTCCAGTTAGTGGAACTGTTTGGGAAGGATTAGGAAGTCTGGTCTTACTGAAGGAGATCTGTCACTGGGGTTGGGCCTTGAGGTTTCAAAACATTTCTGCTGTTCTCCATGTGCCGTCTCTGCCTCCTGCTTGCAGCTCCGGATGTGAGCTCTCAGCTGTTCCTGCCACCGTGCCTTTGCTCTGCCAGCATGGACTCTTAACTCTCGGGAACTGCAAGCCCTATTAAACATTTTTTTTTTAATAAGTTACCTTGGCCATGGTGTTTTGTTACAGCAACAGAAAAGTGATTAAGACAGTGAGTTACCCTCCACACCCCCACATCCCAACTTAAAAAGAATACTTTTTTTTAAAAAACTTTATTTTTATTTGTGTTTCTGTGTGTGTATACCATATGTGTATGAGTGTTTTCAGAAGCCCATAGAGGGCTCCAGATCCCCGAGAGCTGGGTTTATAGGCCGTTATGAGCAGTCCAACATGAGTGCTAGGAACTACACTCTGGTCCTCTGGAAGAACAGCAAGTGCTCTTAGCTACTGAACCATCTCTCCAGCCACTCATCCCCATTTTTTTTTTTTTTTGCTATAGGGTTATTGATATAATATTTACAGACAGTAAGATTTGTAAAGCTGGCGTAGTGGTGCATGCCCTTAATCCCAGCCCTTGGGAGGCAGACAGGTAGTTCTCTGTTCAATGCCAGACTGGTCTACAGAGTGAGTTCCAGGACAGCCAAGGCTACATAGAGAAAACTTGTTTTGAAAAACAAAACAAAACAAAATTTTCAGAAACTTTGTGAGCAGGAGGTTAAGCCAACGAATGCCTCGGTCCTGACTTCTTTCCAGACAATTCCCTATTTATTCACACTCTTTGGATTTTGGCCTTTGATGTGTACCTACTAGAACCCCATGGAAAGATGTGATACTGGGCAGTTTTTCTCAGCTCTGGCGCCGACTGCATGTTGGCAGGCTGATGTTGGCCATGGTAGAAGTATTTACACCAGAGAAATTGGCAGTGCCACAAATCTGGGCTTGATTGATTGCTTTGCTTATTGTCTAGACAGGAGACATCAGCGGAGGGAAGGTGAACAGTGCTGATGAAATTTAAAAGTGTGTCGTTCCTACAGCCATTCACTCTGAACAGCACAAGCAAGCCAGCCTGCGCGCGCACACACACACAAGCAAGGAACTGTTATTTCAGGATTATTCTTTCCTGATCTAAAAACCATCATCTGATTCAGCAAAGTGTCACTCACATGCATGACGAGGGAATGAAGTTCGGACATATGTCTTTGTTGTTTTCTTCTTGTCTTGTCAGGTGATGGCTCCTTAAATAGTTCCCACACCGCCATTCAGCAAACAAAACTGAGCTTTATGGCTGACCATGGTGAGGGGGACATCGCATCTGCAGAGCCCTGGGAGGGCCTCCGTATGAGGATGCAAAGGCGGAGTTGATTGAAACTGGAAGCTTGCTTTAAGGAGGGTTCTTCTGAGCCAGGTGTGGTGGTATAATCAGGCTGGCCAAGGGCTACATAGTAAGACCCTGCATCAGAGAGAGAGACAGAGACAGAGACAGAGACACACACACAGAGACAGAGACAGAGACACAGAGACAGAGACCGAGAGACAGAGCAGAGACAGAGAGAAGAGCCTTTCCATACTGAGGTTTGACTAGGGTCACAAGAGAACAATGCAGGATTGCTGGAGAGAGCAAAATATAGGTACCACCCCATTTGTTGCTGGAGATTCATGCCAGGGCTTTGTTCATATTTGGTAAGTACTCTATCCCTGAGCCATACTCTCAGTCCCATAAAATACAGGGTATTTGTTTGTTTGTTTGTTTTTTCAGTCTCATTATGTGGCCTGGCTGTCCTGGAACTCACTCTGTAGACAAGGCTGGCCTCAAACTCACAGAGATCCACCTGCCTCTGCTTCCTGAGTGCTGGGATCAAAGAAGATCACTACTATGCCAGGCCCGGTGTTCCTCTTTAATCCCAGAGCTAGGGAGGCAGAGACAGGAGGATCACAGAGCTCACTGGCCAGTGAGTCTAGCCAAATCATGACCTCCAGGTTCATTGACAGACTGTTCTCAAAAAATTAACAAGGAAGGCTAGGGAGATGGTTCAGTGGGTAAAGGGTGCATGTTACCAAGCTGGAAGACCACAGTTCAATCCCAGGACCCACAGGGTGGGAGGAGAAAACTGAGCCTGAAAGTTACCCTTTGACCTCCATATGTGTGCCTTGGCACAGTCATGTGCACACTTATATAGGTGAATGAATGAATGAGTAAATGAATGTGAAGTTAAAAAAAAAGATGGAGTGAGATCACCTGATGTCAACCTCTGGCCTCCACATGTGCACATACTCAAACGTATAAAAGCTATACTGTCCCACCCCCAAATCTATTGATTTAACGCCTATCAAAATTCCAGTGGCCTGGCAGGAGAGAGATAGCCCAGTGATGGAACATGTGCTTAGCATGCATGACGCTCTGAATTCAGTTCCCAGAAAAAGAAAATTAATAGTCTTTCAGGCAGGTCACAAAAAAGAAAGAAAGAAAGAAAGTAGGAGGAAATCAATTGAAGAAGATACCTGATACCAACCTGACCTCTGACCTTCACATGCACATGCATACAAGGGCACAAGCAGCCACGTACATGGACACACACACACACACACACACACACACACACACACACACGTATTCAAAGACTCCTGTGTAAGGGTGTCCATTGCTATATTGTCTATTGTAGGGGAAAAAACGAAATATCTTAAATGTCCATCAACAGGAGAATGGTGGGATAAATAAATAAATAAATGAAATATGGTGGAATAAATAAAAACCAGTCTGTCCACGTTGTGAAATACTATGCAGACTTCAAAAAGAATGAGGTAGATATTTATGGCTAGCCAAGGGAGGAACTCTACGATACATGGCGAAATGTTAAAAGCAACTCGAAACAATACACGCAAGCCCATTTATAAAAATGTACACAGACATTTGTTTGCACATGCAAAGCAAATGTCTGGAGCCACACACGCAGAGCGATGAATAGAGTTATTTCCAAAAGAGACTTTTTGCTGCGAGTGCTTCTGATCTCCTTGAGTTCTTTGCCTTGAGCAGTGACTTTAATCTAAAAATAAAAACCACACACAACCACACACACAAGGTGAGGTGCGGTGAGCTGATTCTCTTCCTTTAGAAATCAGGACATGGAGGCGCAGAGGGGCGGTGCTGTCTTGACTTGCCCAGGTGGATAGCCCAGGGAGCCACAGCGAGGAACTAGCTGTGTAGAAGTCTCCTGTCTGGCTTCCCAGGCTTTGCTCCACCCCGCCCTATTCAGAATCCAGGGCTCCTATTTTCTTTTTTGTGCTCCTGGCCAAGCTGCCCTCAGCCTGCTCAGCCACAGAGGAGGTGGCTGGAGGTTGTGGTCTGGGCCACATCAATTTTGCCTCTGGTCTATGTTTTTCCCTTGTGGAGTTTCCCCAAACCCAGTGACTGGGTGGAGGGTGGGTGGTGGAGGGTGGGTGGTGGGCGGGGCTGATGCAGGCTGTGGACCAGAATGCTGAAGGATGAGGTCCAGCCGCTACAGCTGCTACAGCAGAACTTAATCATGCTTACTCTTAGGGGATGGCAGGATGGCTCAGTGGTTAAGAGCACTGTCTGGTAGTCTAGAGGGTTGGGTTTAGTTCCTTGAGGTGGCTCACAACCAACTATAGCTCCAGTTCTAGGGCATCTGACACCCTTTTCTGGTCTCCATGGGCACCAGGCACACGTGTGGTTCACATCCATCCCTGCAGACAAACATTCATACACATATATTGTTTTAAATAAAAGAATGCTGATTCTCAGGTTTTTACCGCAAATCTCAGGTTTTAACCCAAATCTGCTGTATCTGAATCCCTTGAGGAAGGAAATGAAGCCTGAGTTTTACAGGGTCTGGGGCACAGTTCAAAGCTGTGTTCCTCAATTCTCTCCTCTCTCCCTTAGAATCAGCTGGGTGCTTAATAAAATAGACACCCCCCAAAAAGTACCTGGCCAGAGACGGGTGTGCCTTAGCATTGGTAGTGTTGATATTGTTTCAAATCATGCTGACAGACTTTTTATTATTATTACTAGTGTGTGTGCACATACATGTACCAAGACACACGTGTGGAGCTGGATCCCTCTTTCAACTTTCATAGTGGTTCCAGGGATTGAACTCAGGTTGCACCTTTACCCACGGAACCACTTCACTGGCTACCAAATGACTTTAACGTGCCAGTACCCGATTCTGAAAACTACTGGTCTCCCATTGAAATTCCATCAGCATCTCCAGGCTGGGACACTGCCACCTGCAGACTCCTCTGATGGCTGGAACATTCAGACAAATCTGGTGTGTTGTGTGGCCACAGTATCAGAATAGACAGGGAACTTGGTAGAATTGCAGATTCCTACCCACACTCACAGTGTCAGGGCCTGCGCTTTATTTAATTTCTTTTTTTTTTCCTTTAAATATTTCTGTAGATTTACTTATTTATTTCATTTTATATGTATGTTTTGCCTGCATGTGTGTATGTGTACCATGTGCATGCCTTTCATCTGAGGAGGTCACAGAGGATGTTAGATCCCCTGAAACTGTGGTTACAGATGGTTGTGTGCCTCCATGTGGGCACTGGGAATCAAACCTGGGTCTTCTGAAAGAGTAGCCAGTGCTCTAAAGTGCTGATCCATCCCTCCAGCTTTCCCCCATTCCCTGCCTATTTGGGACAAGATCTTGCTATGGAGCCGTGGCTGGCTTGGAACTTGATATGTAGACCAGGCTGGCCTCGAACTCGCAGAGATCTTCCTGTCTCTGCCTCCTGAGTGCTGGGATTAAAGATGTGTGCCACAATGTCCACCTTTCTTCCTTCCCCCTCCCTTCTCCCTCCCTCCCTCCCTCCCTCCCTCCCTCCCTCCCTCCCTCCCTCCTCCCTCCCTCCCTCCCCCTCCCTCCCCCCCTCCCTCCCTCCCCCTCCCTCCCTCTTTCTTTCTTTCTTTCTTTCTTTCTTTCTTTCTTTCTTTCTTTCTTTCTTTCTTTCTTTCTTTCTTTTTTCAAGACAGGGTCTCATGGGTTTCAGAATGGCCTCAAACTCAAAATGCAGCTGAGGAGGTCCTTGAACTTCTGGCCCTCCTGATTCTGGCACCTACCCAGTGCCAGGATTACAGGTGTGTATTACTATTCCACCATGTAGTGCTGGGGATGGAACCCCGGGCTTTATGCCCAGAATCTGGGCCTTAGGACTCCCACAGAGGGCTAGAGAGAGGGCTCCACAGTTAAGAGGGTTTGCCATTCCTACAGAAGACCTGGGTTCAGTTCCCAGCAAGCACATCAGGTAGCTCACAACAGCCTGTTACCTGAGGTCTAGGGGTCTGGTGCCCTCTGACCTCCATGGGTACCTGCACACATAAACTCACACAAGCACACACACACACACACACACACACACATACACACACACATATATATATATATACATGCATATACACATACACACATATATGTGTGTGTGTATGCATGTATGTGTGCATGTGTGTATGTATATACATGTATATATAGTAACATTAAAATGATATACTTGAAAAAAGATCTCTGATGACTTGAATGTACATCATGGCTGGAGATGCTTAAGAGTGCTAAGTTTCAGTAGGAAACTTAAGTTTAGTGAGCGCAACACCCGACATTAGAATTACCTGGAAGTTTAAAAGACTCCCTACACCTAGGCAGCACCCAGACAGTCTCAATCCTGGACATGTGTGGTTCTAAATAAAGTTTGCAGGTGCATCCGGTGTGAGGCAGGAGGACTACCACGCAGAGGGAGCAGCTGGGACTGACGTCGGGCTGAGGATGGTGATGAAGGGGACTGGTCTTTGCTCAGGCAAGGGACACTTGGTGTGGGCTCAGCCTGCATTTCATTCTGCTTCCCAGCGTCCCATGACGGGGACATGCTCCTCCCAGCGCAGCTTCCTGGTCTGTGAAATAGAAAAGAGTTCCCTTTTTCATTCCTTTCTCCTTCTCCTTCTCCTTCTCCTTCTTCTTCTTCTTCTTCTTTCCTCTCCCTTTCCCTCCCTCTCTTTTCCCTCCTCCTACCTTTTTTTCCCCCCAAACAAGATCTCCTGTAGCCCAGGATAGCCCTGAAGTTTTTATGTTGTCAAGATGACCTTGGATTTCTGATCCCCCTGCTCCCCCCCCCCCCCCCCAGTGCTCGGCTTACAGGCATTCGCCAGCACGCCCAGTTGATGCAGTTTTGGTGGCTGACCATGGGCTCGGTGCATGCTAGGTACGCACCACCAAACTCTGTCCCCAGTCCATACCTAAGATTTCTTAGGACACCAGTGAAGGTGTTTTATAGCCCATTGGCAGCACCACAGAACTCCCGTGGGGTGGTGCTCACCTGTAATCCCAACCTTTGAATGCTGAGGCTGCGGCTTCCATCGGTTTCCTGTAGGCTCTCAGGGATGGAGGGGTGTGTGGCTTTATAGACAGTCCCTTAGAAGAAGTTTCTAGAGGTTGTGTGAGGAGGGACTGGACTGCCATGAGAAATAAGGACGTTAGAGTTAAGAATGAGCTGGTCAGAGACATGCAGGTGATATCTGCATTCCACCTAAGCATTTTCTGGACTCACTGAACCCTCTGAATGGCTTGGCTAAGCTCCCCCCTTCCCACAATGCATCCTGAATAGGGAAAGTAGGAGCCTGTCTTCTCTGGCCTAGGTGTTTGGGGACAGGAGAGCAGAGTGGGGTCACCTGGCCAGTAGGAGTCTGCCCCACAGGTGGGCTGCGGCCTTGGCTCAAAGCTCACAACTTCTTTAACAAGATCAGCGCACCCCCCTTCTTCCTTGGCTCCCCCCGCCCCATCCCTAGAGGCTGGTAATTGGTAGACAAAGGAATTTCAGACAGTTGGGGACCTGCGTCCTTGAGTCCCTGAAAACATGCTATTATTAATTAAAGACTCTGGCTTCGGCGGGGCCTGGGCCTGCCTCTTTCTGGCTGGGCCTCAGACTTACGTCTCTTCAAGACGTCTCTTCTTGCTAAATTTTTCAGTGTTTTTAACATCAGACTGATGTTACGTATAATTACCAACTTTGCACCCAAATTATATTTGACATGGCTTGTGTGGGAAATTAGACCATTTCAGTGCCTACAAATTCACCTGGGAAGCCGAGGCAGGCGTGCAGGCGTGCTGGGGGAAGTCATTTAAATATTATATGTGCCCTCCTGGAAATGCCAAAACTCTTCAAACTGCCAGGGAGAATCTGGTCTCCCCCTCTGTTTGCCCCCACAATGTTAGGAGGGCTCTGAGGGTGGGAGGCAGGGTCCTGCACATAGGGACACTTACAAGGACCAGCGGTGGCTTGATGGGTAGGGGAGAAACCTTGGTGGCAGCTGTATGGGGACTGACTTCCTCTCCTCCTCCCTCCTGACTCCACCTCTCCCCTGTCTATGCCCATGGAAAGGAGGCTCCCCCTTCTCTGGACCACGGTCAGTGCACCCGGACCTCAAGCTTTCCTGGGACCTGGAACCTCGGGGCTTGGGGCTCCGTGGGTGAATCTCAGTGGAAGAAAGGAATCCCCTCAAGGGATTTTGCCTTGTCGTTGAATTTCCACAAATCCTAAGTGTGACTGCTAACCATCCCACTGGGCACTGGGGATTGGAGCCAGGGGTGAGCGCTCAGTGGCTAGAGAACTCCAGTGGGCAGGGAGCCCCGGATCTGATCCCCGCACCTCACAAGCTTGATGTAGTGGTGCACACCTGCAGGCCCAGCACTCTGGAGGTGGAGGCAGGGGGATGAGAAGTTCTAGCTCGTGGGCTGGGGAGATGTCAGTTAGCAGGATAGTGTCAGGCAGATCTCTGAAGCTCATTGGCCAGTCAGCTGAGCTGAACTGATGAACTCTAGGTTCCGTGTGAGAGGGAGAACGTTTCCAAAAATAAGGTGGGGCGGCGCACTGACTGGGGAAGATCTGATGTCGCACACAGCCCTCCACATGTGTTCATGTTTACACACCTACACTATGAGTACACATACCCCCCCCACAGAGATTAAAAAAAGAAGTTCGATGTCTTTTTCATCTATAGCTCATCAGCTTAAACTGCTTAAGATCCTGTCTCAAAAAAAAAAAAAAAAGCAAAAAACAAACAAACAAAACCAAAAAAACATACTGGGCATGGTGGTATACCCCTTTAATTGTAGGGGGGAAGTCTCCCACAACATTTAATCCTAAGCATTAAGAAGACAGGAAAACACGTAGAGTTCTGAGTTCAGGGTCAGCCTATCACCACAGCAAGTTCCAGGCCAGCCAAGGCTACATGGCGATCCCCTGAATTAAAAAAAGAAAAAAATAACTTCTAAATTAAACAAACAAACAAACAACAACAGTTCATTCATCCATTTACTCCCTCACCAAATCTTTATTGATTGCTTGTCGTAGGTCAAACAAATGGAAACTTAAACCATTCGTTTACCCGTTCATTCTAACACACACTAGCTTAGGCGCAGCTATTCGCTGGGCTCTGTGCTGGCCACAGATACACAGGCTGCGTAGCCAACAGTCGCTCTCAATGCTGTGGAGAGAGGGCTTCCGGGCCAACGCCGAGTGACAGATCGGGGGCCAATCCCATCTTCGATGCTCCTTTGCTGATGGAGGTTGTGGCGGCAGGGGAGACCCCACTGGCTCCTGGGTACTGCCACTTGGGCTGGTGACATTAGAGATACAGAAACGAATCAAGGCCCTGCAGCAGCTGGGGTGGAGGAGAGACCCGAGGCCCGGTGTGAGGGCTCCAGGTGGGATGCCTCACCTCCCTCCCCTTCCTGCACACTGACCCCTGTACCTGGCTCCCCAGCGGAGGGCTGGCCCTCTGGCGAATGTCCTCACTCTGCACTGGGAGGCATTAGGGCCCCTGTAGAAGCAAAGGAAAGAAAGAGTGGGCAAGTCGGAGGCTGCTGCTGCTGGCCCTACTACCTGGGACTGGGCCAGTCCAGAAAGAACCAGAGAGAAGATAGCTAGGCTTGGAAAGAAAACCACAGGAAAGGGTCTCCAGGGAGACCCTGCCCTGGGCCTCAGGAGTTCTTGTGTGCCAAGAGGGGTGGAGCTACGAGCCCCTTGGTTGTCTGGGGCCCTCAGCCAGGACGGCCTCTGCCCCTTAGTATGTGACTAGGACCTAGGTCTTCCGATTTCCCTTTTTCCTATTCTCTTTCCTCGCCCACAAGAGAAGTCAGTGTCACTACATCTGTGTTTGAGCCATCTGTGACCTCAGCAGCCAGTTACTCTGTCCCAAAGAGACCTACAGAGATGCCGTTGGCCCCCCCTCCCCACTTTCCAGTATGTATGGATGTGTGTGCCCAGGGCGGTGGGGTGTGTGTGGGGGGGGCGGGGGGGAGTGGCGATGTGCTCCGTGTCTCCTTTCCTGGCTTTTGGACAGAGCTTTTGGATGGTGCCAATGGGCAGCGTGACATGCTGAGTTCAGAGCCTGGGTCATCGAAACACCACACACTCTCGCCTTGTTCTTCAACACCGGTCTCTAGAAGCCTATGCCACACTGAGAGGAAGTCCTGTGAGCAGACCTCCGTGGGAGGCCACGCGCTTGAGTTTTCAGCCAGAAGCTCAGGTGGGGCCAGACCAGTGAGGGACCTTCAGAGGGCTCTATCCATGCCGGCACTGCCAGAGCCACCCTAGCCAGGTCCTGGGATGGTGCAGCACATAGGCTCCTTTCGCTGAGCCTGATCCCAGCCCCTGGCTCATGGTGTAGTATAATAAAAAGGCTGTTTCACGCCAGCTGTTTGGGGTTGGTGTATCTTGCAGCCCTAGTTGGTGCCTCAGTTTCCCCTGGACTCCCCTCCTCACTTGTCCCTCCCACGAATATTAGAGTCTAGAGTGTGGCAGTACACTGTGATAATTCCTGCGTTTCTGCTGTGGCCATACAATCCCCTGCCTGGAGTGCCTGTCCTTGGTTCTCCAAGGCAGAGTTAGCTCAAGGCAGTGGAAGTAGAGATGTACCTCCAGGACACTGCACCCACCTCCTGTGTCTGGCTTAGATGTTCTTCCCCTCCCTCCCACCAGCCTTAAAACCTGGGCCACTGATTTCTGCTCATTTTCCTATTATCCAGGCTGGGAGCTCTTGTGGGAACCTCCCAAGGGTCTTTGCTTCCAGCCTGGCCAGCGGGGCTCAAAGAATGTGCTTCACTCCTGGGGACTCAGAGGCTGTACCTGCAGTGTGGGTGGGGTCCATCTTCCTGCCTGCAGAGAGCCATTACTGTACGGACTTCTGTGAATGCCAGTCCTGATCTGGACTCAGTTTACCCCCCAGGAGTATGTTGACGACAAGGAGGTCCGGGAGCCTACAGCTTATTTGTTCAGGGATCATCTGAGAGAACGAGACAGCTTTCATCACCAGACTGACCACATGGGGATAGAGGGAAGAAATAGGGAAGGAAACTCCTTCTTTTGCTTCCGGGCGCCTTCGCCTGGAGGTTGGTGACACCCAACAGAACCCAACTCCTCAGTTTCCTCCTGAAGAATGGACACAACAGTCAAGCAGCCACCATGGGAGATGGGCACAGGACATGAAGACAGACGACACAGGCAAAGGACTCCCAGAGGTGACTGATACTCGACACATGGAACATGCTCCCTGAATGTGGCGGCCACTACAGATGCCCAGTGATAGGGGCCAAGCACTGCGGAGGTGATTAACCCTTGCTGGACGGGGAAGGCACCGAGGCTCAGGAAGATTTTTTGACTTGTGTATGAACATGTAGCCATGAAGCAATGGTTCTGAAAATCAGAAAACAGGTCTGCCTGACCTGAGGTCCCCCCTTCCTGCCACCTCCCTGTACCACCCCCACCCTCCCTCACCCCGAGCCCCAGGCCTGGGCCAGAACTGTAACAGCAGATAGCTCTGCAGAGAGAGCTAGGCACAGGACTGCTCATCATGGTTTGTTGTTGTTGTTGTGTGTGTGTGTGTTTCTGTTCGTGGATGCCAGAGATCACCCTCTGGTACATTCTTCAGGAACTGTCCACTTTAGTTTGAGACAGGGTCTTTCAGTGGGGTCTGGGGCTCACCAATTATGCTAAGCTGGCCAGCCAGTCTCCCATCACCCCGGCCCAGCACCAGGATTACAAGTGTTTACCATCATGCTTGGCTTTTTTATCTGGGTGCTGGGACTCAAACTCAAGTCTTCTTGCTTACACATCGAGCAATTTACTAATTGAACTTTCTTCTTTTCCCTCAGCCTATAATTGTGTGGCAGAAGAGAGAGGTAACTCCCTGGATTCTGTTCCACACCTCAGGTCAGAGCTCCCTGGATTCTGTTCCATACCTCAGGCCTCAGGGATAAACCGTCAGAGTGCAGGGTGACTCCAGAGGGCTCCTGATCCTGACCTGTGCATAGACTCAAAGCCCCTCTCACCCCACCTCTGACAGGCAGAGATGAGGGGCAACCCTGCCAGGTGGGGGTGGGCTAAGAGGAGTCGGTGAGTGACATTTTCCCCTGTAATGACAGCTTTAGCTGTTGGTGGCAATGACAGCCCTTGTTGGGGGCCCTGCACACCCACACGCAGGCATAGGAGCACCGCCCTACTCCTGGCTCCCATGCCCCCAGCCCTGAAGATGCAGTCGAGCTCAGAGGTCTCTGTGCAAACACGTGTGTCAACGCAACTTGTCATCGTGAACCCTCACAGACACATGGCTTCCAACAGCTAGACACTGCGCCTCTTTCTAGGCTCAGTCCTGAGCTACTTCTGTCTCATGTGTGTGTGTGTGTGTGTGTGTGTGTGTGTGTGTGTGTGTGTGTGTGTGTGTGTGTGTTGAGGAAGGTGTGGTGGGGTCTGGAGAAACCCCCTTGGCTTGCTTAGTGGAGCAGTCTCCTGGCTGACGTTATTTCCAAACATCTCCCGTCTTCCCCGGGTTCTCATTCAGTCCCAGGGACAAGCCCAGGAGAGGGTGGCTCTTTTCATTTTAGCCAAAACAGAGACACGGAGAGGGCTGGCTGCTCTGCCGGAGTCACGCAGTGAGACAAGTGCAGGTGGAGAAGCCCTACAGCCCGAGACCGTGGGGTCTGTGGCCGGGCTCAGACCACCCTGTTCTGTCACAGCCTCCTCTTCCCCTCTGCCCTGTGCTCTGTCCCCAGCACCTTTTTCATGGGGTTCATTTAAACACACCGACATTCTGGTTGTTTCTCTGCCCTCTCCTCTTTCACCTGCCCCTCCCCCACAGCGTGAGCCATTTGCCGTTTCCACACATAGACCCAAACCCAGACACAGACACACACAGACCTAGAAAGACACACACACCCAGACACAGACATGCACACGGATACACACACACACACACACACATAGACACATACTCACACATAGACACACACAGACACACACACATACAGACACAGAAAGACACACACACACAGACACAGACATGCACACATATACACACACATACAGACACACATGCACAAACACAGACACATATACAAAGAGAGACACACACACATAGACACGTACTCACACATAGACACACACGGACACACACAGACACACACACACACACAGACACACACACAGACACACACATACACACACACAGACACAGAAAGACACACACACCCAGACACAGACATGCACACATATACACACACATGCAGACACACATGTACAAACACCATGTCTGGCTCACACTAGGGACCAGGAGGGACTCCAAAAACAGGTCATGCAGCCTTCTACTGCTTTGGGGTCTGAAGAGGAGACACTTGTAACTGTAATAGGTGGTGGGGTGGGGTGGGAGGGCAGAGCACTCCTCCAGGCCCCCATACTGGGGGTCTCTTTTTCTGGTGGAGTGCTGGTGTCCAAGCTGGGAGGGCATGGTGGCTTCTGAGTTGAGCACAGAGCCCAGAGCATCCTGGAGGTGATCTCTCCCTGTTCTATCATTCGAGACGGCTTCTAGGTGGGTAGGAGCACTTCTTAGGTGCATGCTGACCTCAGACAAAGCCAGGCTTCTGGCCCTTCCTTACTTCTCTGGTGTCTGTCCCGACCCAGACCCTGTTCCCATCTATCTGGCCAGGCCAGTCAGTGTCCACACCCTCCACTAGGTGGCACTATGTGCCCTCAAACTGCAGGGTAAGGTGCCCTGGGGCTAGGGTGGGGTGGGGGCTGATCCCAGCACCCTCTGTTGTCTCTGCCCCAATGTCCCCTTCCTCGAGGGACACAGAAGGCCCTAAGCATGCAGTAATAAAGGCTTTTCCTGTCACCCATGTTGTAAAGGCCCATGAGGTAGGCACTGTTCTTGTCCCCAGTTTACAGATCAGGAAACTGAGGTGCAGGCAGGTTAACGTAGTAGATCTGGAAATCACACAGCTTCTGATCTGGGTTTCATTAAAACCTTCTGTTTCCTGAATGCTCTCCCCAAGGGTCAGAGGCCTCAGTTGAACCCTGGGGCCCTAGAGCTGGTCCACAGTGCCAAGGGAAGCCTTTCAGCAGAGAGACTGGATTGAGGGGTTTCAGTGGCCTGAGAGGAGGGGAACCCAGGGCTGCAAGCTGGTGGGGGGGGCAGAGGACGTCTCCAGGCTCTCCTCTGAGGTGAGGTCCAAGAAACGCAGAGAACAGGGAGCAAGGGAGGAATTCCCAGCACCAGAGAACATCTGGGAAGACTTTGGAGCTGGTGCCGGGGGGAAGCAAGTTGCCAGATGTTACAAGCCCTGCTGAGCCAGATGGTGCAGAGCTGTGGAGGCTCTACACACACACACACACACACACACACACACACACACACACACACACACACACACACACACACACACACGCACAGTCTTTGGTGGATTGGGCTTAGACCCGGGAGGAGCAGGGGAGGGAGGGTCTGGCTCCGGAGGGGAGGTGGAGTGTCCAAACATGGGAAGATGGGCTGGCCCAGGGTTCCTGAGGCTCATGTATGTCCCATCTGCTACCTGTGATGACAGCCAAGGAGCCACGTGGCCCATCCGCCTTCCTCCACGGGGAGCACACAGACAGGGGCCAGGAGCTGGGGGACATCACAGTGAGCAGGACCAACTGGCTCCTGGTCTTCTTTCACCTCATTTAAAGTAAACAAGCAATAAACCAGTAAATGGAAAGCAGGTATAAGATATAGACAGGTGACCCGGGAGACCTTCCTGGAGGAAGCAGCATCTGCCATGAAGGGGCCAACACGACTTTCCAGCGGAGGAATTGTCAGGCAAGGGCGAACTCAGTGGACTGTAGAGATACAGAGAAGTTCATAAGAACTGCTACCAAGTAAGTACGGTCAGGGTGAGGAGGACCCTGATGGGCACAGCCCTGAGCCGGGTAGGCCAGGCTTCTGACGGTGCTAGAGGAAAGAAAAATAAATTTTGGAGGACGACATAAGGAAGAGCGGACAGGAATGGAGTAGAGAGGCCAGCTCTGGGACCCAAGTGACACACAGGGGCCCTACCTGGAGACCTTCAAGCCCCTAGGTAGCTCAGTGTCACCAAACTAGGGCTCTGGTCTTCTGCCCTAGATTCTGGCTCTAGCCGCGTTACCCACTGCTGTGTGACCGAGAGTCAGTTACTGTCTTTCTCTGAGCCTGAGTGGAGGAAGGCAGCTGCGTGGCTCCTTCCCTGAGATATGTGAGGGTCAAGGTTGCCCGTGACAAAAGGCCTGGGTGGAAGGGAAACAAGAAGTCAAGGACCCAAGGTTACTTGAGAGAAAAGACTCCCCCACCCAGGGAGAACCAATACAGCGACAATGTTGTGGTTGAAGCTCTGAGTTGTCTAGATCTGAGGGTCCTAGCTCTTCTGTCTCTTTCTTGGAGGCTGCACACACTCCCCCACAGTGTCCCTTCATCTTTTTTTTTTTCTCCCATCTTCTTTTTAGAATAAAAAGGCTGGCCGCTCGCGGCCCGCTGATGTTTATGCCTCAGTAATACATTATGTATTATTTTGTTTTAAGCGCGGCTTTTGCATCCTGACAGTAACAATAAAATGTGACTATGGGATTGCTAACACAGACAGACTAATGTTTCCATCGCCCGCCTCTTTTTTTTGCGTCCTAAGCACTTTTGAAAAGCTCCTTTTATATTCCTAATAAAATTATAGCAAAATACATCGATTTACTGGAAAAGAGTTTAGGGTCGGGTCGGGTATTTCTCCCCCTCCCCCAGAGCGGGCCGCTGCTTCCCCCTCAAAGGCGGAGGCATATTCTGAATCAACCTTCTAAAGTGCCACTTGACCCTTAACCCCAGGTGGCATCCACCTACCTGCCTGCTTCCTGGTGGTGGTGATTGAGCCAAGGAGTCACACTTGGTGGTGGGAAGTGGGGGTATCTCTGTGTTGAGTGTGCTTACGCATCTGTGTGCTAGGTATGCCTGTGTGTGGGGGTCCACTCTAAATTTGGGTATCTGTCCATATCAGGGTATCTGTATTTGTTGAGGTGTGTGAAGAGGTGTGTAAAGATGACCATGGATCTGAGTGTGTGTGTGTGTGTGGGTGCACTGGTGTGTAACCTGGCCACACCTGTCTGGGTGTCTGTCTCTTTATGGGAGAGCCTGGGAGTTGTGGGTTATAGGGTATGCCTGCATGCTACCGTGTTGATGGGGCCCTAGGGCTAGGCAGTGGGGGTTTGTGGGTCTGTGGTTATGGGACCTGTGAGGGGTGGCCTGGGTGAGACAGGATTTCTGGACTTGGTTCTCTTTAATGGGGATACCAGGAGTGTCCCAAGGCTACGATGTCAGAGTTTTCACCCTGAAAAAAAATGGAGTTTCACCCCAACGGCTCACTGATTCTATTTCATGCTGTCTGAGTGAATAGAACACGGAGAGGTTCTTCCTGTGGGTGGAGGCCATCACCAGCCTCAATGGCCTTTCTAGGCTTTCAGGCTGCTTAAGCCAGCAGATATGAGATCTCTTGGGTGACTCTTCAGCTTTAGGTGGCCTCCTGGCAGGATGACATAGAGTAGCAGGCTAGGGAAGCAGCTGAGTGTCCTGGTCATAGGCAGGAGAAGCTGTAGATGGAGAAACAGACCTGTCTCCCAGGAACTCAATGAAAATGGCAAGGGAGGTACTCTCCAGGGCCAGCGTGTGGGCAGGAGGGCATGGTGGGTTAACCAGCAAGAATACCTAAGCCCTTGCCCAGCGAGAGTGAGTGACGAGCTCTGTATTCTGAGACGAGGGCTCTTTCTAGCTCCTTCTACCATGTTTCCCCCCTTGGGCATTCACTCTGACCCCCAGAATCCAAGGTCTAAGGATGTAAAGACACCCCAAATTCTTCCCACCTGCTAGCATTTCCCTCTGGGCAGTCTAAACCTTGGATCCTCTAGGGGAGGGCTGGACATGGGGCTGTTGCAGGAGCAGGGGGGAGGATCTGACAGAGAACTCCACATCCGCCGCTGCCCCCCCTCCGCCCCAGCCTCCTAGGAGCAGAGAGCCCGCAGCCCTGCTGGCTTGGACTGGCTTCCTCCCCACCACCCGCCCTGTGTGTGCGCGGACTGTGATTCAGAAACAGCAAGAGAGAAAAAAAAAAAAAAAGAGAGAGAGAGGGAGAAGAAAGGAAAAGGTTTTGTAGAGCAAGCACTTTTGAGGGCGATCTGGGGCCCCCTAATCCAGAGGTTTCTAACCACCCCAGCTAATGCTCCCTGACACTGTGTTTTGATATCATTACTACATTATACTCACAATTTTTGAGTGAAAAAATACAGTACTTAGAAAGTCGAAATTCATAAATAAATTCATGTCAAACCGCACTTAATATTGATTTTGTTAGTGTTCAGATTCAATAATAAGGTACTGCGTGCATGAATATTTAAATATAATCATCATTTCTGCATCTCCTAATGGCCTCTGCTCCTCTACACTCAATTTAAACACAATTTAAAAACTATAATGTATTGAAAAATACTAGGATTTAGCAATAAATCATCATGGGGAGATTCCAGGCCTCTTATAGGGTGGCTCGATATGGCTTTCTCTCGGGACTGTACAATTAGATTCATGTTTTTAAACTTCTCAATTATCCATATACCATAATTTTATGTGAAAGTTTGTTTCGCTTCCCCCTGGCCCCCCCACTCCCCCCACCCCTCACTAGCCCCCCCTCCCGCCTCTCTCTGAAGGAAGCATCGGAATATGGCTTAAGTGTCCTCTTAGCTTGAGTGGAGTGGGGTCAAAGGTGGCCGTCCTCAAACTGAATTAGAGGCCAGGCCTGCCAGAGGCAGCCGGCGCTGAGTCACTTAATCACATTATTTGGGAAAAATATAGGGGGGAAAGAGATAAAATGACTTAAAATGAACTTGCCAAGGAGGAAGTGGAGTTTTTAGATTTATTTAAAAAGCAATCCTTGGCCTGATGAAATAGACTCAGGCCTGTGGCAGGATGCGGTGGGATCCCGATCCCCGGAGGAGGGTGGTAGGGGCTGGGCGGCGTATTCAGTGGGGGTGGAGGAGCTCTCAGCCTGGTCCCTGAGCTCCGCAGCTACCTGAGGAGTCCCTGGGGGAGGTGGGGGGTGTCCTGGGTGGGGGAAAGAAAGTGCCTCTGGGATAGGGGAGCTGTGAGCCCCCCTCATCTGGGAATCTGAAGACTGGCTTTGGCATCTGTGAGGAGGAGAGGGTCCCTGGGGTACCTGTGTGAAGGGCAGGGCGTGGCAGGGCCCCTGGGGCATCTAAGGATCTAAATGATGCCCTGATGGCAGCTGGTAGCAGCTGTAAGCGTAATACAGACACAAAGCATAATCGAGCCCATTTTATAGACGAGAAAGTCAAAGCTCAGAGAGGGGAAGCTGTAAGCCCATGGTCACACAGCTTGCGAGAGAAACTTGGAACTTGAACCCAGCTCTCTTCAGTTCCAGTGTGCTTTGTTCCTGGCTCTAGACTTCACCTGGAAGGTGCGGCTGAGGGGTGAGGACCTGAACCTTGGCCTCTGAATTCTCCAGAATGCGGCTCAGCTGTTCGTATCCTTTGAGACAAGCAGGCATCTATCTGTGCATCTGGAGTGTGGACAGGATGCAGCCTGTTTGTGGGGCTGAAAGGTCATTGGAGTGGATCTGGACTCTGACCTTGTTACCAGGGGAACCCCATATGTTGAACTGGCACTGAGGAAGTGCCCCTGGGGCCACCTGGGGACAAATGGGGAGGGTGGCTGTTAGGAACAGACGTCTAGTTTTGGGGAAGACTTGCCAAATTGACCAAAAATGCCAGGCTAGGGGTTCTGGTTGGGAAGAGGGGGGCTACACTAGGGTGGCCCTGTAGCTGTGTGATGACCCAGACAGGCTGTCTCACCACAGGAAGAGCCAAGCCCATCCCCCACTGGAGGCTGTAGGGACTCCAGGCTAGCCCACTTCTTATCCCCACCTGAGAGCAGATGACAAAACCAGCTCCTGTCACTTCAGTGTCCCTTCCCATGTCCCCTGACACCCAGAATAGCTGTTATTGGAATGGTGTGCCTGGGGCCAGGGTCCCGTCTACACCCGGGGCAGGGGTATTTTTTCCCTCCCAAACTGCTTTGTCCCTGTCCCTCCTGTGGATGCTGTGGAACCTGAACTCTGATTGGGTAAGAGCCGGGCTCTTGCCTCCTCCTGACTTGGCAGCAAGCATACCCATAGGGCAGAGCAGCAAGTGCCCGGACATAGGACACAGGCAAGGAGGGAGCTGATGAGTGGGAGCATCAGGCCTCGGTCTCCCCTGTGCCCACAAATCCCCCTCTCTCCCTTGTTCGTCCATTTGTTCATTCTGAAAGCACCCTCGCTGTGTGCTCAGCCTTTGCCTCCTGCTGGGTCCTCCTCAGCCTCAGCTTCCCCATCTGTGTGGAGGGTTAGCTTTGCCCCTCCCTACTCCTCCCGCCTCCACTGTGAGACATCACAGAGATGGAAAGGCACATGGGTAGGGAGAGAGGGAGGGAGGGAGGAAAGAAGGAAATAAATAAATAAATAAAGCTGTCCCACGTGAGCTATGGTTCTTTCCCCCAAAACATGGGCCAACAAGACACACACACACACACACACACACACGCACACGCACACGCACACGCACACGCACACACGCACATGGCAGAATTTCATCTTGCCTATCACGCTGGTCAGCTGGTTGCACTTCTGGCTGACCTAAGGGTCGGGGCAGGGATGAAACAGAGTAAAAATGTCAAGGGAGGTGGGAACCACTTCGAGTTCTTAAACTGACCTTAGGTCACTGAGGTCTCTCCCAGTTTCTCCTTCTAAAAGGTCTGGGAAGTGAAGCGAGATGTGGGGGGCAACAACGGGACAGGGGGACAGGGGAACGGGAACACGGGGACAGGGACGACGACATGTGGGAGGGTCCTGGTTGATGCCACCAATTAATTCCTGTACCCAGTCCCCTGTTCCCCTGGTAGGGTTATGGGTGCGAGGACGGCTCCTCCACTCCCCACCCCATTCAAAGCCAAGGTCTCTGGGATGAGGAGGAGGTCGCCAGGGAGCAGAGGCAGGGTGTGAGCAGACCTACATCCCTGAGACCAGGATTGTAGGGAGGCTGCAGCCATCAGGGCCGGCCTTCCTCTGTCTCCCCAGGAACCTCACAGGCCTTCCCCTTAGGAGCTCTGTCCCTCCTGACTTTGGGGCCCTTTCTAAGCACCTCCGGCCCACCTAAGGGCTACTCTCTTCCCTCAGACCTGAGTTGGTTTGCCTAGGACGTGGGCAGTTTGGCAAACTCCCTCCTGGACCTCCCTCAGGACCAGCGGTATACAGTTCCTCATGCTGCGGTGACCCCCAACCATAAAATTATTTTGGTTGCTACTTCATAACTGTAATTTTGCTACTGTTACGAATTGTAATGTAAATATCTGATATGCAGGATATCTGATATACAATCCTGTGAAAGGATTGTTCCACCCCAAGGGGTCGTGACCCACAGATTGAGAACCACCAGGTCAGACCTGCTGGGAGGACCCCTTGGGGGCAGGGACTTTGGAGGGCTTAGGAAGAGGGAAATTGTAGCAGGGCCATGTCCCTGCTCATGTTGTGTGCCCCTGAGAGCCTCCAAGGAGTCAGGTTCTAGGTTACAGAGGACACCAGTCCTGCCCTGGTCCCCAGGCCCTATCTTGTCACTCTGTATCCAGAGCCCATTTTTTTTCTAGAAAACAAGCGGCATTCATCACAAGTGACAGCTGGGCCTAATGCAATCTCAGTTAGAGCCATGAATTGCAAATGCACACAGCCAGGAGGTTGCTCCATTGGAGCCCTCTGGGAGGGCCCAGCCTGGGACGTGGGACGTGGGTCGTGGGTCGTGGGTCGTGGGTCGGGCCATCCGTGGAGATACGGCAAGGACTGAGCAGGACGCAGGACTTCCTCTAGTCACCCGTGGCCAGGCTCCAGCAGCCTCCTCCTTTTTGGGTCTTTGGGGTGGGATAGGGCTCCAGAGTGGGCAGAGGGATGGCTGCTTGCTGGTGACTCAATCTGCTTTTGTCCCTTTGAGATTCATAAGGAAAAAATAAGACACCCGGGGAATAGGCCGCAGCAAGTTGGACAAGTTGGGTGGGACAGGAAGGTCCCTGGCCCTGACTGTGACATCTCGCCTGCTTGGCTGTTGGGAGGGCCTTGCCCAAGGACTAGTAGCATGAATATGACCAGAGGGTGCCGTGCCGGGGGCCTGGACTTCATTTTTCCCTGTCCAGAGCCGGGACGTAGAGCCCCGCACTCACCCCTGGGCCCACTTCCATGGCGCACATACTTCTAACTCCTGGCTCTGCTCCGTCCCAGGGCTGGTGCCACCTCTGCACATGCGTGTGCCTCGCAGTTCAGTCCCTCCACTTCACGACTGCTCTCCACTCCCACGTGTGCGCCCAGGCCTCACGTGTATGTGCCCAGCTTGCTGCCAGCCCAGCACTGAGTCAGGGCGTGTCTGTCTGCCTCTGGCACCCGGTGTAGACGGGTGGGTTTGTTTTCCTTGTGTGTTTTGGGTTCAGGGGGAGAAAAAAAATATCTCCCAAATGAGCTTTTCCTGGGGCGCTTTTCCTTCATTTTTTTTTTTTTTTCTGCCCAGGTGTCTCTGAAGGGAACCTCATTGTCTGTTTCAAATTCATTTGCACTTAACTCATCTGAAAGTTTTGCAAGAGCTGTTTGATGTCCAAGGAGCCTCTGAGCACCCCTCCCCCTCCCCACCCTCGTAATGAGCCCTTTAACTCGGGAGTCCTAGTGCAGTCTTTGGACTAGCGTCAAAGGCCTCCTGCCCCCTCCCTTCCCCGGTGGGAGAGGAAAGCCTCAGGGGGAAAGGCTAGGGGTGTGGCCTGGCTTGGAGCTGGAGAGGCTTTGTCCAGCTCCCTGCCCTGGGACACACCATCTCCCAGGGCATCTTGATTCCTGCTCCCTGTCCGATGGCTCCAGCCCTGCTGGGTGCAAGGCCCAGCTGTTGGTGCTCTAAACCTCCCCCACTAATTAATGGGTGCCTGCGAGGGCTGACCCAATTCGCCCCCAAATTAATCTCAATTACAAGGATTTGGTAAGAGCCAAGCTAGCCAGCCTGATGGAGCCGGGATTTCATCACCTGAGAACAAGGAGCCAGGACAGCTCAGTCCTGATGTTATCAGCGGGGGTGGAGGGGTGGTGGTGGTGGTGGTGGTGTGCTGGGTGGGGCTTTGGCCTCAGGCACCTCAGCATTTATCAGCATCATCAAATTAGTTCACACCAGCTCATATTCACATTGGCAACCTGGCCCACCATCCCTGTGCCCCTTCCCAGTGACTAGGGATGGGGGTTATCTTGAGCAGCCAAGTCTATTCTGCGTTACCAGGTCCCACCAGCTCACGGCAGACCCGGGAGGAGACCAGGGAGTTGCCTGTGGACAGTGGCCTCTGGACAAGAGATGATTAGCTCGGAGACTCCTAGTATCGCCAAGCACCAGATCTGGAAAACCTTGTCTGGTCTGGTTGCCTGCCGCTCCTGGGCACAGTGAGATGAGTTGATTCTGAAGCAGATTGGCTGCTGACGCCTGCACACTGGCAGTGAGGTTTCCAAAGACCTCTCCCATCCAGTGGCACCGGTTGCTCCCTGCACTATGCCCCTGGGGCAGGGCAGGGATCACTAACTCCATTTTACAGATGAGGAAGTAGAGACCCAGGGAGGAGACCTAGCTGGGTAGGTGAGCCACCGGACAAGCCTGCAGGGAGACAGGACTCCTGGCCTGGTGCTCTTCCCATGAGAGCACAGTTGGCAGACCATACCTCTCTTCACCAGCCACGCGCTCAGTGCTACCTCCCCTGGTGACCTTGGTTTCTTCGTTTGCAAATGAAGGTGAAAATAGAATAATCACACCTGCTCCAAGCTCACCCTTGCAGGCTTTACACACTAGAGCCGTGTGCAAATGTGAACACGTCTGCTGCCATCTTTATTGACAGTGATGGACGGAATGGTTGTAGCCGAGAGCTGCCAGCTGTTCCTCAACCATGAGACTTTTCCTAGGTAACAGGGGAGTGTGTGGTCCCCCTCCTTGGGGCACAGGAATGGCTTTCTGGTGGCAGGATCCAGGCAGCCAAGGTCAATGGAGGGAGGAAGTCTAAGAGGCTCTTCCTTGTTACCTCACCCACCACACACCACAGTGCAGACCCCTGCGTCACACTACTCCAGCTCCGACAGGGCTGGGCCAGCTCTAGTCACCTCCTCAGTGCGGCAGGGCACTGCTCAAATACATGAGTGGGCAACTCAGGTTAGGATACACTTAACACAACTCAGGCCGGTTAGCCCTTCCATCTTGCCTCGCTCCCACGGCAGCTCTACATCTTCAGTCTCCTCACCCCAGGATCTCCACCTCTCATCCCTGGGCCTGGCTTGGCCAGCTGAGGAGGGGCCGAGGGCTTGGATGGAGGCCCTTTGGGCCCTCTCTGACTGGTGCCCAGTTGTGTGTACCCACACCGGCCACGTGCGCCCGCCACCCTGCAAGGGAGTAGGAGCCCCATGAGTCTCCTGTTCACCCCCTACTTCCCGCAAACCCAGTGGCAGGATGATTGATTTTGCGGGAAGCACAGTTCTGAGGGTGGGGGTGGGGAGCCGGGGCGCCAGGGGATCCTCACTCCATTTGCTTGTGGCTGTGAGTCAAAGCTAGGTCCCACTGGGTACCCTGTGAGGTGTTCCCCGCCACTCAGTTTTGCTGGCGGAGAGGTTCACAGGGGTCCTCATGGGATCTCCCGACAGAGAGTCCAGAGCCACAGGATGCCTGGCAGCATGGAGGGGCCTCTGTGGCTTTGGGCTCCTGCTAGATTCCTTGGATAATGTGGTTGACAGCTCCCCTAGGGAATAAGGCTGTGTGGTAAGGTGATTGCCCCAGCCCTCTCTAGCTTGGTCTAAATTTTGCAGGCACCTTGTGGTTAGGGTGGAGTCATGGGAAGATGAGCAGCCACCCGTCTGTCTGGGTCTCCTGCTCTTGGTCCGGGTTCGGGTGGGGGGGTCTTCAGAGCTTGTTGGTGACCAATGTGAGGACAGAAGGGGAGCTCAGGGCCGTGTAACAGCCATTGGTATATGTGTTCAACACACGCATACGTGCACATACACACTTGAGTGGAAATCTATCTACATTCAGCTCTTCACCCACAAGAGTAAGCACTTGATGAAGTTGTGTGGTGTCATGTGGTGACATGAATGAATACCAGAAGGCCAGGAGAACCCCTTTGCACGTGACAGCCCATCTGCGGGCTCCCTCACACCAGCAGCTTCAACAGGGACGGGAAGCGGGATCGTCTCCTGGTCCAGCCGGAGATGGGATAGACCGAAACCCAGGGCAGGGTGTGACTCATGGCCCCGTGAGTCAGTAGGCTACCCAGCCTGGCCTGGGAAGCTCCCTGGATCCGGGCCTCCAGGAAAAGAGGCAGGGTGCCTTACCTCCTGTCACACCTGTCCCTGGGCTTTTGGGCTTGGCACAAGTGTAGGGAGGAATTGCCATTCTCTCTAGCAATGCACAGGAAGGAGGTGCCTTCAGCTGGAAAGAGAGTCAGCGAGGTTCGTGGACAAGGGACCTGCAGGATGTTTTTAGAATGGAGGAAAGGAAAAAGGAGGAGAAGGAGGAGGAGGAGGAGAGGCGGGGAGAATGAGTCAGAGGACAGGAGAGGGAGAAGAGAACTTTAGGATAAGATATTGAGAGAATTTGAGGAAGGAGGTTGTCTTGGCTGGATGGAGGGGGTGGTTTCTGGGAGCAGAGGGCAGCGGGGTCATGGGGTCAAGGGGTCAGGGAATCGGGGCCTGGTCTTCTAAGGGAGACTTTGCAGACTTGGTGTGAGATCTGAGGAAGGCCCTAAAGCTAGCTATGTGTCTGGGCAGCTGGGAAGACAGGTCTCCTCCCAGGGAAGGATCCAAATACAGTCCTGCAACCACGGCCAGCTGGGGGCAGCACCCCACAACCCTGCCTGGTGTTCAGTCACCACTGGAGTTCAAGGGAGTGAGGGAGTCTTGGGTGTTCAGGAGAGGGAGGGAGCAGAGGGGACCCCAAAGACAGGATAGGTCCAGGCTTCCAGGCCTGGTTGCAGACCTGACGTGACCATGGTGACCCTTCCTGGGTAACAACAATACTCAGGTATCCCCAGTGCTATATAACATCCGCACTTTTCCATGAGTGAACAGCAAGGAGCTTTCTCTTTCTCTGTAGTGAGAATCATAGCTTGCTTGGGAATATCACGGGTGCCACAGTAAAGGCTTGTAGCAGGGTATTCTCTCTCTTTTTCTCTATGGTTATCATGTGTGTAATTAGTTTATCATGACTGAGATATGGGTACACATACGAGAAGACCTAAGATGTCAGCAGCATGGGTGGCTTCCCATGGTTCCATTTCAACAGTGGTTTAAACAGTTTTTATTACATTTAAAAATTATTTTGTGAGTCGGGCACTGGTGGCACATGCTTTTAATCCCAGCACTCGAGAGGCAGAGGCAGGCGGGTCTCTGTGAGTTGGGGCTAGCCTGGTCTACAGAGTGAGAGTTCCAGGACAGGCTCCAAAGCTACACAGAGAAACCCTGTCTCAAAAAAATTATTTTTTGTGTGTTCAGCTGTCTACTATCGAACTTACCTAGTCTCTCAAAATCATGTCTTCATCACCAATGACCATGATGTGAAAGGAGCATTTGGAAAACACTGATATATCCTTAAAAAGAAACAATAGCTGGGTAGTGGTGGCACACGCCTTTAATCCCAGCACTCAGAAGGCAGAGCCAGGCGGATTTCTGTGAGTTTGAGGCCAGCCTGGTCTACAGAGCAAGATTCAGGACAGGCACCAAAACTATACAGAAAAACCCTGTCTCAAAAAATCAAAAAAAGAAAAAAGAAACAATAAGCACTACCCCCTTTCTAGGCTGGGGAAATGGCTTAATGGATAAAGTACTTGTGCAAACATCAGGATCTGAGTTCAAATCCCCAGAACCCATCCATGTAAAACCGGATTCAGTAGCACCCACATTTGTAATTAGAGTTTCTATGGGGAGACAGGAGCAGAGACAGGACACTCCCTGGAAGCCTGTGGGCCAGCTAGCCTGGTGTATGCAGGTCAAGCAAGAGACACTGTCTCTAAACATAGTGGAAGTTGGGGACCAGCCCTGACCTTGTCCCCTGAACTCTGCATACATCACATGCATTTGTTTGTTTGTTTTTTTTTGAACAAAAACTGGGCAAGTGTTCTGCCGAGAAGCCACACCCCCAACCCTTCATCTGTAGGTTCTAGACCAGGGCCCACCACTGTGGCATGCCCTATAACCTTCATTTTTTTTATCCTTGGAGCCCTTGGGAGCAAAGGGAATGCAGACATCATGTAAATCTGGATTGGGATTATACAGTTTCTATTCTGTTTTTCCATGCATGCTAAGGAATTAATAGCTACAGAAGACCATATGTGCTATTTAAGAGTAATAATCAAACAGGTATCCACCACTCAATCCCTGAAATTATATCCTGTTTCACTTAGTATCATTCTCTGGCTGTTTCCTCATGCTATTAAATATTCTTTGAGAATTTGAATTTTAATGGCTGACTGGTAGTCCTTCAAAGAGTGGGCCATATTTTATTTAACAAATCCCATCTTAGAAATTTAGATAGCTCTCAACATTTTACTATTAAAAGGTCACAGTGAAGAACACTACCATATGTAAATTTCACTCATAATCAAGACAATCAGGATTTCTGTATTGAAAGTAGATAGAGGGGCTGGAGAGGTGGGTAAGCACCGGCTGTTCAGCAGAGGACCTGCGTTTGGATGCCAGTACCCACGTGATGACTCACACTTGTCTATAACTGCAGCTCCAGTTCCAGGGGACCTGATGCCCCTCTCTGGCTTCCTCCAGCACCAGACATGCATACAGTCAGTATAAACATGCAGGGAAATGTTAATGCACATGAAATAAAAATTAATCATATTTTTTAAAAAAGAAAATAGATAGAAATAGAATTAGGGCTGAGGAGATGCCTTAGTGGGTGACATGATTTCTGTGCCTGTATGAAGACTGGGTTCAGATCTCAAACGCCTGTGTGAAGCTGGGTATGGCAGTTTATAGCTGTAACCCCAGCTCTGGAGGGGCAGAGACAGGTAGATGCCACTGGGGTCTGGGCTGGCCAGTCAGTGTAGCTGAAGCAGTGAACTCCAGGCCCATGGGAGACTCTGCCTCAAAACACAACTGTATAGACGTTCACTAAGAGAGTTGGGGGCTAGGCAGGCATTTGAACGGCTTCTTCAGCTGTGCGATGTTTTTGTTTGCTGGTTAAAGTGATTTCAGTCTTTCAAGGGGGAGTTGTTGTGGAGAGTGATGATAAATGAAAATAACTGAAGTTGACCCCTGGATCATGCAGGCGCCACAGCACATGTGTGGAGGTCAGAGAACAACTTTTGGGAATTGGTTCTCATCGACTATCATGTGGGTCCCAAGGATCAAACTCAGGGTGTCAGGCTTGGTGGTGATCGCTTTTAGCCACTAAGCCATCTTGCTGGCCCATGTCAAAGCTTTGTGATAACTAGAGCCAACCACGAGTTCCCTTGCCAGGCCTAACCAGACAGCGTTATAGATGAAGCCAGTAGCGACTATTTTCATTCATTCCCAGTGTACCGACGAGCAAGCTGAGGGTCGAGGGAGCAGAACAAATAAATCACTCCTAATCACCCAAAAGTGCAAAGCTGGACACTGGGCCCCAGCAATCTGGCTCTGGGCTCTCAGCGTTTATCCAGGCTTTGGCCTGTTCATTCATTCGGCAATCGCTCCTGCTGCAGCATGGGCAGCATTGCAGATGGTAGGTGTGCAGCGTGGAGCTAAGCTGCGTGTGGAGGCGACAGACAGCATAATGAAGCGTTCTTTGGGCTGTTAAAAGGTGGTCAGCCCTCCAGCAAAAAGAGCTGCTTTAGGAAACAGAGCTGTTGAAAGCAGGATGGGGAGTGGGAGGGAGGCCAGCTGAGATCCAGACAGAGAGGCAAGCCAGGCGGGAGGTGAGGGAGGGTGCTCTCCTGAGCTCCGAGGGGGGATCTGCTGGTGCAAAGGCCCCGAGGCAGGAGTGGGCTGGCTGTCTCAGAGCATCAAAGAGGCTAGAAGCACTAGAGGAGATGGAAATGGGGCGGGGAGGCCAGAGAGCTAGTGGAGGAGCTGCATCTCCCAGGATTCTGGGGGTACTGAACAGTCGGGCTGGGGCAGGTGGTAGCCAAGCATGTTTTCAGTAGAGAAGTGATGTGATCTACCATCTGACCTCTACATCTACATATGACCTCTGTAGCTGCTCAGTGGAGACTCTCCACTGGGGATAAAGATGTGAGAGAGGAGGCTGCATTCAGGACGGAGGCAGAGATGATGCAGGACATTCTAGGTTCCATAGTCAGCTTTTGGGGAGAAAAAAAAAAACATTAAAGTGGAGATGGGTCAAAAAGCCCTCTAGGTTTGGAGCCAGATCTCTGGAGCAGGGAGATGCTGTAATTACAGCTGGGGAGACTGTGAGCTGATAGGAACACGCTGGTCCCTGCTGGGTACTTGCAAAGGCCAAGCATCTCACGACCTTGAAGTCTCCGTGAAGGGGAGTCATGAAGCTGATTCTAGCCTGAGCTATGGGTGGAAGTGATTGGGAAAATCCAGCGCTATACACTGAATCCCTCTAGCCCATGGGCTCCCTGTTCAGGATATCTTGGGAGCCTATGCCAAGGTGGAACCTCCACCAGTGGGGTCTCTGGTAACTCTGGAAGGAGAGCTCTCTTCCTACTCTGTGCTGGATATGGGTCACCAGAATGAAAGAAAGCAAACCTTGTTTTCTGAAACACCAAGTTCTGAGTCTTCGATTTGTTATCACAGCATGTTTTATCCTGGTTGGCCTTTCAGCAGGACTTCCACGGAAGGTTGTGCATTTCATTTGGGCCACAGGCTGGTGAAAGTCCAGGTCCTACACATGTGAAGGGCTGTATGAAGTTACAGCCACGCTCAGGCTCTCCCCAGCTGCTCATTTTGCTTGCTGGCTGCTCTTGAGAGCCTGAACTACCCTGTCCCCAGTTCCAAACTTGCCACAGCTACCTCTTGGCAGGGGCAATGGGCAGGTGTTCAATGTAACGATAGCCTCAGGGTCTGGGTGTAGTGACAAGAATGTGGATATGTGCACTTGGTCTAGCTGCCAACTCCAGGAAAAAGCCTCTTGGGTTGGGTCAGGTCACAGTGAGGGGTGAGCATGGGGGCCCAGCCACTCTCCAGCAAGCTTCAGTGTGTTCCGGAAGATGCACAGACTCTAGGCACAGATTCAGAAAGAAGTATGATTTGCAGAACCACATGAATTTGAGGTGCTACTGATTAGCCCCACCCTTTATACAAGGGATCTTCTGGGGTCTCCCATCCTGGCCTGAAGTTCATTTCTTCCTGGCCGGCCTGCCCACAGTTTAAAAAAGCAGTATGTATTACTAAAGGTTTGTGTATGTTTTGTGTGTTTATATTCACTTTGTGTGTGTAGCATATACATATGGGTTCGTCTGTGTGTGTGGGCCAAAAATTGATATCCAACTTTTTTTTTAGATGGGGTTACTCACTGAATCTGGAGCTTGCTGATTAGGCCAGGCTGACTGGCCTGGGAGCTCCCCAAAATTCTCCTGTCTCCACCTTCCTGCTGGGATTACAGGTAACTGTTGCTGCAGCATTTTACAGGGGTGCTAGGGATCTGAACTCAGATCTTCACTCCTGTTCAGTGAACCTTTACCCACCGAGCCATCTCCCTGACCCCCCATCACCACCTGTTTGCAGCTTAAGGAAGTGACTTCGGCCTTATGGGGTGGTGGGGGCAGCTTTCTCATCTAGAGACAGACTAGGTGTGGAACAGATAGATGAACGGAGAAGCCAATGGCTCTGGGAGAGATTGGAACAACAGATATAAATTCAGGAATTGCCCGCATGTGCTTCATGATTAAATGGGGGGGGGGGACAGCGTGGGAATCACGGAGGGTGGGGGTGTGGAGAAGAATCAAAGGACTCTCCAGGGTTTTCAGGAAGAGGAAGGACAAGGAAGAGGGGCTGACAGAGGAGACTGAGAAGAGCAGCCAGGGAGATAGATTCAGGAGAAAGCCCTCAGGAGCCAGAAGCGGTGTTGGAGGCCTGATCTCGGTACCCAGGAAGTTGAGGCAGAAGTAATAAAAGTTCTAGGATAGCCTGGACTACATGGTGAAATCCTGCTTGAAGGAAGAAGGAAGAAGGGAGGGAGGAAGGAAGGGAGAAAGGGAGGGAGGGAGGGAGGGAGGGAGGGAGGGAGGGAGGGAGGGAGGGAGGGAGGGAGGGAGGGAAAGAAGGCTCTCGGAAAGACAGTGACTTCCTGGGCCAATGTGTGGATGACCTGAGACCCGGGTCTTGGGTGCAGCCTCTGGCTGTCATGGGTGCCAGGGACGAAGCATGCATGGACAGGGCTCAAGGGAGGCTGGGAGAAGAGGGACCAGAAGACAACCAGCTAAGCTGCTTCCCAAGCATCTACTTGACAAGGGGCAGCAGGTGAGTCTGGATCAGAAGAGGATGGAGGAAGAAGGGACCTGCCTGAGGAAAACAAGGCTCTGGCAGAAGAGCCAGGAGGTGAGAAGGTCTCTGTCACCAGAAGTGACCCAACCTGATGTCTGGGAGGTAAGTGGGGGTGGTGTCCGGAGAGACGTGCTGGCCAGCGATGGCAGAAGCCACACTGCCAATCCCCCTCCCAGGACCACCACAGTAGTCCTTTGCAAAGGATGTCCTGCTTGCTGTGTGCCCTCCCGCCCACGGTGGGGAGTTCAGGCCCTTTGCAGCAAGGCTCTTCTCCTTGGATCTGGTTCCCAGTGTTTCCTGCAGGGACAGGAATTAGGATTCGTGTCTGTCTTTGTCAACCCGGCGTCTGGGAATGAAAGTGCAGCTGGGGAAAATGATGGGTTCTGCTGGGCAGACGCTCTGTTGCTGAGCTCCATCTCCAGACCTCCAGAGATGGTTCATCCTCTTGCCCAAGGCTATTAAACAGCACTCCTAGAACTCAACTTTGATTTCGCCCCACTGATCTGCTACCCAGGTGTCCAAGGGCTGGGGTGGGGGGTGTTGCTGATTTGGCCTCTGGGTCAGCTTGGGTGTACATTTCATCTTTGGGAGTGCCTGGGTCCCCCAGTGAGATGTCAGGTCAGGGTGATTCCTAAAGGGCTGGCTCACCCCAGTTCTCAGGAATGCAAAGATGCTGTTAGGAGAACTGTCCAAGCGTTGGTTGTGGAAATGCAAAGGCAGGTTCCCAAATGGCCTGGAGGGGTCAGAGAAATCTTCAGGGGGTGGGGGGAACCAACAGCCCCGTGTGATAGTTCACACCTGCCATCCCAGCACTCAGGAGGCTGAGGCAGGAGGATTGCTGCAACTTCGAGGCTGGTCTGGGCTTCAGAATGCCATCCCTGTCTCACAAAAGCAAAAAGAAACGGACAGCCCTGGTGGTGGTAGTCGTGGGGGGTTGTTTCCACACCTGGCCCGGCTCAATGGAGCTGTCGTGTGGGAGGACTCCGCACATGGGAAGGCCTAGAGGCAGGAAAATGAGAGGCGAGGGCTGTGCAGCGCTGGCGGGTTGGGTGGGTCCCCGCAGAGCAGTGCCCGTCTTGCAGGAGCCAGTTCGCCCCGCCCGCGGGGGTCGCCCGTCGCAGGCCGAGGGCGTCTAATGCGCCCGCGGCCGTTCCGGGGAGCGGTCCCGCCGCGCTAATGTGCGGTCGCCCTGCCCCGCCAGCAGTGGTGCCCCCGTGCCGACCCCAAGCGCAGATCGATATGCATCAGGCGGCGGGCAGCCCTGGTCCCCTCCCCGCCCACAACCCCTCTTTCAAGCTCCGGTCCTCCCTCTCCGCTCGCGGGGACCTGCCTCCGCCCTCTGGCTTCCGTGGAGCCTGGGAATCCCCGGGCGAGTGGGTGGGGGGCTTAAGGCCCAGGCCATGGTCAGCAACCCTGGGGAGGGGATGAATGAAACACTTCAATGCAAAACTTCAGGAGTGATAGAAAAAAATCAAGAAAAATCAAGCAATGCTACTATAAAGCAAAATTAAGGCCAGGGAATGTGGCTCAGTCGGTAGACAACTTGCTTAGCATACAGGAAGTCCCAGGCTTGATCCTCAGCAGCTCATAAATTAAATGTGGTGGTGCACCTGTAATCCCAGCACTCACTCTGGAGTGGAGGCAGGAGGATCAGAAATTCAAGGCCATTCTCAGAGGTTACAAAGTGAGTTTGAGCCGGGCTGTGGTGGCACACGCCTTTAATCCCAGCACTTGGGAGGCAGAGCCAGGCTGATCTCTGTGAGTTCAAGGCCAGCCTGGTCTACAGAATGAGATCCAGGACAGAGACCAAAACAACACACACACACACACACACACACACACACACACACACAAACCCTGTCTCCAAAAACCAAACCAAACCAAACAAAAATGAGTTTGAGGCCAGCCTGGGATAAGGGAGAGCATGTCTCAAAATAAAACGAAAAGGCCTAGGAGAAAACTGCTCAAAGGTTCAAGTCCTTGCTTTGCAGTAAAAGTCCAGAGGTCGGATCCCCAGATCCCACATAAAAGCTGCCAGGTGTAGTGGTACCCTGATAATCCCAGGGGGGCACAGGCGATCCTCAGAGCAGGACCAGCCAAACTGGGGGAGCCCCAGGCTCACCAAGAGACCCTGGCTCAGCAATCAAACTGGAGAGTGGGGCCAGCATGGAGGCACAGTGGGTGAAATTATTTATGGAATAAGATCGGAGGCCTGAGCTGGATCCATGAAGACACAGAATGGTGGAAGGCTCCACACATGTGCCGTGCCACGTGTCCACACTCATTCCCCACACCATGATAATAAGCAAAAAATGTAAAAAATTAACAACAACAAAAAATGGGAGTGACAGAAGAAGGCACCAAGCACTCTGTCCCTCACAGGTGCACCCTTGTGTGCATGTGCACCTGCACACACCCCGACAGGCACACACACCACACACACCCTACTTGTGCAATAACTAGCTAAATTTAAAAAAATTAAGGAAAATTAATGCAAAAAAAATCCCCAGTGATCAAAAATAAATCAAAATTTTAAATGAAGCTAAGATCAGTAATGGCTGAGCAGAGCCATATTGGAGCCTGAGGCAAAGGGGGAAAAAAATCAAGAATCTGGATCTTGTTTCATTGAAATGTTGAATACTTTGTTCATCACAGATTGTTCACTGGGGGACTTGGAGTGTGGCTGGAATTCACTTTTGGGACTACTCATGACTGATAGGACAATAGAATAAATGCCGTCACCTTAATTACCTTAAAAATATTTGTGGGGGAGGGTTGAACTCAGGGCCTCATGTGTGCCAGGTAACTGCTCCATCTCCAGCACCCCTCCCCTTTTAAAATCGTGGTTGTTGCAACAGGGTTTCATGTAGCCTAGGCTGGCCTTGAACTTGCTATGTAGCAGAACATGGCTTTGAACTCTTAATTCTCTTGCCCCCAAGTTCTGGGTTTACAGGCATGTGCCACTACTCTCAATGCCTCAAATTATCAATTAAATTTTTTGTTTTGTTTTTGTTTGAAACAGTAGCTCACTGTGTAGTTCAGAGTGACCTGGAATTCTCCTGCCTCTCCATCCTGAGTCTTAGGATTATGGTCCTCCTCCTCCTCCTCTTCTTCTTCTTTGTTTTGAAAAGCCCTCATGACTTTACAAGGCATTTACTTACCATACACTTCATCTCTTGAAGGTTTTCTATCCTGTGAATTTCATTATCTTCAGAGCCCTGTGGGCCCCACCAAGCCAACTTTAGAGCATTTCCACCACCCTTCCCCAAAACGCTGTAATCACAAGCAAGCATTCATTCTTTTTGGTGTCCCAGACCTGGCAACCACAATCTTTCCATCTTTATGGCATTGTCTGCTCTGGAAATGTAGATGGGATCGTATGCTCTATAGTCTCTTGCACCTCAAGGTTCATGGTTCTTCTAGCATCTGTCAACATTCTGATGCAAATGTGATACGTGGAGTCCGTGTGTGTTGGTGCATGTGGCTGTTCTCTTGGGTGAGGAGGCCAGAGGAAGGTGGCAACTGTCCTGCCCTATCACTGTCCACCTGACTCCCTTGAAACAGTGTCTCTAAGTAAACATGGGCCTAGGCTGGTGGCCAGCAACCCTCAATGGTCCTCTTGACTCTGTTCCCCATAGCACTGGGGTTATGGGCAGCATGGGGACCCACCTGGCTTTTTATGTGGGTGTTGGGGATTTGAACTCAGGTCTTCACCCTTGCATGCAAGCACTCACCCTCTGAGCCATCTCCCAGCCGCAATATTGCATTTTTCACATTGTCAAATCATGGCCCATTGTGTGGATAGTCCTCATTTCTGCATCCATTCTTTAGCTGATGGGGCTCAGGTTGTTCCTTGTGCCTACTCTTTGCCTTTTATTAATAATGCATGTATGAGCACATGTGCACTTGGTTTTTTTTTTATTTTATTTATTTATTTATTTATTTATTTATTTATTTATTTATTTATTTTTGGTTTTTCGAGACAGGGTTTCTCTGTGTAGCTTTGCGCCTTTCCTAGGACTCACTTGGTAGTCCAGGCTGGCCTCGAACTCACAGAGATCCACCTGGCTCTGCCTCCCGAGTGCTGGGATTAAAGGCGTGCGCCACCACCGCCCGGCCTGTTTTTGTGTGGACCTAAGATTTCATTTTTCTTTAATTTTTTTTTTACATTTTCATTTACTCTGTGTGTATGTATGTGTGTGTGTATGTGCATGCCATGGTGCCCATGTGGAGGTCAGAGGGCAACTTGCAAGAGTCAGTTCTGGGGATTGAACACAGGTTTTCAGTCTTGGGAGCAAGCCTCTTTACCTGCTGCTTATCAACCTTTTATATACTTATGTTTTTCTGAGACAGGGTTTCCCTATATACATGGCTGTCCTGGAACTCTCTCTGTAGACCAGGCTGGCTTTGAACTCAGAGATCCACCTACTTCTGCCTCCCAAGTGCTGGAATTAAAGGTGTACACCACCACATCTGTCTACCCTCTTATTTTTTTAAAAATTGTTTCTCTTAAGTCTACTCCTAAGACTACCACTGGATATTTAACATTTTAGCAATTGCCAGAGTATTTTCCAATGGTCCAGCTGTGGTCCTTCCCACCAATATTGCAGGCCAGTTTCTGTTTTTTACCCACAGCTGCACTCCCCATGGACCTTTTTCTACCCTAGTCTCCCTAATCCCACAGTGGGGTGTTCCCTCTGTACTTCCTTGAAGCTTGCACTTATGTGCTTGGAGCACAGTTTTACATTTGTTTGGAGACATGTCTCTTCAAATACTTTGCCCAGTTTTCTGAGTTATCTTTTTTTTTTTTTTTTTGTAGGTGATGTCTTATCCACACGTAACGTTCTTACTGGCTTCTCTGCACAGGACACTGTGCTTTGGATGCCTGTCCATGGGCTTTATAGCTACCCCACTAGCTTCTTAAAGTTTAATTTAATTGTGTGGTTGAGTGTGCGCACACATGCACACTATGAGTGTGTGGCAGGTGCCCAAGTAGTACAGGAGAGAGCATCCAATCCCTTGGAACTGGAATTACAGGTGCTTGTGAGCTGCTAGACATGGGTGCTGGGAACTGAACTTGGGTCCTCTGAAGAGCGAGAATAGCAAGTGCTCTTAACCACTGAGCCCTGGCATGCAGCTTTAAAGGAGTCTTTCTAGACACAGGAGCCCGACAATGGAATTCCTAGGCCCACTGTCCCTTCCTTCCCTCCTTTGGAAACAGGATCTCACTGTGTATCCCAGGCTGGCTTCAGCGTTTGGCAGGCTCCCTGCTGCAGCCTCCCAGGGACTGGAGAACAGGCATGTGACAGCACTTGACTCCAATATTTATTTATTGATTGATTGATTTAGACAGCAGGCCAAATATCTCAGACTGGCTTTGAACTTACCATGTAGATGAAGATGGTCTTGAACTTCTGACCTCTTGCTTCCACTGTTGGGTGCTGGTATCACAACTACACAGCACTGGGCCTGGAGAGAGAGCTTAGTGGCTAAGAGCACTGTCTGCTCATTCAGAGGACCTGGGTTCAATTCCCAGCGCCCACATGGCAGCTCACAACTGTCTGTAACTCCTGGTCTAGGGGAACCAACACCCTCACACAGACATACATATAGGCCAAACATCAATGCACATATAATACAAATTAATGAATTATTAAAAAACAAAAAACAATGTACCACACCGTGTCTGGTTTTATGGGATGCTAGGGATTAAACCCAGGTCTTCAAGCATGCCAGACAAGCACTCTTACCCACTGGGTACGTCTCCAGCCCTTCCATCAGTCTTTACGGTTGTCTAACGTAAGTCCGGCATCATGCACACAGACCCTGTGGGCTGTGAGCTGGCTGGTGTTTGCCCAGCTTGGAAGGCCACTCTTCAGAAGCTGTGGGATGCTGGGAGCTATGGGCTGCCATGCTAAATGGTTGATGCATATGGAGCCCCAGTGCAGACAGTCCCCCAAGTGACCTGATCCTGAGTGCCGAGGCCAAGGCTGCCTGTTCAACTACACAGTTCCACGCCCTTGGTGATTTTGGCACAACTCAGACCCAGTGACCAGTTAAAGAACTTGCTACCTTTCCTTTGAACAGACTTTCAAATGTAGCGTCAACTAATTTTTTTCCAAGTTGTAAATTAAAGCAGTTTGACCACGAATGGAAGAGAACAGCAACAGACTTGAGCTTTGACTCTCAGGGTCCAGGAGACTCTGGGACAGACATATGATGGGGTTGGTTCTTCTTTGGGGACCTCTCTAGAGTGTAGGTGGGGCATATTCGGGAGGGACGGGAGCAAGGATGGAGGTGGAGGCCAGGGAGGAAGGATCTCCCTGGGGGCAGGTGCCAAGGGTGGCTGGCGTGGGCCGGCGTGGCAGAAGAGGAGGTGGGAAGGGCCCCCATCTCAGATGTGATCTGAGGCTGGAGCAGTGAAGTGACTGGATGTGGGGTGTGGTGAGGACCGGCAGAGGCTCGGCTGGGAAGGGAGGGGTCTGAGATAGAGAGCTATTTCCACAAGAGGTAGGGTAGGAGCTCAGGTATCTGTCTGTCTTTGGGGTGAGAAGGCAGAGCCAGGTGGGAGGTGTGTTCTCGGGATGGTCAGGGTTACCATACAAGCCTCAGTGCCCAACTTAGAAGCCTCAAGCCACATGTGGCCTCCGGGTACCGGAAATGTAGTTAATGGGACTGAGACATGCTGTCAAGCATAAAATATGCTTTGGATTTCAAAGGTGTAGGATGGCAAAGGGGGAATGCTAGCTCATTAGTGATTTTTATGCCAATCACAAGTTGAGATGATAAGATTTCGGGTACATTCATTTAAAGAGTGTTTAAATTATTTCATGTTTAAAATGTGGCTATCAAAACATTTTGGTTGGGGCTGGGGAGATGGCTCAGTGGATAAAGCTCTTGCTATCCAAGCTTGAGGACTGGCGTTCAGATCTTCAGCAGGCCCACACAGCTGGGCACCACAGCACACATCTGTAATCCCAGCAAGCCTGTGGTGAGAGGGGAAGGAGACAGGAGAATCCCAGAAGCCTGTGGGCCAGCTAGTCAGGCATATACACCAGGGGACAAGAGACCCTGTCCCAAACAAGGTGGAAGGCCAAGAGTGACACCTGAGGTGTCCTCTGATCTCCACACATGCGGTGGCGTGTGCCCATCTGTACTCATGGATGTCTACTTACATACACGTGAACACACACACACACACACAGACACACATAGGCACATACCACACACATCATACAGCCACATAAAAAGTGAAAAAATAAATTCAACTGCCTGAACTATATTCTTCTTGGACAGCAGTGGTTTAGATGGTTACTCAAGCTTTAAGCCAACAAAGTCGCACAGGGAATGAGTTGAATAGAGGCCCAGGGTCAGCGGGGGAGGGGTGGGTGGTGGGTGGGAGGGAAGCAGAACAGAAATAGGAGTCTAGTAGCCCCAGGAAGCCCAGGTAGGGAGGGCTTTGGGGAGGGGGTGTGGCCACCCCCTAAGCGTTGGGAATTGGCCATTGAAATCAGCAGCTCTCAGCCATTGTGGCGCACACCTATAATCCCAGCACCTGGACGGTGGAGGCAGGAGGAGCAAGAGTTTAGGGCTAACCTTGGCTACAGAGTGTATTAGAAGCCAGCCTAGGCTACATAACATTTCATAACCAGCTGGCCAATCAACAAACAAACAGAAAACAAAAACCAAAATAGAAGGAAATCCAAAATGAAGCAAAAAAGTTAAATTAGCAGCTGCAGGGGCACTGAATACGGGGGGGGGGGGGCACCCTGGAGTTTCTGCTGCGCCAATATTGGACATATAACATAGAGAGGTGGCCTCTGCCCTCCTGGGGCTCATGAGCTGAGTCCAGTCACCAGAGGGGCAGAGGAGCAGTAAAAAACAGGAGAGCCCAGAGGAGCCAGGGTTGGAAGCCAGTTCTGAGGGCTCAGATATAATCCTGGCCACATCCCTGGGACCCAACTCCACCCTCGGTCAGCAAGCAGCAGGGAAGCAGAAGGAACACAGCCAAGAAGTCTTGCAGTGGCTGTGAGCAAGGTGCATGGTCGAGCCATGGCCTGGGGTGAACAAGGCCCTGAGTTCAATCCACAGCACAGGGAGGGAGGGGGAAGGGAGGGAGAAAGAAGGGAGAGGAGGAGGGAGGGAGAGGAGGAGGGAGGGAGGAAGGGGGAAGGGAGGAAGGGAGATATGGATGGAGGAGGGAGAGATGGATGGAGGGAGAGAAGAGGGAGGGAGGGGGAAGGGAAGGAGGGAGGATGGGAGGGGAGGGAGGAAAGGAGGGGGAAGGAGGGAGGAGGGGAGGGAGAATAGATTTTCTGGAGCCTGTTCTTTTCTTTAGTTGCTTTACTAATTTGTGTGTGTGTTGTGTTGTGTGTGTGTCTTTGTAGTATATCCACTTGTTGTTTTTGCTCTTGTTAATGTAGGTATGTGTGTGTGTGTGTGTGTGTGTGTGTGTGTGTGTGTGTGTGTGTGTGTGTAGGCCAGAGAGAGACATTGGGTATCTTTCCTCCATCTCTCTCTACTTTTCTTTTAAATTTTTCTTTTTATTTTATGTGTAGTGGTGTTTTGCCTCCATATATTTTTATGTGGACCATGTGCACAGTGGTACTTCTGGAGGTCAGAAGGGGGCATCAGATTCCCTGGAACTGGAATTACAGGTGGTTGTGAGCCGCCATGTGGGTGCTGGGAATTGAACCCGGGTCCTCTGCCAGAGCAGCCAGTGCTCTCAACCACTGAGCCATCTCTCCAGTCCCCACACTTTCATTTTTGAGATAGGGTTTCTCACAGAACCAGAAGCTCATCAATTCAGATAGGTTGACTGGTTAATGAGATCGAGGGATCTGCTTGTCCGTCCTGTGTCTGTCCATGTGCCTCCTGCCCCGCACCCCCACCAACCCCGTGTGTGTCCCCCATCCTGGGATTATAGACAGGAGCCACTGTGCCGGGCCTTTTCTTTCCTCTCCTTTCTTTTGGGGGGGCTCTGGGGCTGGAGAGCTTGAGAGGTGGTCTTGCTGCTCTTGTTGAGGACCAGATTTGATTCCCAGCACCCACGCAGAAGCTCACAAACGTCTGTAACTGTAGCCCTGGGGGGAGTCCGATGCTCTGTTTTGGCCTTCACAGGCATGGCCAGCACGTGGTACAAAGCTCTGCAGACAAAGCACCATACACATAAAGTGAAATAATGTTTTAAAAGGTGGGCTTTGGGGATCTGAACTCAGGTCTCTGTGCTAGTGTGGCCGCACTTTACCCAGGGAGCCATCTTCCCAGACCCAGAATCTGTTCCTAGTACCCAGCTCCCTGACTTGTGGATTGTGGGGACAAGGGTAGTCACACCAGGCTCTTCTTTGTGATGGATGGAAGCTCTTGCGTCTCAGAGGCCATGTTCCATGTAGTCCAGCAGCACCCAGAAGCTGAGCTGCCTCAGGTGACCTCTTCAGTTCGCTCCTGTAAAATGGAACCAATGAATTTGGGGCAACATCACATTAGGGACCAAGGCATATAAACCGCCGGACACAGAGGCTGGGATGTGCAACGAGACCTGTATCTCCGCATGAGCTTTAGATACTGGCTGCATAGGGAGTGTGCACACGGAAATTGGACATGGCTCCCCTGGGAAAAGGGAGGGTACTGGGGCAGATCCAGCCACAGGACCCCTTGCCCAGCATCCTCCAGAGCTCTGAGCCCTGCTCTCTGTGTCCCTGAAGCGTGGGCACAATTCCTGGCCCCTGCCATCCCCTTCTGCCTCCGACTGTCCCTTCCGCCCTGGATAAACAGCACCTCCATCCATCCGCCTCCTCATCCCCTCACGCTTCACCAGAATTAAATTCATCATTCATTTTTTATGGTTTATACATAGTGTAATTTATGTTTTCAAATATATTGAGGTCACAATTTAACAGAAAAAAAGTATTTCACATTGAAATTGAAGGCATGTGTGTTCCATTAAATGGGGATGTTTGGGATAATTTTAAAAGGCTAAAAGTAGTAGAAAGTAACATTAAAATAAAATTTGAGAGATGTAATTACCCCTAATCGCACCATAAAATAATCAATACCACATTCCATTATTTCTGACTTCCCTAGTTATAGCTTTTTTTGTTAAGCTCTTGAATATTGATGAGGTGAAAGGGTCGTGTCTTCTGGCGGAGGTCTGATGGAGGTGGAATTAAGGTAGTGTCTTTTCCCATTAGCCAGGGAGATGGCGTCCGTGGATCTGTCTTAGCTACGAAACAGGGCAATGTCAGGCATGCTGGTCTCCCAGCCAGGAGTGGAAGATGAAGGCTTGGGGGGTGAGGGGATGGGGGGTGACCCAGCTCTTCTGACTGGAACATGTGTGTGGGGTGTGGGGGTGTCTGAGCTGCATTTCTGGAGCCCACTGTGAGGCTCAGTGGCCTGAAGTCACCAAGGAGCAGAGGTCGGATCTGTACCCAAGCCTGCCTGTGCCGCCTCCCCAGCTTCTGGTGTAGGGGTGGGCTGAGACTCAGGATCCCCATAGGAGAGTACAGGGTTCTGAATTCACAGGGTGTCCCCAGCCCGCCCCCTGCTGATTTAATGTTGACCTCGAGGATGCTGTCCCTGGCTGCAGTCGGGTAGGATTAGCTAAGAAAGAAAAACTGCAAAACCCTTTGGTTCAGAGGCTGCTGGCCAAGAGTGTCTGCTGCTCTTCCAGAGGACCCAAGTTTGGTTCTCAGCATCCCAACCACCTGTAATTCCAGCTCCAGGGAGTCTAACGCCCTCTTCTGGCCTCCAAGAGCATTCACATATGTGCCCTCAGACACACAAGTTCAGACACAAAATTAAAAACAGACAGGCTGAGCCGGGCGGTGGTGGCGCACACCTTTAATCCCAGCACTCGAGAGGCAGAGGCAGGTGGATCTCTGTGAGTTCGAGGCCAGCCTGGTCTACAGAGTGAGATCCAGGAAAGGAGCAAAGGCAAAGCTACACAGAGAAACCCTGTCTCAGGTGTGTGTGTGGGGGGGACGGGACGACACACGATGACAAAAAACAAAAACCCCAAAAAACAAAAAACCAAACCAAAACAAAAAAACAGACAGGCTGATCTATAAAGATCATTGGGATAGGTAGCCCCAAAGAAGCCAGCAGAATTTTAAGTATGGTTATGGTTCCCACTTACATAAAAGATAGTTCAGACACTTATACACGTACATAAAAAATAAAATAAAGTTTTTGAAAACTCAACAAACTTCTGGTTCTCTATGGGAACAGCTAAGAACTTCCACTCCCCCACTATACATGGGGTCCCCTTCTGAGTCTTCATGTTCCCATTGGTGATGTGGGAATGACCAGATTGCCCCCAATGAACTGCACAACCTTAGGAGTTAACGGTAGCACCCTGCCAGGCATGTGGGGAGAAAGTCAGGGATAGCCATGAGGGTGCTGCTGCTGGTGACTTAGCTGTCACGTCTCTCCTCTGGCCTCAGTTTCCCTGTCTCTAAAATGCTCCTGGGTAGGACACTTAAACTGAATAGCATCAGGCCATGTGCCCCTCTGGTGGCTTGCAGAGTAGAGGAGGTCTCACGCATGCCCCACTGTGAGAAGTGAGGTCCATCTGGCCCAGGTCGTAGTCTCAGAGCATGGCTCTATGTCTGAACACACTCTTCCTTTCCACCTCAAGGAGTCTGCTGTTTCTAGGCTTCAAACTGGATCCCTGAGAAGGGTCTACAGGAGCCCACCCGCCTAAGGAGAGCACCAGGGGTCTCCCAGGCCTCTGAGCCGGGTGACTTCTGCCCAGCACATAGAGAGACATCTTTATTTCTTGCTGCATGCCCGTTATTCACCAGAATCTAGGTGGATCCCTCCCTGTGCCCGAAATGTGATCCCCCTGGTAGTGGAGCTGTGCATGTGAGTCCAGTGGTTGGAACAATGCAAACATTCACCAGTGGAATACTCTTCATCCATGAAAAGGACCAGAGTGTGTGATGCACACCACTACTACCTGAGGTCCAGAGACCAAGAAAGGCTCAGTTCCAAGGCTGGGGTGGAGGAAACACTTCAAGTGAGCCATATGGACAATATCTGCCAAGATGGAAGGCTTCCAGGTGCTGGGGGCTGGGGAAGAAGGGAGTGGTTGCCTAATGGGCACATGGTTTCCTTCTGAGGTGAGGAGAAACTTCGGGAACTAGATAGCCGCACACCCTGTCATGTGCTCAGTATCTTCCAGCCGTTCACTTTGGCCACACAAGTGTACTTTGCCACAATAGAAGCAATGTTTTAAGAGTCAGAACATCTTGGGGCCCAGGGGCTTGTTGAGAGCCCAGCTCCAGCTCTGTGGGGGTACTATGCTCACCACAGGATCTCAGCAGCCTGGGACCCAGGGACTCTGAGGCAGCTCACTCTGTGTCATTACCATGAATAATAAACAACAACGGAGTGTGTTTTTAAAACTTTCCTAATAGAGATTCCCAATCAGTAACACAGCTACTTAGATTACCCACTGGTCCCCTAAAGATACTGACACCAGAGCAGGATGGGCCTCGATGGGGGTTGGGGAGATGGGTGTGCCCAGGGCTGGATGCTCCCTGGCACTGAGACAGTGCCTTCTGTCTCCAGCTCCATTCCTCACTTTTGCTCAGGGGCACCAGGGACAAGGGTCAGGGAGAGTTCTTGCTAATGCTCCGGCCCCTTGCCTCAGTTTCTCATGCCCAAATCCGCATACTCAGGGACACAGGAAGGAGACACTAGTCTGATTGCATCATAGTATCTCAGACAAAAAGCCAGCAGAGGTCTGCCCACGTTGTCTTGTCTCAGAGGGGCTGTGACTGCACTAGGGACAGACAGACGTAAGGAGTCCCAGTAGAGACAGAGCCACCAGGGACTTGAAGCCCTCAAAGTTACTCTGTCTTTTCTTCTTACATTTTGTGTGCTTCTTGGCAAAGGCTGGCAGTCACGAGTTCAAACCCTGGGGTCACAAAGATTGTTGCCTGGAGAATGTCAAGCATGGGAATCACTAGCCTCGAGAGGAGGCCTCAGTTTCTGTAAGGAGGGCAATGAGTGCTATGCTGAGGCTGGGGAGGACTATGGGAATGTGGCTGACATCTCAGGATGGTGACAGTATTATAGAACAAGGGCCTAGGCTGGGTGGCCTGGTTGGGTCCACAGGTCAAGACGTGGCTGGAGCCTCTGTCCTACCAAGTTAGAAGTAGGCTGGGTTCTGCTCACCAAGACCCCTCCTGGCATCACGCTTGGTCTGATAGTCCCCTCAGCAGCTCAATTTAAAGACAAAGACCCTGACATAGGTCTAGAGAGGCAGACACTTTGTGGAGCCCTTTCTGTGGAACTTTCTGACTGTAGAGCTGTTTCTTTTAAACACTATGAAAGGGCTGAACTGAGGGGCCAGGGTGCTTCGGGACTCCGAGCAGGGTCTTTGCAATTATTACCTTTGTCTGGGGTGAGGCAACAGATCCATGGGCTTCCACAGGGCTCAGCAGCAGACCTGTTTCATCTCCAGCCAGTCATTTCCTCCCCTTGCGTCTCAGTTTCTCCATTTCCCCTTTTAGCTTATTTAATTAAAATTGTTTGTTTGTTTGTATGTATGTATTATGTATATATGTATGTATGTATTTATTTAGTGTGTGTGTGTGTCTGTCTGTCTGTCTGTGCGTGCACACCTGCGGTGGCATGCATATGAAGGTCAGAGGACATCTTTTGGGATGTCTTCTCCTTTTGCTCTGTTGGTCCTAGGTATCAAATCAGGTCCTCAAGCTTGGTGGCAGCCACCTTCACCCGCTGAGTGTACTGAGTCCTTAGCTTCTCCATTTTCAAGTGTGGAGTAGAGACATCTTTAAGGTCCCTCTGAACACTGGCCCTTCTCCTCCTCCCCCTCCTCCCCATTCTCGTCCTCCTCCTCTTCTTCTTCCCCTCTTAATGCCCCCTCCCCCTCCCAGTGCTGACCTCCATAACACAGCTTTGCCAACAGCTTCAGACACATCTAGCAGGCACTTCAAGGGCAAGAGGACAATCCACCCTGACAAGGGGCGGACAGCTGCCTCAGGATCTCGGGGCTGGGCCTGCCGTACCATCCCCCCAATATTCCCATTGTCCCCCTTCGCTTTTGTCCAGAGGCCTCTGACCGCCTCCACACCCAGTAAACCCTGTGCCAGCCTCTGCCTGCCCACGGCCCGCTGAGACATAACTGACAGCATAACAAGCAGGCTCTTCTAGGAAACTTCGGAAATGGAAGGGAGGCCATTAGGAAATTTACATTTGCGAATATGATGTTTAATTAGCAATACCAATAAATTAATAGGAGAATCTTGCTGCGGTTCGGGGTTCATAAAACACCAGTCTCGGTTAGCAGAAGGAGAAAGCAGCAGCCCGGGCTGTCTGAGGGGAGAGGATGGACTGTTCTGGGTCACCGCCATCACAGGTGTCCTGTGTCCCTGGTGCTCACCACCCATCTCCTGCCCCCAGCACATACTCAGGAGGAGTGCAATGTAGAATGAAGCCACCATGGGCCGTGGAGTCCACACGGTCCGAATTCATGTCCTGCTTTGGCCAAATTCCTCGGTGAAGAAACGAGTTGGTTTGGTACCCCACGTCCTTCTCTGTCAAATAGGGACAATGATAATCACATCCTTCTTGTAGGGCTGCGCCGATGATGCAAGGGATTAATGAGGCTAAGAGCACACAGAGCAGAGAGAAGCTGGTACAAAGTAAGTGTTCATTATCGGGCTGCTGCTTCTGCTCTAGTTATTATTAATGGGGTAACGAACGGGGTACACCTGGCGGGGGAGGGGAGGGCTTGATAAACACTAGGTATGATTGGCTTTTAAGTCTTTCCCCGATCTACCTGGCTTTTCCAGGCTCCTGACCCTGAGGTGGTCACCCGGGGCAGTCCGTCTGATGACCGGATTTGGTCCCAGGGATTTTCTGCTTCTCTTTTTGGGGTTTCTGGTTTGGCTTAGGCAGAAGCTCTGGGTGGTTTATTGCCATGTCTCTCAAGCACACACAGGATGCCCAGGAGGGCAGCTGGCTCCCCACCTTGCTGACCATCCATGGCTCCCAGCTGCTCTCACTCAAGGGGCCTTGGAGATGGCTGAACCAGCAAAGGCGCTTTCTCAAACTTGAGGACCTGAGTTCAGACCCTGGGACCCCCATGGTGGAAGGAGAGAACTGACTCCCACGAGTTGTCCTCTGACCTCCACATGTGCGCTGTGGCCCTCGTGTGTGCAGACACATACTCGATAAATAAATGAAACAATGCTGACAGCGACAGAAAGGTCCCCGTCCGTTCCTCCTCAGCTCTGCTCCCACAGCCACCTACTTCCCACCGTTGGGATGTCAGGCTTCCCAGCCCCCCACCTCAGCATGCCTCCAGGCCCCTGCACATGTGTACCTCATCTTGGAGTGTCTGTTTTCAGTTGATAAACTTCTGCTCCTTCCCCAAGGCCCAGCCTCACCAAGTCCCCCACATCTCCAGGAAGGAATTAAAGTCAGCTGTGGGTGGTGTGGGGCCCGTGAGATCTGTGGCCACTGCCCTCCTTCTCCTCACCCTTCTCATCCCCATGCCCAGGGACTTGTTGGGCCCTTCCTCTGATGACTCAGACCTCTCAGTTTCTGTGGGTCCTGGAAGACCCTGCCTGGCTGATTCCTCAGCTTCTGTGTCCTCCTCTCTCAGCTCTTGGGTGTCTCTGTCTCCGGGTCATGGCTTCCTAGGACCAGGCCTTCAATTTCCTGTGTGGCCAAGGAACAAATGCTGCTCTCCCTGAATGGGTGACTAAAGGAATAAATCAGGGAGTGGGTTTAAATGTCACCTCCTATGAGAAGCCCTCCCTGACTCACCTGGCTTTGTTTGTAACCATTACAAGTATTGTTGTCTGTCTCTTCTTGACCAGACTTTCAGCTCTTGAGACAGAGACCTGTTGTTTTGTTTACTGCTGCTTCCTGGCACCTGTCCTGGAGACTGTCACATTGGTATGCTAATAAGTATTCCCTGGGTAAGTGAATGAATGAATGAATGAGTAAATGGATATTGGGATGAATGAGGGGGGTACATGAATGAATGAACAGAGAAGGGAAAGAATGAATGGATGTGATTATGAATGCCAACACAGGGGCTAGAAACACAGGACAGTTTTTTCTGAGCCCTGGTCTCCACCATGAACTTGTTTCTCCAACTGTTTATTCTGTTGTATAAAGTGCACAGGAAACATGATAATAATTAAGGCAGACACAACAACAGGTAATTAATTGCATTTCCCAAATTTGATCCATGCATATGAATGAATGGGAGGTCACAGATTAGGTCGGTCGTGCAGGAGCCCCATGCTCCTTCTCTCAGGATCAGAGGTGGCAGGTCTCCGCTCCTGGTCCCCAGAGAGCCCAGCTTCCCACTGCCTGGGGCTTTAGCTCCCTGGGTCCCAGGTGGGAGGGAGGATTAAGGAAGGACTCTGCAGGGAAGCTCAATGGCAGAGATGTCCTCTGGCACTTACAGCCACAGGAAGTTCTGCTGGTGACACTGTGGCCACTAGTTTAGCATAGGGGAGGGACTCAAGCACTGACTGAAGGAGGAGGCCCAGGGGCTTGTTAAAAAATGCGGAAGCCAGAGAGTGCCGTTGGTAGAGGGCCTGCCTATGAAGCTTGAAGGCCCAGGTTTGGTCCTCAACACTACATAAAAAGAGATAGACGTGTACCCCTGTAATCTCAGCTTGGGACGGGAAGTGGAGGCAGGAGGATCAGAAGTTCAAGCTGTGTAGAGAGTTGAAGGCCAACCTGGGTTACAGGAGACCTTGTCTGAGAGAGAGAGAGAGAGAGAGAGAGAGAGAGAGAGAGAGAGAGAGAGAGAGAGAGAGAGAGAAGTTGGAATTCTTGCATGGATATTCAGATTCTGGGGTTTGAGTGGGACCCTCGTCCGAAGTGTAAACAAGCCCCAACATGCAGGAGATGCTGAAAGCTCTTTGGGGAGTCTTGGGCAGGCACTCAGATCCCAGAACTAGAATGTCCTTTTCTGTGCTGTTTACCTGCTCCAAAAGAGTGGCCGTGGTGCCTCGGGCAGTAGACACACAGAGAAGTCTAGATGAGCTCTGGGTGACTGGAAGATACAGAGAGACACCTGCCCTTGCTCTGGCCCCAGCAATCTGACATTAGTTATGCCAACCAGAAGGAGCTTTGGAGAATGGAGGCAGTACAGGGTAAGCTTCCATGAGTCTTTGGCTCACCTCTCTGCTAGGAAAATGTCACCTCCTCCAGGAAGGCTTTTTAACCCACAATCTCCTTTTGGATGGGCTGCGTGTCTGCTTCCCCTACCCGTGACCTCTTGACTTGTGTCCTGTGTAAATGGGCTGCCTCCTCCCTTTCGTCAGCACCGAGTTGTAGAGCCTGTCCGTTGCCCCGGAGTGGGCTGTGACAATGACCAGGCAGCTGGCAAGAGTCGGGGACCCAAAGTGGGCCCAGAGCTCTGTTGTGTCCTTTCGATCTGCTCTCTGACTCCCACTCTCCAAGAACATCCCTGTACCTGTGGTCATGGGCTCACCCCCGTGACCTTCAACCACTGACGCAGGGGCATTGGTCGGCAAAGATCCAGCTCTCCCAGGGACAACCTGAGTGTCCTGCAGTTCCCTGTTGGTCCCTCGACATGTCAAGACTGCTCACTGACACGCCCTGCCTCTCACCACCCAACACTCTCACTGCTTCTTTCACAGTCTGTCTCTCAAATAAATACCCCCAAACCCTCAGACTGCTTTTGGGAAAATCCAAACTAAAAAAAAAAACAAAAAACAAAAAACAGGGTCGGGGCGGTGGCGGCGGAGGCGGCGGCGGCAGCAGCAGCAGCAGCAGCAGCAGCAGCAGCAGCGGCGCATGCCTTTAATCCCAGCAAAGGCAAAGGCAGGTGGATCTCTGAGTTCGAGGCCAGCCTCATCTAGAGAGCAAGTTCTAAGACAGTCAGGGCTACACAGAGAAACCCTGTCTCAAAACAAAACAATAACAAAACAACAACAGCAGCAGCAAGCTGCCATACCCTGGAAAGGGAAATGTCATAGACTGGAGCTTACGACAAGAATTAACTAAGAGGACCCTAGAGTCATTGCACAAAGCCCCGTCACACCCGAGTTCCCGGCAGCCCCCACGAAGCCAATGACACAGGTATTATCCTGCTCTCCACCCCCTTTGGGAGGTCAACTTCTCAGTCAAGACAACAGGGTAAAGCAAAAGTCAACAGTCTGTGATCCAGGTCCCACTTGAAAGAATGAAATCCCAAATCCAAGGTTGTGGAATGGTTGCCACATGTCACCATGGCCATGGTTTCCTTATGAGGTAAAACTATTTGGAGGTAATTTGGGACTGTGTGTTTCCTGTGGGTCCCACTTTGCACATTTGCAGTCAGTCTGGCCCCCCCGGGTAACTGTGTTTACAACCCAAGTTCTCTCAGAGGCGCAGCCAGGCTCCAGGCTGGGGTTGACCTCTTGGGGAGGGCTTTAGGATACAACACTGTCTGGGTAGGAGGGTAGAGTTCCTGTTCTGTCCAGTTCCCCGTTCATCCCAGCCTCGGGCTGTGGAGTTAGGCTCACATCTCAGCAGGGTGACACGGAGGGAGCCGGTGACTGTCTTTTTGTACCTTGCCTCTTTTGTCTGCTTGCGGTTCTGCTGTGCCAAGTTGCTGGGACTGGAAGTCCCAAGTCAGTGCAGCAGGCAGAAGCCCACTTAGGTCGGGGCCCCCACACCGCCATGTCACCCCTCCCTTTGGCTTACTGAAGCTGGGCGTTGGGTGGCCGCAGTGACTGGAGTAGATGAACTGGCATTAGAAAGGCCATGGGAATGTGGGTCAGGGGGACGGTAAATGACACATGGGAATTGGCCTCCTCAATTACCTGCCTGTTAGGAGGTGGTGGCCAGTCTGGAGAACAAGTGACCACACCAGGGACCCTAGGGATCACAGGCATGTTGGGGGACATGCTAGGAGAAGGGGACTTTCTCTTGATTGTCACCCCCCACAGGGTCCTCTGCTCCGGTGACATCACTGGGCAAACCTACCATGGAGATTCATTTGTCTCCAAAGGACAGCACACTTCCAGGGCCCTTCTCAAATGTCAAATGCAGATGCACACACACACACACTTATATGTGACAGGTTGTATATGTGATATATTAATATGTGCATATAGTGCATCTTTTTGTTTGCTTTTTAAAGACTTCTTTATTTTTATTATTGGTGCCCGAGTGTTTTGCCTGCACGTGGGTGTGTACATCACATGGGTGCCTAGTGCTTGAGGAGGCCAGAAGAGGGCATTGGATCTTCTGGAACTGGGATGCAGATGGCTGTGTGGTATCACATGTGTGCTGAGTCTAACCCAGGTCCTCTGCCAGAGCAGCAAGCAGTCTTAACCGATCTCCAGCCCACCTTTCCCCTTTTTGCCATGGAGGGAGAGGCAGGGTTTCACGATGTAGACTAGGCAGGCCTTGAATTCACAGAGAGTCTCCTGCCTCTGCCTCCAGGCACACCCGGAGGCAGGGTTTCACGGTGTAGACCAGGCAGGCCTCGAATTCATAGAGATTCTCCTGCCTCTGTCTCCAGCGCACACCCCGCTGCATCTTTTTAACATAAGAAAAACAACTTCATGATTTTTGGTGTTCAAAGACGTTATGATATTTCCATGTATATATGCCGTTGTACTTTGCGCCACCCTCCTCCACATCCCAGTCTTATTCCACAGCGACTGGGAAATACTTGTGAAATTGTTTGCACGCTTCTGAATTAAGGAGTTGTCCAGGCTTGCCCTTCTCCCTGGAGGCTGCGCTCCAGGCTTAGCCCAAGCCCAGGTTCAGAGGCCCTGAAGGTGCCAGGCTTCCCCATCCCACCCCACCCCACACAGGACCTCATGCTCGGCGTGCTCCCAGACTCTGGCAGTCTCTCTTTCTGCTCAGCCTTGGGGTGATGGAAAGCTCGTGCCGGGTTCTGGGGGGCGGGGGCGGGTGGCGTGTGGACCTGGGATGCGAAGCTAAGGCTGCAGGACCGGCTGCGTGGGGGCCGCCTGGGCCGTGTTGCGCGCTGCCCGCGGCCGCCGGTAGGGGGCGCCTTGGTCATGCATTATTCATCGGCAGCCCGCGTCGCTCGCCTTCCCCCGCGCGGGCTGCGGGCTGCGCGGAGGAGCGGGAGCGCGGAGCCTTCACAATATTGTGGCAGCTTCGCGAATGACGGCTGCGGGGAGGCGGGGGGCGCAGCCTGGGGCGGCGGCGGGGGCGCGGGCGCGGGCGGGGAGCGGTCCCGGGTGGGGGCGAGGAGGGGCTGGTTCAGGGTGAGGGCAGAGCCTGCAGGATCCGTCTGTACGTCCAGGCGTTCTCTTTCCACCCGTCAAGTCAGCCAGCACTAGGGAACATCTGGCCGGGGCGGGCGAGGTATAGGGGACGCGATGGCGAACAAGGTAGGCCTGGTCCCCATCCCATCAAAACTTCATCCCCAAGTGGTCAGGAGGACAAATTTAAAAGCAAGCAGACAATCCCGATAGTCCCAGGTAAGAATGCACTGTCTAAGAGAACACCACGGGCGCCGTGGGATAGAGAGGGCTTCGGAGAGGTGACGTGTGCAAAGAAAGACTGGGATGGCAAGGATGAACCTGACTTTGAACACTCCGTCCTCTGGCGTCTCTTCCTGTCTCACCCAAAGGCCTCCTAGGATCGCATGGAAATCAGATCCCCCGGTCCTTAACTCACTCAGGAAGTCTGGGGGGCTTTGAGGAGACCTGGATGGGGCATGAATCCAGACTGTGGGGTTCCTGCCTAGCCGCTCTCTGGACGGCTTGGGACGGTGGCGTCTGGGCCATCTCAGCTCTCAAGGCGCCCACCTCTTATTCTGCTCTAGGGGAGGGGGTGGGGAGGGAGACACGGAGGGCGTGGGCTCAGGGTCACCAGCAGCATCAGGTTTCCTTTCACTTGTACAAAGACTCGTTGACGCCTGAGCACATCAATACCCTAATGACAGAGAGGCACAGGGACTCCAGACCGGCGCCCCGACCCCGCCTCCCCTCCCCTCCCCCCCCCCCTCAGGGCCCATCTTCCTCCTCTTCTGTGCCTTCTCAGCCTTCTGTCTGTCCCCCCTCTTCTTTCTCCTCCCTTTTTCCTCCTCTGTCTGAGTCCTCGTGTCTTCCTTTCTTCCTCCCTCTCTCTTCTTCTTCGGCTCTTTTTCTTTCTTTCTCTGTCCGTCCTCACAGCTGCTGCACGCACACCACCTTACACCCTGCAGCTTCAGGCCCCAGCTAGGCTCTCTGGTTCTTCTGTCGCTCCAGACTCCTTGAGGCACCAACTTCCCCAAGGCTGGGCCTTTGTGATGGTGGTACCTGAGCAGAGGCGACGCAACCTCTGCCCTAAAGGCTCGCAGGGAGCTGGCCTTCCACCGCCCCAGGACATGCTGGGGGGTGTAAAGGGCAAGTTTGGGTGCGGGACGCTGCTGAAGAGGAGAGAGTTTTGGGGAGGTTTTTCTGTTTTGTATTTTTTATGACCATATATAATTTCGCATTTCTCCCCTCAGCCTCTGCCTCCTTGGCTCCCAGATGTGTCCCACATTGAAGAATTATCTCTCCTCCCTAGAGTGAAATAAATGCAATCAATATGAGTATTGCTCTCAGGGCCTTGAAATATTACATTAATGTTCCATGTGGTGACATTTTAGCTGGAATTTTCAAATACATTATGATGGTTCAAATTAATATTTATCAGATCAGCTTTTATATTTTGCAAAAGAGAGAGAGGGAGAGAGGGAGAGAGGGAGAAGAGGAAAGACAGAGAGAGCATTATTAAAATACAAAATGCAGATGAAGTCTAAAATCGATGGTCCATTTTCCCAGCACTTTCCAGGGGCTGTCTTTAGCTTTCTGGGTTTGTTTTAAAATTTATTGGTGTTCCAGAGAAATCTATTGGGCTCCCACAGCCCCCTGGCCGGCATCTCCTCTCCATTCCCTCTTGCAGGCTTGGGTCCTTTCCTTTTCTGTCTTTCTCTCTTTATTATCCTGAAATGTAAATTACGACATTAGCCCAGTCCTTATTTTTTTTTTTAAACTCTCCGATGATTAAATCTGCTACACGACATCTTTGTCCTTTCTATAAATTAAATCATCTTGGCTTTGTACCTTCAGCTCGGGGCGGGTGCCACATGGGTGTTGAGGCAGCGGGCCTCGGAAGAGGAGGTCTGGGGGTCTTGTCCCCTTAGGAACAAGCACTGGGGGCGTTCCGTGGGACAGGGAAGATTTCTCCCAGCTCCGGGTTTCCCTGTAAATAAGAGGGAGGAAGAATAACAACATTTCACTTTATTTCAGTCACTTCCAAACTGATGGCTCTGTGAAGTGGAAAATCTAGGCAGATTAATGGTTCAATTCTCTCTTTTCTTCTGCCCCCCATCCCCGCCTCCTGTTATTTTTTCCTTCCCTAGTCTTGTCCTATATTTTCCCCCTTTTCAAATTGCATTAAAAATAACTAATGGAGACCATCAAGATGGCTCAGCAGGTAAAGTGTTTGCCATGCAAGCCGGACACCATGAGTTCGATCCCCAGAACCTGCGTAAAGGCTGAAAGAGAGAACTACTCCACACAGTTGCCCTGTGACCGTAGAAAGGTGGTGTCGCACACGTGCCCATACACATCGCACACACGTAATTTTTTAAATTAAAAAATATAATCCGGTGTCTTTGGGGACAATGTGCTCCCCGGGAGACACTCCCCACCCTCACCCACAGCGGCTCTGCCCAGGAGCCGCGTTAACAGTGTCCACCTCACCCCTAACTTTTTGTCTTTGTAGTTTTTTAAGTCTTCCTCCTTCGAGTTCTGGGTGAGAGACCGGATTGGAATGAGTGCATTTTTGTCAGGTGCACAAAGCTGCACGCACACAAGCGCAGCTCACACGCGCCAGCCCACACATGCAGCCACCGTAGGACTGACTACAGAAAGCGAGCCACCCTCCCGATTTCCCTCTGTTGCTGATCTGGCCAAAAGAACGACAGGAAACTCAAAAAAGAAAAGGAGAAGGGATCGATTATTCGACCTGTACTTGAACCCGACTGAAAGAGATAAAGCGGAATTTTCAATAGGTCCCCTGCCCTTTTCACCAGGAGGGAAAGAGGAGAAGAAAAACAAGAGATATTTATATGACAGCAGCTGCTGGAAATAGCATTTCAGAGCCATTAAAAAAAAAAAAAAAGGCAAAACGAAACTCAATGGGAAAAAAAGCAAGGGACTCCTCGCCTGCTCCCCAAAAGGCGAGGCAGGCAGTGAGCAAGCATCCCCGGCTGAAATGCATGCATGCCTCCTATAGATCTGTTTGAAATTATACTTGTCATTGAGGGGGAATTTATGCTTCTATTGATCTGCAAAAGGAAAATATTAAATGGTTTGGTTTTGATCTTACGATGACCCCAAGGTCAAGGGTAGTAGCAGATTAGTATTCATAGAATTCATCACGGAATTGCAGCCTGCATCCACTTTATGCAAACACGCTCCAAACATGCCTGGTGAAGCAGGCACCAAATGGCCAATGACAAGGAAAAAGCCAGCAGCCCTCCCTCCCACCCCGTGGGGCTCTCCTTCTCCCAGACCCTCGGGAGAAAAAAGACAAAACCCGCTAAGGGGCCAGTGGATGTACAGATGACAGACAACCGAGGCTCTCAAAGATTCGCACAAAAGGTGCGCTCGCTCCCAGATAGGCAGGGTCAGTGGGTCCAGAGTGCCGCAAATGGACACTATAACAAGCGGCTTGAAGAGCCAGAAACCCGAGCCCAAGGGGCCAGGCAAGCAGAAAGGGGGTGTCGTACCTGGAGCAGGACATTACGGGAAGGGCAATGACAGACAGGCGCCTGCACACACACACACACACACACACACACACACACACACACACACACACGTGTGTTCACACTCAGCCAATGGGAGCCTGTGTTTCTCGAAGGGGGGACTGTGGAGAGCTCTCCAAGGGTGACATTGCCGTTGCTTCTATGACCACGCGCATCCTGAAAGCAAGATCCTGGTAACCGGGGGAAGGCTGGGCAGGCAGGCACTCTGCTTCCACGGGCCTTTCCCTTTCCCCCTCTCAGGCCACGGCCGCTGTGGTTGAGTGTGTGCCTCAAGAGCTGGGTGTGCTGGTGCATGCCAATTATCCCAGCATTTGGGAGGTAGAGGCAGGAGGTTCAGGAGTTCAAGGTCAGCCTTGACTACACAACGGGTTTGAGGCCAGCCTGGGCTACGTGGGACCCTATTTCAGAGAAGGCAACAAGAACAAAAAAGAACCCCAAACAGAACAACCGCTAACCCCCCTGGAGCAGTGTGAAGCCCCGCCCCCCCCCCTCACATTCAGCTTACAAGTGCCCTCTTAGAGAGTCTGTCCCCAATGTGGGAACATTTGGTCAGTAACAGAGTTACTTGCCAATGCTCTAAAAATAACCCACCAAGTGTATCCCTGCAGTGGCAGGAATTCTGGCTGGCCCTTGTTCTACCGGCTGGTGGGGGGCTGGGAAGGGGATGAGCGCAGGCTAACGTAATACCTTATTTACACCCTTATCTCCATTAACACTCATGGCAACCTTGTCCAGGCACGACTTTCTGTCTGCCCATAGGATAGATGAGCAAGCTGAGGCTCTGGGGTGTGTGTGTGTGTGTGTGTGTGTGTGTGTGTGTGTGTGTGTGTGTGTGTGTGTGTGAAGCTCCAGCTCTGTCCTGAGGCTGAAGTTGCCTTGCTCAACTGCCCTGCTCTAAATGGCTGCCATCTGACTTCACACTTTGGACAAATTACAGGATTGGTCTAGGGTGGGGAGGGAGAGGGGGTGAGCCTAAAGAGAGGGCTTGGAGACCGTGGGGGAATCTGGGGGCTACAGAGGAGAGCTGAGGTGGTCCCAGCCCTGCCCCGTCACGTCTGCTGAGGAGGCCAGCCTCCTGCCTGTTAATCATGTTTCATTTATATTAGCTTGACTCGATCTACTGTATATTTGAAGTGGATTTAATTTTAGATCACACGCTATGGAAGGGGTCCAGTTTGTTGTAAAGCACATTATGAACACTTTCCATAAGCTGAATATACATTTCTCAGGGACAGATATACGAGCAGCAGACCCTGGGCTCCTATCTGGGGGAGGGGTAGGGTCGGTCTCTCTCTCTCTCTCTCTCTCTCTCTCTCTCTCTCTCTCTCTCTCTCTCTCTCTCCCTGCTTCACATGGCCTTGAAGGGACCCCTCGCTGTACTCTGCCCCTGGGAGGGTCCCAGATTTCCCCTACCCAGTATGTTGTTGTCATTGACCTTGAGAGGCGCGTACAAAGAGGGCAGAAACCTAGGCTGCCAAGTCCCAGGGCCGAGCCCCCCAGCTCTGCATCTGGCTTGTAGGAGGCCCAGGGCGCACACTGAGACACACGAGAGGGCTGGATATGGACACAGAAAGACTTTGGGCCTCCACCTTCAACCTTGTGCCCCGATAGAGAAGACAGAACTCCAGCTGGTCGGCTTCCTAGTCAGTTGAGTATGCGCAGGCCTGACCTGCCCTTCCAAAATTCCCCAAACCTGGGCTGAGGCAGCTCTTTCTTGGAGATGGGCAATGGGCCTGAGTCTTGGTTCAAGGACATCAGAGCTAGAAGGTTCTTCTTGAGGCAGCCTGGGATTCCAGACCCAAGAGAGGAAACTGAGGCTGGGGAAAGCGGACAGTCTCGGCTGGGTCACTGAGTGAGTTGGTAGGCGCCCACACCCTTAACTGCATCCCACTTTTCATTTCTCGTTTGTTCTCACATGCTGGCCCCGGCTTCGGGAGAACGTCTGCTTACATGTCAAGGGACAGGCCCGCCACCAGACTGGGGAGTCACGGATTGGACCCATGGACCCTGTACCCTAGCCCGGGGAGCATCCTTCACGGCATGGCATAGTATTTACATATGGACAGAGAAAGGTGAAGCTCGGGGCTGAAGCTCTTTACTTCCCTTCACCCCCAGATTGAATGGCCACCCCCATCCCCATCGCAGTGGCCCCCAGCATCCCCTGAGATGCAGGCTTTCTTTCTCACCACGACCCTTCTCCACTCTCATCTTCTCTGTGACTGACCCGTCCCCTGGCAACCACCTCTCCACTGGTTACTTCTGCACTGCTCCCATTTCACGGGTCCACACGACCACCATGTCCCCAAGCTCACAGCTCAGGTTGCCTGTAAAGACCTTGCCATGCTGCCCGCACAACACCAAAGAGGCCGGGTTTAACCGAGCACGTGGCCTGGGGTACAGCTCGGCGCTAGAGTGATTGCCTATCCTGCCAGAGGCTGAGTTTCACGCCCTTCAGGTCCCAGATCTTCTTTGGACAAAGAAGCCTGCCAGGAAGCAGCCTTGCCCACTGCCCTCTCCACTTCTCCTTCTTTCCCCCCCCACCATTTCCTGTTCTTTACCAGCCTCGTGCCGCGAACAAACTTCTACCCCAGGACCTTTGCACAGCCGGATCCCTCTGCTTGGACCTCTGTTTGCCTCATTCTTCCCTGACCAGCTGTGCCTTAGCCCTGAGGCTCTGCGTTGGCACCCCAGGGAGACCTCTGTTCACACACACCCTTTCCACTCAAGTCTAGATCAAGTTCACGTGTGCTTTTTGGCCAGCCTACAGCTGTGGTGGTGGTGGTGGTGTCCTTAGGACCTCACTTCCCACACCCAGCAGGCAGAATCCTGCCTATGTGGCCCTGCCTTTGCTGGGACAGGTAGCTGCTGACACCTCCACCTCCAGTCCTCGCCCCATCCTCGCATCCGTCAGTTTCTCCTTCGACAGCACCGAGCACAATACGCCCGTCATCACCCCAGCCCTGCTGGCAGCCTTTCAGAAGTGGCATGCGACGCTGCTCTTATTCATTCTTAATTTAAGGTTTTGCAAGTTGTAATAACCCCTTCCCTCCAAATCACTGGGGACGGGGGCCTCGACGACAGCCTGGGGCAGGGGAGTTGATGGGTAATTGCAGCACACACACACACTGATGGGGTCTGGAGCAGACAATGGAAGCTGGGGCCCTGAGACCTGGCCTTGTTCGTTTCCCAGCATGCCTGGAGGGTGAGAACCAGGCTGGCACTGGGGCCCGGAATCACAGCCAGCTGTATCCTTTGTGGCTCCCCAGGAGAAAGGAAGAAGAGAGGGCCGGTGGTCCCAGCCCAGGGGACTTAGGTGGGGACAGATGCCCTAGAAAGTGGGGGACAAAATCTTTTCCTTCAGTTCGTCCTATGCAACCCCAGCCACAGGCGGTTCCCCTCTTCTCTGCAACCAGAGATGACTTCCATGGGAGAGAGAACCGGGGAGTGTGGATGTGGGGGCAGGTGGCATGTGAATGCTGGTCCTGGCTCTACAAGCTGTGTGACATTAAACAAGCCCACAACCTCTCTGAGCCTCAGTGTCTTCCTCTTCAGCAGTCCCGTTCTGCTAGCCCTTGCACCGGGGTGGTCCTGGTATCGAAAGAAAGCATGCCTAGATGTGTCTAACTGCTTCTGAAGAGACTATTCCCACTGGCGAAGTGGTCACCGAAGCCTCCATAACTGTCTGTTCAAGAAAGACATGCCCAGTCTGTGATAAGAGATAGGGGGGTCCTGCTCCTGCAGGATGGAGGGAGGGGCTTGAGGCACACATGTCTCTTCACTGAGAGGCTTTCCCTCTTTCCCTGCTACCAGAAGGCCTCAGTCCCCCTAGACAGCAATCTCCCACACCAGCAACTAAACTCATTCCAGCTCGTAAGAGAACGTTGGGGGCTGGAGAGATGACTCATCGGTTAAGAGCACTGGCTGCTCTTCCAGAGGTCCCAAGTTCAATTCTCAGCAACCACACGGCAGCTCACAACTGTCTATAATTCCTGTTCCAGGGATCCAGTTACTGCATACAGACATATGTGCAGGCAAAACACCAATGCATGTAAAATAAACATAAATAATTAAAAAAAAAGAAAACGTTGGTTTTCTTGTTGATTTTCCCTTCCCTTCAGACTGTAGGGCTAGTGTACCTGGTGCTGACACAGAGTAGGTGTTTGGCAAACATCAGCCCAGTGAGTGAGTGAGTGGGTGGATGTGTGTGTGAGGTTCATGAAGGAAAGTGGAGGCAAAGGGCCTGTTGGGGAGGGACTCGGCTTGGAGACTCTCAGACCCTCCCGAGCTCCGTCCCGGGTGTGAGGACCAGTACACCTGTCATTTACCCACTTGCTCAGGCTTGCTCAGTGGCTTGTCCTAGCTGAGTCTTAGAGATGGACCTTTCCTGCCTCTCCGTAGACTCAGGGGCTGCTGATGGAGAGAGGAGTGGGATTCTTTCTGAGTAGGGGTGAGTGGAGGGTGGTTTCCGGCAGGGGCTATTCCAGGCTCCAAGAGCCTCTCACGTCTCAGTAGCCTCCACCCTATACCTGCGGCCGAAGCATTTTAAGCAGATTTTGAGGGTGCTGTGACCTGTGCATAGAATCACAGGAGCCAGGGACATGTCGGCACTGCCCCCCCCCCCCCCCCCCCCCCCCCGTGTCCTGCTCCACTCATTTCCAGGTCACCAGATCTCTTACCAGGGCCCAATAATCTCTGGTGCCCAAGAAAGGTCAGGTTTGTGGTGGTCCATGCCAAGAGGCCTCTGAGCCAGGTCTGCCTGTCCCCGGGGTCAGGTGGGTGGCGTAGGACTTGCAGGGGCCCAAGGGTTACCAGGATATCAGTGCTGCCTGCTCTGCTCACACAGTCCCCAGCTGGGGGACACACTGAAGCAAGATTCTCCTTAGGGACTCCGAGAGGGAGGCGGAGGGGAAAAAATAGATCTGACGGTGGCAGTGATGCCGTCCAGTGTGCAGAGGCCATGTGCTGGCCGCTGGTGTTCCGTGACAAGGGCAGAATCTGGGGCTCTAGGAGACAGAACACATGGGGGTGTTGTTGTGAGGAAGTGGGGTGCCAAGCCACCTCACCTGCACACGTGCAGGCGATGAGAGGGAGGGAGAGAATGTGGGGCCCAGGCGGGGTGGGTGGGGTCTGTACATTGTGTCTAATGTAGTTTGGCCGACGCTTGATAATGAAGGTGGAAGCTTGGGGACGGAGCATCTAGAGCTGCAGCCCTCCTCATGTGACCGTCCCCTTGTGTCTGTGGTCACATGTGCTGAGTGTGCATTGCGTCAGGAGGTGGAGGAGGGCAGGGCTCAGTTTCCCCCTCAACTGTCCCCTTGTCCTCCTTGATCGCTTGTTGACTTCTTACTGCTGGGCCACAAGTTGGCGTGGGGTCTGGTGGTGGGAGGCACGGGCCCTCATGAGGGGCAGGATCCCAGAGCTGTGAGCAACCACGGCCGAGGCTGGGCAGGCAGGGAAAGTGAGCCATAAAAGGGCTACTTCTCACTGCTGTTCACTTGACACTCTCTACCCAGAAGCCACCTGTTCAGCCATCCGTCACCCAAGGAAGACACAGCTTTCCTGAAACTAGGAATTGGACAGAGAGTCCTGGGAGGAGGTGTGTGTGGGGGAAACGCCTGCCTTGTACCACTTCCAGGGCCCCCCAGGCCCTCCCTGGGCAGCCTGGAGAGTCAGCTCTGGCCCCTGAGAGCTAAAATTAAATCACACCTCCAATCTGGCATTAACCTAGTACATTTGGGGGCCACGAGGGGACGAAAAAGTGGCCGCTCTGGTGGTAATAAAGGAACAGCTTGTGCCAAGAGCAAGGACAGGCATGGGGTAGGGGTGGCACTGGGGGGCAGGCAGGGCAGCTGGGGCAGGGAGGGACCTGGCTCGGAGGCAGGTCTGGGGCTCTGCCCAGCGGTGGCACCCTGGCCAGTGCAGTTCCAGCCATGCCCTGCCGTGCCCCGCCTCGGATGGCTTGTTAATTTCATCCTTTAGCCCGTTTATGGTGTTCCCAGTTGCTGTTGCTTTTATAAACAAGCATTTTGGTGACCTTCCCCTCCGGACATCAGCTCCACAAGAATCCCGAGCCATGAACATTTATAAATAAGCCTTCTCTCAAGTTCCACAACAGGTGTGCCCTCCCCCCCGCCCCCCTCCCCTGTCCTGTCCGAAAACTGAACAGTTTCACCAAGCAAAGGGAAGCTGCTCTGGTCTTAAAGGGGTAACGGTGGAGTGGAGCCCACATGCAGCCTGTCTTAAAGGGGTAACAGTTGAGTGGGGGCCATGGGCATAAGGCTGAGAGGGATGCTGGCCTCCCTCCTCCTCTACCTTCCCAGATTGGGGGTCCCAGAGGAGAAGGCCAGGCTGAAGGGTAAGTGACCCCTGAGTGCACTTCCCCCAGATGTCTGGCATTCCTATGGGAGTCAGACCTCACTGAAGGGAGTCCCCACTGAGACCCCATCCT